>NW_027530625.1:3984984-4070500 GCF_008692635.1 Crocuta crocuta
GAGAGAGACAGCATGAGCGGGGGTGGGGGTGTAAGAGAGAGAGGGAGACACAGAATTTGAAAGAGGCTCCAGGCCCTGAGCTAGGTTTCAGCACAGAGCCCGACACGGGGCTCGAACCCACAAACCGTGAGATCATGACCTGAGCTGAAGTCGGATGCCTAACTGACTGAGCCACCCAGGCGTCCCAGGAAAGAAATTTTCAAAGGACAGAGAATTAGACTGTCATTAGACTTCCCATATACAGTCCTGGAGGCTGGGAGGCAGTGGATTTGTGACTGCGGCCTGTTCAAGGGGGAGCGGCTGCAGTCCTTTGTGCACCCAGCCATGAGGCCACTCACGGCTGGTTGCAAAAGAAAGGCGATTCAGACATGTGCGGACAAAAAACATACAGTATCTGTGAAGTGTAGCTGAGAAAATGCCATGTAAGGCTCTCCGGGGGAAGGACAGTGAAAGCAGGGCAGAGATGATGAGCTCGGGGAAGAGTGCAGGGAGCAGCGCAGAGCAGGGCACCTGTCAGCGCCTGTGGTTTATCTCCGTGCCTGTTGCTGCTGTGCGTCAGAGTGTGTATTGTGTTACGTTATTAACAATTTTAAGATAGAGGAGAACTGCTGTGTGGGAAAACATAATAGGCTGAAAATAAAAATTCTAAACCACCTTTGCAAAACCTAAGGTTGGGAGAAGGGATGAGAGAGTGAGGAAATAAGGTTCCATGTTTAGGACACTTAAATACAGGAAATGAAACATAGAAGCATTGTTATTTATTTGTCTTAAGGAAGGAGACGCGGATGCCTGGGTGGCTCAGTCGGCTAAGCGTCCGACTTTGGTTCAGGTCATGATTTCACGGTTCGTGGGTTCGAGCATCGGGCTCTGTGCTGACAGCTAGCTCAGAGCCTGGGACCTCTCTTCAGATTCTGTGTCTCCCTCTCTCTCTGACCCTCCCCCGCTGGCACTGTCTCTCTCTCTCAAAAATAAATAAAACATTAAAAAAATAAAAAAAAGAAATCATCAAGACTCTCAAAGTACTTAAAAAAACAAAAACAAAAACAAAAGGAAGGAGAAACAAAAGTTCAGTTTTGACTTTGGGGCATCAGAAGATGTATTAGGGCCAGATTTGGTTGCATACATTAGATAACCTCTACATGAAATGGCTTAAACATTAAGGGTTTTTATGTTTTCATCTCATGAAAAAGTAAAGAGGCAGTGTACGTTTGGTGTGGCGGAATCAATGTCATCTCAGACCCAGGGTCCTTACGTCTTGCCACTCTTCCATCTATAGCAGATTGCCTCCTCATTCAGGATGGCTGCTTGAGGGGCGTCTAGGTGGCTCAGTCGGTTAAGCATCCGACTTTGGCTCAGGTCATGATCTCAGAGTCCGCGGGTTCGAGCCCTGCGTCAGGCTCTGTGCTGACAGCTAGCTCAGAGCCTGGAGACTATTTCAGATTCTGTATCTCCCTCTCTCTTTCTTCCTTTCTTTCTTTCTCTCTCCCTCCCTCTCTTTCTCTTTCTCTTTCTCTTTCCTTCCTTCCTTCCTTCCTCCCTTCCTCCCTTCCTCCCTTCCTCCCTTCCTCCCTTCCCTTCCCTTCCCTTCCCCTTCCCCTTCCCCTTCCCACAAAAAAGTTACAAAGGTTGGTAAAGCCAGTGTTAGCAAGTGAGTGGGGAAGTGGGTCCTCTGACATTGCGTAGGGAGTATGAACTGTCATAACTCATGGGGAACATAATCTAAAAATACCTAACACACATTACAGTGTCCCTAATCTGGGCGTCTATCAGCATCCCTCTCGGAGTCCCTGCTGCAGAAACTGCGCCACTGCGAAAGGCAACACAAAGCTGTTTTCTGTGCCTGGTGTGGCAGAAAGGCAGCCATGAATTAGGCGGTTATTACACGGAAGCTCGCTTCCTCTGTTCTGACATGGGAGAAGCCACAGACTGGTGGGCTTAAAAGATAAATTGCATAATCACGTCTCCATCAGGGGTTGCAAACTAGTGGCCCGTGGTGGCAGATAACACTGTGCCGGGCACGGTGTTAAGTGCTTTACACAATGCACTTACTCTCATCTCACAGCGAACTCACAGGTGGGTACTATTGGATCACCTGCATTCAGAGGAGGAAATTGAAGCACAGAGAGACCAAATATCTTTAAAAACATTTTTTTTTTTAACATTCATTTCTGAGAGAGAGACAGAGGGAGAGAGAGAGAGAAGAGACAGAGTGTGAGCAGGGGAGGGGTAGAGAGAGAGAGGAGGACACAGAATCCAAAGCAGGGTTCAGGCTCTGAGCTGTCAGCACAGAGCTCGACGTGGGGTTTGAACCCATGGACTGCAGATTATGACCTGAGCCAAAGTCAAACACTTAGCTGATTGAGCCACCCAGGCGCCCCGAGACTAAATATCTTTCTTAAGGTCACCCAACCAATAGATGCCAGGCCCAGGATGTGGCCGGGGCTCCAAACTCTGAACTTCTATCAGCTCTGCTACCCAGCCCAAGGAGCACTGTCTAATCTCCCCCTTGGTTGCTTTGTGTGGCCAGCTCAGTGCTTTACAGATGTTCAAAATGGCAAGTACTGAGGGGTGTAGTTAGCCACAGGCCCCGTGTGTCTTTATTCTGTTACACTTGCAGCTTCACCACTGACGTCATCTGCCTGGGCCTCGTAGGCGCGTGAGGGGATGGCCTTGGTTTCTGGTATGAGCCCCGCTTGGTTATATGTATTTGTGTGGCGCGGCTGGAAGGCTGGAGGAATACACCTTCCTGCTTGCTGTGATTGCCTCTGGTGTGTAGGAGAGGGAGGGCAGTGGGCCAGGGGTGGCCTGATGGCTTTTATTTGTACATCCTCTTGGGTTTGGCTTAGAGCAACAGGGACCTGTTGCTTTTGCAGTTTAAACAGGAAGTCCAATAAAGTATAACTTATAAATAATCAAATATCAAGAAACATCCCAGGAACTGCAATGGTACCTTCCTTTCTGTTATTTCTTTTGAGATTGTCTTTGTAAACGTGACTGTTTAGGCAAGGAGACTTGAGTTTTCCTTTCTGTAAGAAGAAGGCCATCAGCTGGAACATGTGACACTTTGTGACTTTTGAGCATCTTGTTCCAGAACCTAAACTTTTATTTATTTATTTATTATTTTAAAAATACAATGTATTGTCAAATTGGTTTCCATGCAACACCCAGTGCTCAACAAGTGCCCTCCTCAGCAAGCGTCCATCACCCACTTTCCTCGCTCCCCCACCCCCAATCTACCCTCAGTTTGTTCTCAGTATTTAAGAGCCTCTTATGGTTTGCCTCCCTCCCTCTCTATAACTTTTTTTCCCCTTCCCCTCCCCCATGGTCTTCTGTTAAGTTTCTCAAGATCCACATATGAGTGAAAATATATGGTATCTGTCTTTCTCTGCCTGACTTATTTCGCTTAGCATGATACCCTCCAGTTCCATCCATGTTGCTACACGTGGCCAGATTTCATTCTTTCTCATTGCCATGTAGTATTCCATTGTATAGATAAACCACATCTTCTTGATCCATTTGTCAGTTGATGGACATTTAGGCTCTTTCCATGATTTGGCTATTGTTGCAAGTGCTGCTATGAACATTGGGGTACATGTGCTCCTATGCATCAGCACTCCAGTATCCCTTGGGTAAATTCCTAGCAGTGCTATTGCAGGGTCATAGGGGAGTTCTGTTGTTAACTTTTTGAGGAACCTCCACACTGTTTTCTAGAGTGGCTGTACCAGTTTGCATTCCCACCAACAACGTAAGAGGGTGCCTGTTTCTCTACATCCTTACCAGCATCTATAGTCTCCTGATTTGTTCATTTTAGCCACTCTGACCCATGTGAGGTGGTATTTCAAACAATCCTAAAATTTGTATGGAACCACAAAAGACCCCAAATAGCCAAAGTAATATTGAAAAAGAAAACCGAAGCGGGAGGCATCATAATCCCAGACTTTAACCTCTACTACAAAGCTGTAATTATCAAGCCAATATGGTATTGGCATGAAAACAGACACAGAGACCAATGGAATCGAATAGAGAATTCAGAATCGGACCCACAAATATATGGCCAACTAATCTTTGACAAAGTGGGAAACAGTATCCAATGGAAAAAAGCCAGCCTCTTTAACCGATGGTGCTGGGAGAACTGGACAGCAACATGCAGAAGAATGAAACTAGATCATTTTCTCACACCATACACAAAAATAAACTCAAAATGGATGAAGTTACCTGAATGTGAGACAGGAAACCATCAAAACCCTAGAGGAGAAAAGCAGGAAACAACTTCTTTGACCTCAGCCACAGCAATTTCTTACTTGACACATCTCAAAAGGCAAGGGAATCAAAAAGCAAAAATGAACTATTGGGACCTCATCAAGATAAAAAACCTTCTGCACTGCAAAGGAAACAATCAAAACTAATAGGCAACTGACAGAATGGGAAAAGATAGTTGCAAGTGACATATTGGATAGAGGGCTAGTATCCAAAATCTATAAGGAGCTCTCCACTTCTATAAGGAAGTGGGCAGAAGACATGAATAGACAGTTTTCCAAAGAGGACATCCAGATGGCCAACAGATACATGAAATGATGCTCAGTGTCACTCATCATCAGGGAAATACAAATCAAAACCACACTGAGATACCACGGAACCTAAACTTAAATCGACAGCAGCACAAAGGTTGCTCAGGACAGGGTCTGTGAGCCGTGGGAGCTGGAGGCCGGCTCCTGACGCGGCCGCATGACCCGCTTACTGGATGTCTCGGAGAGGCAGCCGTGTGCTGTGTGCCAGAGCTCTAGCGGTCCGGGGAGAAGGACGAACACATGATGCAGGACACGGGGGGCAAGTGCCATGGAGGAGAAGGCTGGGTGCTCTAAAGGCTGTGGGAGAAGGACATGACAGAGGGAATCTCAGAAGGGGTCCTGGAGGAAGTAGCCTCTAAAATAAGACTGGAAAGGAGAGGAGGGAGGAGGATGGTCTCATGGCCCCTGTTTACACCTGACAGTGAGAGACGGCAGGGCAGGCGTGGCCACCTGTGAGCTCCAGCAGCATTTTGGCACCTGTCTGCACATCTCTCCCTCCTTGGCTGGAAGCCACCTCCACGGGGCTGGCAGAGGCACTGCACACTGCCAGCACAGAACATGCTTCCCTGCAGTACCCTTAAGCCCCCTCTTTCCCTCCGTGGTGAGGACCAGAGCCCTGACCACTTGGGAGTGGGTTTGAATGCAAGGAATTGGTGGGTGGGGTGGGGAAGCAAGGACATCAAGGTTAGGGCATGACATTCACATGGGCCTTTGGGCTGTCACTGCCTGGGCTGTGGAAGGTCAGCCTGGAGGGAGCCTGGGAGGGAGCTGGGCTGGAGGGATTGTTAAGGCGACTCACCTGTTTTCAGCTGATGTGGTACCTGGGAGGTGGCTTCCACCCGGGTCCTGCTTGAGCCCCGAGTGTTGGTGTACCCCCGACCCTGGCCCGTCCCGCCTTGGGCATTAGCCCCTGTATTTGTACTGCTTCTTCCTCCACCCCGCTCCACCCCACGGGGGTCTTTGTACCTGTGGGAGGGCTTTCTCTCCTTCAAATCCCTTTATGCAGTCCTTGAGCCTTTTTGGGGTACAGCAGAACCAGGTGGCTAGGGGTGCTGTTGGGGTGGCTGAAGTGTCGCAGCCTTGCTCTGACCCTGCCCCTTCATTTCCACAGCAGGCCAGGGGAGCAGTTTATCCATTTTTATCTAGAACACATCTGACTGCTGGGTTCTGTGCGGGGACTGTTTGAGAACCTCCCCTGTGCCGGATGCTGCAGCAGCACTTACCCAAGAGGCGGCCTCAGCCCAGGGACTTCATGCACAGGGAGCACTTAGGCGAGTGCCATACGAGGGGGGCACAGAGGGGGAATTGGAGCCTAGAGAGCCACTTGCCCCCTGCCATGTAGGTGATGGGTGGAGAGCTGCATTTAGACCCAGGATGCCGGACTTGCAGGTGCCGTCCCTGGTGGCAGATGAGACAGGTGTGACTCGCCTTACAGAGCTCGTGGCCCAGCAGGGACAACAGCGGTTCCCTGTCAGGGTGACAGGTGCTGCGGTGGGTTAGTGGAGGCACACACAGGACAGGCCCTCCACCCGGACTGAGGACTGGAGGACGGAGAAGGGACGAGTGTCCCCGGCAGAGTCCTCAGTGTGATTAGAGTCACTTCCCTGTCACCTGGGGCTTATACCTCAGTCTCTTCTGGGCTTTGGTGAGGAGGCACTGGTTTGGTGGCCTGGGTGCACACTCGGTTAGTGGTCGGTCACTGAAGGCAGCTGTGTGGCTCTTGATCCCAGTCAGACTCCTAGGACCTTGGCCCTTAGGCACTCCCACTGGGGAAGACCCGTCCTCTTCCACAGGCTGTGTGACCTGAGTTTGTCACTGTGAATTCCCTAGCCTTTTTGGGGATACATATGCAGAGGGCCTAGTTTTATGGATCTGTGCTGCCCGACCCACTTCCTCACTTCTGCCCTCGAGTACATTCGGCCGTCCCGTAAGGACTGCTCCATTAGTTACAATGGAACATTATAAAAACTCTGAAAATCCAAATTAAGTAAATCCCGCCTTGACCCTGCTGTCCAACAAACCGGAGTGCATTCGTGCTGCCCGTTTTCTTTTCAGTCCCTGTCCGCAGGGCCCGTGGAGTTTGGTACAATTGTGCACCTTGCTGACTTCCTTGACGCGGCTGCAGAGGAGATTGCTCAGCTGGGAAGTGGCCACCAGGTGGTGCCCAAGCACCAGGCACCCGGCTCCGCCCTCCTGCCGCCGGACCACCTGGCTGAGAGCCCTGCTCCAAGTGCGCGTCCGTGGAAGTTTGCTTTCGTGTTTCTCCCCAAATGCTGTGTTGCTCGTAGCCTTATTTTATCCCTTATTTTAAAATAAATACGTTTGCCCCTTATTTTAAAAGAAATAAGAAATATTGAAGTATACAAAAAGTAGAAAGTAAAAGTACTGCGCAATCACACCTTTAGCAGGTGATGGTAGTAACAGTTGAGTGTGTCTTTATGTACCTGTATGTGCGCGTGTGTCCACATGTGTGCATATGGATTCGAAAGCATGTCCAGGTGTCACTTTCTCAGTGAAAGCACTTCTCAGCCCTCTCCATTCAAAATCGCACCCCTCCTCCCCCTCTGCCTAGCCCCCTGCCCTGCTTTACCTTTTTCGTCTCTTACCACAGCTGACTCTCCATATATTCCCCTGCATGCTGTATTCATTGTCTGCATCCCCCACCAGAATGTACTGGGGGGTGTCTGACTCTGTGCCTGGCACCTAGCATGGTACCTGGCACATTCTAGACTTTCAGGAAATACTTGCTGAATGAACTACTAAGGATGGCTGTGCCCTGAATTTGTGGACATCTTTCTTTGTCCATAACTATTGATCTGTTGCATCCTTTTAAGCCACTGCTTAGGGTCCCCTTGAGTGGATGTGCTCCAGCTACCTGTACTGAAACACACCGATGGGGTTTTCCAGTGTTTTCTTCCCTTTTTTTGCAGGTGGTGGTGCAGTCAGTGACCTTGCTGGAACACTCTCTCTGGTTGGTTGCCTGTCTTATGATTTCCTTGCTTTGCTCAGACTCTGGGCTAAGTGCTTCCCAAACAGTATTTCATGTGGTCCTCACACCTGTGAGAAAGGCGCTGCTGGCAGCTTCTCTCTTTGCAGGTGGGAAGCTGGGGCTTAGAGCACAGGCTCCTGGCCAGGGTCACGTGTCCACTGAGAGCGGAGCCAGACTCCTGGGGAATTCCTTCCGTACTAAAGATCTTACTACATCCTCTCTCGTGACATTTCAGACACACTTTCCCCAGTTTTTTTTTTACATCTTTTTCTTGATGTCTTTTTAAAAATATTTATTTTTGAAAGGGAGAGACAGAGGGAGAAGGAGAGACAAGTGGGGAAGGGGCAGAGAGACAGGGAGAAAGAGGATCCCAAGCAGATTCCCTGGTGTCGGCTCAGAGCCTGACATGGGGCTTGATCTCACGAACTATGAGGTCATGACCTGAGCTGAAATCAAAAGTTGGATGCTTCACTGACTGAGCCGCCCCCATGATGTCTTTTCTTTTTTTCTTTTTTTAACGTTTATATTTTTGAGTCAGAGAGTGAGCAGAGAGGGGGCAGAGAGAGAGAGAGGGAGACACAGACTCCGAAGCAGGCTCCAGGCTCTGAGCTGTCAGCACAGAGCCCAACTCGGGGCTCGAACCCACGAACAGTGAGATTATTACCTGAGCTGAAGTCGAAGGCTTAAACTACTGATCCACCCAGGCGCCCCAATGATGTCTTTTCTTATACAGAATTCTAATTTTTATTATAGTTAAATCTGCCAGTGGTTTCCTTTGTTTTTCTGGCTTTTGTATCACCCTAGAGGGAACTTCTTCACCCCAAGGTTATTTAAAAAAAACAATGATTAGTGTTTCCTCTGGTATTTTTATGGGGATTTTATGCTTGGCCAAATCTCTAATCTATCAAAATTTTATTCTTATATATGATATTGGATGNCAATGCCATCATGGCCAGATGTTAATTCTCACATGTACTTGACCCTGTGTTCTGGGCTGCGTTCTGTCCTGCTCATTCGGTCATCTCTCTGTGCTCTTTTTTTTTTAAAAAAAAAATTTTTTTTTTCCTAATGTTTTATTTATTTCTAGGAGAGAGAGAGAGACAGCGTGAGCAGGGGAGGGTCAGAGAGAGAGGGAGTCACAGACTCTGAAACAGGCTCCAGGCTCTGAGCTGGCAGTCAGCACAGAGCCCGACGCGGGGCTTGAACCCACGAACCGCGAGATCATGACCTAAGCGAAAGTCGGACGCTTAACCAACTAAGCCACCCAGGTGCCCCCATCTCTCTGTGCTCTTGACATCCTCGACCGTGGCTTCCTGGCAGGACAGGTCACTTCTCGTCATGTGTCCTTTTTTTTTTTTTTTTTTTTAACTTCTTAGCTTTCAAAAATTATTCTTCCAGATGAAATTTCAAATCAATTTGTTGAATTCTAAAATGAATCCCCTTAGATTCAGAGTGACCTTGTATTTTATTTATAGATCAGTTGGGGGAGAGTTGATGTTTTTGCAATATTGTCTCTTTATTCAGAGGAGTGAAATATCTGTCCTTTGATTTGTCTTCTTTTTTGTTAGGAAAACTTCATAATTTGCTTCAGATGATTTCTGTACATTTCTTTTCAAGTTTATTTGTAGGTATCATTTGGTTGGTAGGCTCCCAGGATATTGCCTTTTCTAGCTGGCTGTTGTGTTTGTGACTAAAGAGACTATTGATTTTGTGGCCAGATGTCTAATACTCATAGCTTCTCCTCTGTCCAGTTCCATTTGCTGCAAATCTTCTAGGAATTCTTAATTTCTGGTTTGGTGATGTCATTCTTCCCTGTATTTCAACACTGCAACAGATTTCTTGTTCTTTGTGTTTTTTTTTTTTCATTTAATAAGATTTGGTGAGGGGAATGCAGATGTGAGGACCCAGTACATTGTCTTGAAAGTAAGATCTATTTCTGTGGTTTGTGACTTTCTCTGTACGCTCTGGTGCCCCCCCTTCCCCCCGCCACCCATTGCTGTGTGCTCCATGGAGTGCGGGGTGGTACTTGAAGACAGTCTAGGACCAGGGATATACTTCCTCAGCTGCTGGCTCCTACCTCGTGGGGCGCACCCTCTATTCCTAATGGGCTTTGTTGTGCTGCCCAGATGGTTTTCACTCTCTTTCTCCAGCCAGACCTCGCCTACCCCACCTTACTCATAGACAACTTCCTTCCTCTTTCAGTGGGAAGTGCCAGGCTGTGCATGATGAGTCAGGGCTCAGTGGTATCTGTCAGGAAGGGCCAAGAGTGTGGGTGTCCTGTTCTGCCAACCTGTTCTTCACCTTGATATTTCTAAAGTTAATCCTGATGACAAGGAAGAACAGTGAAGGGGAATTTGAATTAAACGACCATGGTGAGCCAGCTAGTCTCTGGCACAGGGCTCTCCATTCAAAGCGGGCGGAAGCAAGTGCTGAGCTCATTGCCCGCTGGGCCTTCCTGTGCTCCCGAAACCTGACCTGTACCTGGGGTCCAGGCCAGGCAGGCACACTTAGGGGTGTGTGTGGGAGTCCCACGGATCTCACGGCAGCAGTGGGGAGGAGAGGGGCCTTGAACAGATGTGTGACTTTTTGGCCCTTAGTGAAGGTTGGAATGGATGTGGCCCAGCCAGTGAGCTGGACTGTTACCAGTCAAACCAGTCATTCCTCTGCCCTTGGCAAGAACTAAGAAAGAGAGAGGGACCCCCTGCTCCTCACAGTAAACTGCCTTCCAGCCCCATCCTCTATCTACCGTAGATAATGTATGTTTGGCCCATGTGTAATGTGTGAAATGCCTGATGCTCAGCACCCAGAGCTGCAACTCTCAGTTGATGGTTGGCATGGGAAATGATAGGCCCTTGGTGTTAGGCCAGATTGTGGAGATTGTGTGTGTGTTGGGGCCGGTGAGTGGGGTAGGCTATGAGGGTGTAGGATTGCTTTTTAAATTTAACTTTTTAGGGGCACCTGAGTGGGTCAGTCAGTTGAACAGCTGATTCTTGACTTTGGCTCGGGTCACGATCTCACGGTTTGTAAGCTTGAGCCCTGCATCGGGCTCTGTGCTGACAGTGCAGAGCCTGCTTGGGATGCTCTCTCTGCCTCTTCCCTGCTCATGTGCTTGTGCACTCTCTCTCTCTCTCTCTCTCTCTCTCAAATAAATATTAAAAAAATAAATTTAACTTTTTATTTTGAAATAACTTTAGGTTTACAGACAAGTTGCAGAACAGTCCACAGCATTTATGTACATCCCTCGCCCAGCTCACGTGTGAACAGCTCGCACAGGCTTAATACTGATACCAGATCCATTAGGTGATGGGTTAACATAGTATGATGCTCTGAACTAAGACTGTTGACATTTTCCAGATACCAGCACTTTCCCTCCTAATGTTCCTTTTCCATTCCTGAGTCCAGGGTCCCTCCCTCATCTAGTCGTGAGGCTCCTTAGTGTCCCCTGGCCTGTGGCAGCACCCTGTCCAGAGGGTCACATCAGGTCCCCACTGGAGGAGTCGTGTGGTCTGGTTCTTGTACTACTGCTTCACGTGCCCGTAGGGTAAAGGCGTCTGGTCCTGAGGGACGTCACCGAGCCCCCGCGTACTGGTGCAGGTGCCCACCATGCAAGCCAGGCTCTCCTGTCTCCTCAGGGCCACCTTCTGCCAGCCAAGACCTGGGTGGCGGCCACCCTCGTCCCTGTTCTCCTGCCACCTTCTCTGAGACATGCTGTCAGGTGTCCCCTCCGTCTCTTGGATTTTTAATGTTTTGCCTTCCACTGACTCCTTATTTTGAACCTGACAATATGCTCAGGACTCACTGTGAGCTCCCAGGAAACCCCAGTCTCCATCTCCTGTCACCCCTGTTTCCTCCCCAGCAGGCTCCCGGGGACTCGGGCACCTCTTGTTGCTTTGTGAGCCGGGCTTTCCCTGCCTGGGGCCCAGGGCCCTCCTGCCGCCAGACCCTGGGCTGTCCTCAGCTCCGTCCTGGATGGTGCTGCATGATCTTAAATGTTTTTAAAACATTTGTTTATTTTTGAGAGACAGAGACAGAGTGTGAGCAGGGAAGAGAGGGAGACACAGAATTGGAAACAGGCTCCAGGCTCCGAGCTGTCAGCACAGAGCCCGACGCAGGGCTTGAACCCACGAACCATGAGATCATGACTTGAGCTGAAGCCAGATGCTCAACCCACCGAGCCACCCAGGCGCCCCAGATTAGCTTCCTTTTGAGAACCTTTCCTGGTTTTATAAGAAGTGCAGATTCTTCACTCACACTTCTTTTGGTGCCTCAACTTCAATGCGATGTCTTTTGGTCGCTTGCCAAGAGAGCCCTGCCCGTGTCCGCCCGGTCCCGGGGAGGGTGAGCGTGTGGTGAGGGGTGCCAGCACAGACGTAGCTGCCATTTCCCAGCTGCTTCCAGCCTACTTCAACCTGGCAACCCTTTTGATGACCGTCTGCGAGGTGGGGGAGGAAGGGGAGGCAGAGCTGGGCCAGGCCGGGTAGCTTGCTCAGGGCTCAGAGTAAGTGATAGGTGAGAATCAAATCCTGATTTGTCTGTTCTCTAAGCCACAGAGGTATCCGACTCCCCTTCCTGCCCCCAGGCCTTCACCTGTAGCAGTGAGCCTGCGGGGGTCGGGGGGTATCGAACTCCGGGCCGCTGCAAGGCCTCCCCAGAGCCAGATGTGCTCCCGGCTCCGTGGGGCTAGAGCACGGGTGCTGTAAACACGCCTCACTGCGTTCCAAGTGGATGTAGATACTGCTGTGATTCTTAGACCGCAGATTAATTTAAATGTGTTAGTGATTTATAACAGCTTTTTGTTACCAAGGGTTTTTCTTAGTCAACGGATGCCAAAAATAGAACTAATTTTTTTTTTAGCGTTAAAAAGGATCATTTCTTAAGTACATGTATGTGTATATTTGTACATTTACTTGAATCTCTGTGCTTGTGGACATGTGCCTAAATGCTGCCTTACCCTAAGTGAACTGTGACCTTGGACACAGGGACTAGGGTTTGTGGGGGACAGGGACTTGCCTTTTCATTCCATTTTTATAATTTCTGCACGCACGTGTATTACTTTTATGTAAGAAGTTCAGGAAGTCCTCCTGCTCGAAAAGGTTAGGCGCCCCTGGGCCGGACTGAGGTTTCTGGGACAAAGAGGGGCCGTGTCCTCTTCTGCCTCCCTGGCTTCAGTGCACAGTGCGTGGGCTGTGGGGGGCGCTCAGTCTGCACCTGTCCCCTGAATTGGTGCATCGCCGCCTGTTTGCGGGGGGCCCCACCGCAGCCCCATGAACGCAGGTGCTTCCCTTCCCCAGGAACATGCCCTTGTGCGCGTCTTCTCCGGGTGCCCTGCTTCACGGTTTTGTCCCTTTGAGGGGCCTGCACACCCTCCATCCCTAAATCCAGCCCTCTTTCCCACGCCTCGCAGCTCTCCTCCTCCCCGGAGGCACAGCCGCGGTGGCACCTCCCCGGCCCACTCTCTGTCCCTCGGTGAGAAGGTGGGATGGATGTTGGAGGCTGAACATCTGGCGGGTGGTTTGGAAGGGGCTGGAGGCGGGGGTGGGGGGGGGTTGGAGCAGTGAACGCCGCAGTGAGTGATGGCATTCAAGTCTGACATGTGCTTACGTGGCCCTGGCCTCTCTTTGGAAGCCGCCAGACGTGCCTGCTTGCCAGGAAGGGAGGTCTGGCCAGTTTGGGGAGGGTCAGGAGGAGGTGAGATAACAGCCCTGCCAGCCCGCACAAGGGGGACTTTCTCGAGCAGCCGACCCGTGGTCCAGCACCACAGCGATGGTTACCTTGGGGGAAGCCTTTCGACAATTCGAGACCTGCATGCTGTGGCTGTGTGTGTGTGTGTGTGTGTGTGTGTGTGTGTGTACACACATGTACATATATACACTTACTGCTCCTGCAGCGATGGAGGGGTTGTGGGAAGAACCCCTTGTTTCCTTCCTGTCTGTCTGGTCACGGCTTCTGTTCAAGACCGAGGAAGGGGGAGCAAGCTCGCACCGAGTCTGCAGAGAGCAGCACCGGCCGGCCTCTGAAGTGAGGCCCTGGGTCCGTTTCCATGCTTGTCTGAAACATTTGGAAGAGATCACTCTCTTGTAATTGAACATTCCTGGATATGTGTATTTTCTTTGAAACAACCTCCATACGCTTAGGAAAAAGTGGTTATTCTGCCTCCTCAACAGTGGTCTGCACCAGACTGTCTCGTGTTATTTTCTTGGTTTCCTGAACCTGAAACATTGAAGGAGAATTCTGAAAGTTTGGAAGGAAACCAACATGGCATATGGGATTTTCCTTCCCTCTCCGGGAGCCCACACGCAAGAGCAGATTCTGTCACACAGCAACAAGAGATGAGGGATTGTTCTGTGGTTCTGATACAATTGCCACGTTCTTGCGAAGTTACGTCATGAGAATTGCTTTTTCTTCTGCGGTGTTTTGGTTTCCAAGGAGGCATTAGCAGTGTGTGTGTGTGTGTGTGTGTGTGTGTGTGTGTGTGTGTGGTGAGAGACTTGGAGGATGGAAAGATGGGGTTTTGGTGTGATTCCGATTAAAGAGGCGGGCTTAAAAAGTTGGAGCTCTTACCTTCCTGCCAGACTGCTCGTGACCAGCAGGTGCACAGTCAGTGGACCCCTAGGTTACAGTTTCATTAATCTCTTGGCGCCTCCATTTCCTCACGTGTAAGAAAAAAATCTGTTAATACATGAAATCCTTAGTGCCTGAAACAAAGTGATAAACTGTCGTGATGGTAATGGTGGGCAGACAATGGTGTGTGAGTCCCTTGCGGCCAAGGGCAGGTCTGATTCCTCTGCACAGAGCAGGGTTTGGGCAGTTTCACCAAGTTTGCTGAACTGATGAGGGAGTGACCAGGACAGAAAACACCGTGGCTGTGGCCGTAGTGTCAGGGCCACCTGTGAAAGCACACTCTGTGGGGGTCCCTGCCTGGCTTATTGGCTGCTGTGTGTTAGGACGGACACGGGCTGGGGGCAGGTGAGGCGGGGAGCCTGGCACACTGGAACCTCAGGGGCCCTTTCACGCCTCAAGTTTCTGCACTTGCTCGGGGCATCCTCCTCGCCCTCGGCCGCCTTTTCCTTGAAACGCTCCCACTGGTCGGTCCTTCGAGACCCAGTTCAAGGGTGCTTGTCAGTGATGTCCTCTTCCACCCCCAGGGTGAACCTGTGATGTGTTCCGGCACATGTCCTGTGAGCATCTACTTATGGGGAGTTCTCCCCACTGCACTGCAGGGTCCTGGAGGGCAGAACTCGTCCAGCGGGCTGGGTGGGCGATGAGTGAGTGAATGAACAGCTGGGCAGCCACTCGTGACAGCCCCAAGCTTCGAGGTCATCCTTGGCTCCTCTCTTGTCTTCCCCCTCCCATGTGGTCCATCAGCAAGTCTTGTCTGTTTCCCTCCAGAATCTCCCTTCCCCAGGCCCATCCCCCATCCCTGTGGCCAGCAGTCTGTGCCGTCGTCCTCTCTTACCCCAGCTGGCTCCGAGGCTCCGACTTTGTCTCTCTTCATTCAGGTCTATGCCCAGCAGCCAAAGTGATCTCAGAAACCGTAAGATCAGATCCTGTCACTCCCCTGCTCAAAACCCTCTAGTACGCCAGAGGGTCCCCACTGCACTTCGGAGAAAACCCACACTCCCACCATGGGATCAAGGCCCTTCATGCCGTGGCCCCAGCCTGTCTGTGCACTGCCTTCTGCCCACACCCAGGCCCACCTGCCTCCATCACAAGCCTGCTAAGCTCATGTGTGTCTCAGGGCCTTTGCACTTGCTGTGCCCTCTACAAAGAACATATGCTGGTTTTTATGATGACTCCTTCCTGAGGTTTCAGTTCAGATTTCACATCCTCAGAGTGTCCTTCCTTGACCACCTGGCAAATACCATCCTCCACCATCGTTTACTTTTCTGGAGAAAATATAATTTCAGTATTCTTTGTTTCCATGTGTATATTTTCTTGCTTTTAAAAACTTTTTTTAATGTTTATTTTTGAGAGAGAGGATGAGTGAGGGAAGGGCAGAGAGCGAGGGAGACACAGAATCTGAAGTAGGCTCCAGGCTCTGAGCTGTCAGCACAGAGCCTGATGTGGGACTCGAACTCACAAACCACAAGATCGTGGCCTGAGCTGAAGTTGGATGTTTAACCTACTGAGCCACCCAGGCACCCTGACCCATGCACCCTGACTTCTACCCTGGAATATAAGTTCTCTGGGAGCAGAGCCTGCTGGCTTTGTGTCCCTAGTGCCTGGATCAGGGATTCTGAACCAGTCATCTCTGAATTTTTTTTTTTTTTTAATATTTTTATTTATTCCTAGGAGAGATAGAGACAGCGTGAGCAGGGGAGGGTCAGAGAGAGAGGGAGAAACAGACTCTGAAACAGGCTCCAGGCTCTGAGCTGGCAGTCAGCACAGAGCCCGACGCGGGGCTCGAACCCACGAACCGCGAGATCATGACCTAAGCGAAAGTTGGACGCTTAACCGACTAAGCCACCCAGGCGCCCCCAGTCATCTCTGAATTTTGATGGGAAAAATATGACATCTTTATTTTCGCCAACTTCTGATTGAAGTTTAACATTTCTCTCAGTGATTAATATAGACAGTGAGTCACAGTAATAATAATAGTACTTGGGACTTTGTCACCAATAAAAATCACAGGTATTTTCATATCACATAATTATTGACCTTTTAGACTATACTCATAACTACTTTCAAATTATGGTAGTTATTAAACCTGCCAACAGATCTTGTTATTTCATGCAGTAATAAAAAAATATGTATATTCCCTTACATGAAGAAATATATGTTATTATATTATAAATTATTTAAAAATAGCTGTATTTTAATATAATTTTTTCCTGAATTTATAATTCAGTTTAATATAATTATAATCCTGTGTAATCGGTTTCCTGTACAATTTGATTTTATGCATTTAAAAATACTTCTGTGAGAAGGAACCCAGAGGCTTCACTAGGCTGCCAGAAGGGTCCAAGATGTAAACACGGTCAGAAGCCCGTGGCTAGAACAATGCCTATGTGAGTAGGAGCTCAGTGGATGAATGGTGCCTCTCTTTCCCCGTTCAGATGAGACCCCGTGTTTTCATGGTCAGGTTGCTGGTGGCTTGGCATGGATTTGGTGTTACTGAAGTAGCCCCGGTCAAGGTCTTTTGGAAAGTCTCTCTCACTACTGCAGAGCCGGGGGTGGGAGCCAGGCCCATCACTCTCCTTTTCTTTCAGACACAGGCTCTCCCTTCACCTTTTCCATGCATCTGCTCCCTTCACATTCTGGCCGACTGTCCCTACAGCCAGGCTGGATCTGGCCACCTCTCTACAAGCGAGGGCAGAGTGTCTCAGTTTGGCTAATCAGCAGAGACTGGCATCTCAGGGTCCTGAGTTCCCAGGAGAATCAGATGGCCACTCTGGTCCATTCAGTCTGGCCTGGGAGCTAGGGTCGCCATCATCAGGGGCCTTCTTGAAGGGTGGAGAAGCTGTTCTCAAGGAGGGGCCTAGGCCGGGCTGATGCCCTTGATGGGAGTCTGGTCCCTGGCCAGGCCTCAGGGACTGAAGGTGGATGGATGGGGGGTGTCTCTGGGCCCTGGAAAGATGTTCTGTTCTGCTTGGTCCTGTTTTTTCTTAGCATGTGAAATATCACTTGTCTGAGACATGCTGCCCATGAGTTAGGCTATTTTTGTCCATGGCGAGACTTGCAGGAGTCAGATCTGAAACAAGTGCTCTGTCTTTCTTTCCCGCCCAGGCTGCCTGTGCACAGTGCAGGGCTAACACGCAGTGGCTCACGTGCTTTGTCTCTAGGCGGGCTGGGAGGGGGGGGGCAGGCTGGCCTCCTGGGGGAGGGNAGATCTGAAACAAGTGCTCTGTCTTTCTTTCCCGCCCAGGCTGCCTGTGCACAGTGCAGGGCTAACACGCAGTGGCTCACGTGCTGTGTCTCCAGGCGGGCTGGCGGGGGGGGGCAGGTCTGGCCTCCTGGGGGAGGAGCTGCATGCAGACCCATGGACTCAGCCTCCGCTCCCTGGAGGTCTGGCACCCACAGCTGGGAACTGTGTCTCGCTGTGGAGGCCTGTGGTCGCACAGAGCATGATGCTGTGCTTTCTTAAGCTAATTTTTTGTTTGTAAAAGAATAGGCGTAAATGAATAGAACTGTAGGATTAGATTAACACTCATAGTGACTAGTAACCTGGATTGAGTGCCTGGTCTGTGGCTGGCCCCTGGCCGAGTGTTTTACATGTATTTTTTTCACAAGTTCCTCATGGGCTCTTGGACGAGGCCCAGGCGCTGGTATCGACGGACCAGGGTTTGAACTCCCGAGTCCCACTGCTCAACTAGCAGTCAGTTAGTTATATCACCTCTTGGTGCCTCAGTTTCCCAGAAGAGCCTCCCCTGCATGGGGTTTTCGTGAAGACGAAATGAGCTAAAAACATAGCGCTTAACCCAGCTTTGCGCAGTGGCTGCTCCCTGTGTACACGCTGTTAGTGTTGGACAGGGGCACCCGAGTGCGCCCCCAATGATGCTGGAGAAATGGGCAGAGGTGGTGGCATCCTGCAGATGGGACACAGGGGGTGAGCAAATGACTAGTCGTGGACGAGGGTGTGAGAACGAAATGTGATCCCTGTATTGAAGGGCTGTGTGACTTGAGAGTTTCTGGTGTCAGGTTAAGTGGGGAGAGCCGAGGCCTCTGGTTTGGGCCCCATGTTGGGCCCCCCTTGGGGTAGACCCACAGAGTGCCAGGCATACCGTGAAAGGATCGAAGCCCACATCAGCCCTGAACTGGAGCAGGTTGGATCCACAGGGAGCATCAGGCTGGTTGTCTCCCATGCCCTCTTCCCACGGTGACTCTGTCAGGCTTGGGTTGAGTCACTTCTCTCCGGCCTGAGCTGATCTGAACAGAGTCTGTCCAACATGCCAGTTGCTTCTGACACAGAGACAGCCTGGCTATGTTGGCCCCGACTCCCAGCGCATATGAGCTGGTATGTCTGGTCTGAGACGGCCCTGCGGCTTGAACCAGTCTCGTGCTGCTGCTTGAGCCTTACTTTTAGCCTCAATTTCTGGATTCTCTACTTTGAAGTCTCTAGGTTCTCATGGGGTGTCTGTGGGAAGGTCCCATCTGCCTGACTGCTGGGAGGGGCTCCCTTTGCTCTGGCGGCTGGTTCCCCTTCTCAGTCCCATCTCTTCTGTACCGGAAATTCCTCAAAATTGTTTTGCTTATTACTAACCCTTCTCTCAGGGCGCCTGGGTGTCTTAGTCGGTTAAGTTGTTTGAGTCTTGATCTCGGCTCAGGTCATGATCTCCCCACAGTTTGTGAGTTCAAACCCCATGCCGGGCTCTGCCCTGTAAGCTTGAAATTCTCTTTCTCCCTCTCTCTTTGCCCCACCCCTGCTTGCATATGCGTGCTCTCTCACTCTCTCAAAACAAATAAATAAGCTTAAAAAAATAACTCTTCTCTCTTGTCATGTGGTAACGTAGTTTGTTTTTGCTATTTTAGTATTTCTTTGATTATTTCAAAAGGATGTAGAGGGGAGCAGTTAAACATGTGAGTTCAGGTCACCATCACGAAACAAGCTGGTGGCTGCTGCTTTCATTGTAGTGTAATTTACATGCCGTAAAATTCACCCACTCCAGGCGTGTGGCTCTGTGACTCTGAGTTAACTTACGGAGCTGTGTAATGGGCATGATGATCCAGTTTTAGAACATTTCCGTCACCTCCAAAAGATCCCTGTGCCCATCTGCAGTCAGTCCTGCCTCCACCCCAGCCACCACTGATGTGCTCCTGTCTCTATGAATTTGCCTTTTTTGGGCATTTCATAAAAATGGCATCCTAAAGTACAGTCTTTTGGGTCTGAGCTCTTTCACTTAGCATGTCTTTGGGGTTATTCATGTTACAGTTTATGTTGGTATTTTGTTTCTTTATTGCTGAGGAGTCGTCCACTGTATGGATAGATCACATTGTTTATCCACTTGCCACTTGAGGAGCGTTTAGATTGTTTCCAACTTCCAGTTCTGATGAATAATTCATATACATGTCTTTGTGCGGAGATATGCTTTCACTTTGTTTAAAAGGTGACCGCACGCAGGGCTCCTCCGAGGACAGAAGGGATGGACAAGTGAGAGTTCTCAGCCCAACCCCTTTCTCTGCTCGTGAAAGAGGAGTTTGGCCTCTGCTGCTCATTTTTTCCTCTGAGGAAAAACTTAGCCAACCTGTGCTTTTCCCTCTTCTTTTTTGGTATAAAAGTTATCAAGCATTCAGAAAATCGAGAGACTGGTGCAGTGAACATCTGTCACTGGATGTCAGGTGTTAGCATTTGGCCATAGTTGCTTTATCTCTACTTTGGTGTATTTTGTAGACTGATTGGAAACTAAATTGCAAGTCCCCTTTAGCCGTGAATTCTGCCATAGTGCATTGCCCAGACAGCCTTTCTCCTCGGGAAGGCAGCCAGCTCACAGGCTGTTGCTGAGGAGGAGATGGCCGACGAGGAAGATGGCGGAGCGGTTGTGAGGGAGTGGCCATCGTGGCTTTGGAGATGGGGGTGGACGGAGCCAGCAGCACTCTGACCTTCTGGGGCGCTCGACTCTGTTCTGTGCTGACGCACTGCTCTGTGATGAGCCCTGTGGCTGAGGCCCCAGCAGGGTCACAGGCCTGGTCGAGATCTTTTCCATTCAGCTCCAGACCATCTTCCCCAGTGAGCTTCAGGAGGCGCCTTGCTCTCCAGGGTGGATTTTTCACGGGCACCGCAGGTTCGACATGTATCCCAGGTCAAATTCATCATCATCTTTGCAGATCTGCTGCACCACCCGTTCCTGCCCTTGATGTGGGACATGCCGTCCTTCTGGCACCTCAAGCCAGACACCATTCACCCTCAGCTCCTCCTCCCCGATCGTCCTTCCCCAGCGGTTTCTGTTGATCTTCTGTCCCTGTTGTCTCCCAGTCTGTCTCCTTCTCGCTGACTCCACCGCAGCAACCTTACTTAGCCCAGGGGACCTTCATCTCTGGCCTGAACAAATGCAGGTGGTTGCCGACTGTACCCTGACCTGTTCCTTTCCTTACCCTCGTGCACCCTCCCTACTCTCCTGGTCACTTTTCTGCTAAAAAGCAGGTGGTGGCTGCAGCTCTGTGTTGTCCAGTGATGTGATAAATGCTCTACTAGAGGCATGTACGCATCGGCACGGGAGCACCTGGTTCTGGTCTGAGGGGTCCCGGCTCCATAACCAGAGGACATGACATTTGAGCAGGGTCTTGAATGACGATGGGATGGCAGGGTTACGCATGAGTTACTTAACCTCTCTGTGCCTCAAACTCCTCACACCTAATATGGGAATAATAGGACCTATGTGAGGCGGTTGTGAGGGTGAGTTGAGTTAATGTACGCAAAGTAAACGACACTTGGTGGGCAGTAGACGGGTATTAGCTGTGATCACATTGTTATTGATGAAACGGTCTCATGCGTGGGGAAAGACAGTTTGTCGTCTCTTCCTGCTTTCATTTAAAACAAAGGTCACAAACTCTAGTGCCTGAGAGGGCCAGGCATGTCCCCGATGGTGGCACAGGGCAGGTGTGGTCTGGAAGGCACTTGCCCCAATGCAAGGGGCCGCTGTTGCTCAGCTCAGCTGATGGTCATCATGCAGGAACGTGAGGCCAGTACTGCCAGGTATTTTCATTTTCAAGAAAGGCTAGAAATCCAGAATTCCATGTGAAGCCTTCTATTTAAAGATTGTTGATGAATTTTAAGAATATTAAAACCTATACAGGCTCAAGAAACTACATATGTGGGTCATATTTAGCCTAAAGGCCGCTGGCTTAAAACCTTTGTTTATACAGGTCTCCCCCAGGGTCTTCCGCTCAAGTCTAGCACAACTCCGCCTCCAGGGTGGGGTGAAGTTGGGTGTGAAAGCTGGTTTTTATGAGCCCCTTTGCCTTGCAGGACTTCTCCAGACAGGTTATGTCACCGACAGAGGCTGCCCTGAAGCTCCCTGCGGCCCGGAGACTATGTACAAGAGGAATGGCCTGATGGCTAGCGTGTTGGTCACCTCCGCCACTCCACAGGTACAGGGGCTGTGAGAATTGGGGCAGTTGAGGGGCAGGCCCCCGGTAAGTCGTGGACAGCAAGGCAGCAAGGCTTCACGAATACCACCATTCTCAGCGCTCCCGTGGCCCCTGCCCCGCCGGGCGTGAGATGTGGGAGGCAGTCAGCCCTGTGGATCCGTGTGTTTTCTTCAAGGAAAAACCATCACCTGCCCAGTCCGGTCATAGCAAGTGCCACATTCCATTTTGGTGGCAAGATGGGATCAGCTCTTTCCCGAGAAAAGCGGCTGCCGATGTTAAATAAGTCACACATTCCAGAGTGAAGTCAGACAGAAGTGCTTCCAGTTGGCCTGGTGTTCGTTCTTACCTTGCTTGGTAGGAAATGGCTGGAAAGACCGGTGGTCTGAGGGTGGCCTGGGCTGCGGCCCCTGCCCTGGGGCTTTGGGAACTTGTTTTCCCCATGCAGTGATGGGACAGAGGCACGCTAGCAGGAGTGGGGGTCCGGCCCGGGGACGTCACCTTGCCGGACGTGTGATGCATGGCTCCTGTGACAAGCTGGCAAGGGAACAGTCAGTGCTGTGCGCTTGCAAGCCCCTCACGGTTGGCTGGGCTTTTGAAACGATCCTGTGTGATCAGCTAGAAATTCACAGGAACCAATTCACATCTCAGAAACCTTTAAGAAAGTCCTTATTTTGATCTCTGCCTCTGAAAACAGACTTGCGAGCACCTTCTAAGACTCCCTGATGGTGCCAACATAGGTTTAAGTAAAGTCCCTGCATTATCGTCAGCACCAGCACTGATGTATTTGGAGCAGCACTGGACTAAATAAGGCCCCTGGTGTGAGTGTGTGTGTCTGTGGCAGATGCAGTGGGGAGGTTGCTGCACATGAAATCCCAGGAGTGGACTGTTTGGTAACTGGAGGAATCAGACTTCTGTTTTCATTTACAATTTATGCCCCATCTCGAGTAGAACTTCTTTTCTGATCTCTCTGAGTATATGCGTATCTATACACCTATGTATACACGTGTGCGTACATACTATGTGTACGTACATCTGTATGTACACGTGTGTGTATATGTGTACGTAGAACATGGCAAGTACTCCATAGTTACTGAGTGAAAGGACACAAATGTAACCAAAGTACTCAGTTTTGGTGACTGAATGGCCCCACACACACGTACCCCATAATCCAGTGCCTGTCACACACCAGGCCCTTGCCTTGCCTGCTCCACAGGCATTATCACACTGATCCTCACACTAACCTGATGGTGTGTGTGTGCTTCACCCCCAGTTTACAGATGGGGAAACTGAAGCAGGAAGGTGGGAATACACTGGCTCGCATCAGACAGCTGGTCAGCAGTGGGTGGGGGTTCAGAGCCGGGCCTCCGTGACTCAGCCCAATGCTCTCAACCGTGACAACACCACACTGAGGAAAATCACCCTGTCACTCGACTTTGCTTGCTTTCTGGAAGGTGGTTGTGGAAGTGCAGAGTGACTTACCGGTAATCACCTGCTCAGGGTCTGTACATAAGACTGAGGGGCGGGACAGACTGCCACTTCCAGAGGTACTCGGGATTAGTCTTTGTTACTTTTCACAGGTTTAGCACAGATTCTTCTCATGGGAGAAGGTCCCACCATTCGTTCATATTTTTGAGAGAGAGAAAGAAAGAGACAGTGCGAGTAGGGGAGGAAAAGAGAGAGGGGGAGGCACAGAATCCAAAGCAGGCTCCAGGCTCTGAGCTGTCAGCACAAAGCCTGACACGAGGCTCAAACCCACGAACTGTGAGATCATGACCCAAGTCAAAGTCAGATGCTTAACTGACTGAGCCACCTAGGCACCCTGCCCCATTCATGGCACTTTTTTTTTTTTTAAACTTTTTTTTTTATATTTCTAGGAGAGAAAGAGAGAGAGACAGCGTGAGCAGGGGAGGGTCAGAGAGAGAGAGAGTCACAGACTCTGAAACAGGCTCCAGGCTCTGAGCTGGCAATCAGCACAGAGCCCGACGTGGGGCTCGAACCCACAAACTGCGAGATCATGACCTAAGCGAAAGTCGGACGCTTAACCGACTAAGCCACCCAGGCACCCCTCATGGCACTTTTAAAATAGCCATGCCCGGCCCATCCAGGCCCCTTGAATCATCGTCTCCCCGGGAGGGGGGGTCAGCCAGCTGCTTTGGAAGCTTCATTTTATACAACCCGCCCCCCAGTCCTGGGGAGTAGGTCCAGCAGTGCTGTTGTACAGAGACGGGGAAGTGAAGTAAGTTGTGTGAGGTCAGGCGGCAGCTAGTGTGGGCTGGCACCCCACTCAGGCCTGACTTGAGAGCTCTTCCCCCCGTGACGTGCTACTTCTTGAGGTCACCTTAGCCTTCTGGGTATGTAGCCTCACTTGTAAAACCTTTAAATGACACAGGCCTATTGAAATCCACAGGTTTAAGTTTCTGCTCCTCCTTTTAACCTCACATTTTCAGTTGTTGACTGTTGGTTTCCCTCACTGGCCTAAAAACACTGTAGTTTCCAGTAAGATTGCAAAGTTTTTCCAGATATAGCCATTTTGGAAAGAGTGAAATAAAGAAGAATTAATAAAAGCATGTTCTCTGAATCCTGGTCCAAGATACTGAGGTTAATGGAAACCACAAAGTCCCTCTTCATGGGTTGAGACGAATAAAACCATTTACGAATGGGGCACAGTTTTTGGGTGGTAAGCTTGACTCGTTCCCCGAAGTAGAATTTGATGAAATTAAATAGAATCAAAGAGAAGGTATGTTCAACATTCTGGGATCCCCGCAGTGTTGGGTTTCATGAAACTGGCCACGTTTGGGGAGTTTTAACTTGCTCTTTTATGGGAGACCCTTTCTCTACATGGCAGGACTCACCGTGTTCTCCTTAACGAGGGGCTCTACCAAATATAACTTTCGGGCCCGTCTCCAAAGCCAGCTGGTTACCTCTCACCTCATCAGCTAACAGGCTTTGAATTCCAAGTGGCCCCTATGTGAAATAAGCCTTGAGGGCCAGTTTAACATTTTGTGTAAGAATTTCCTGCAGTGACTTCAAGAAAAAAACAAAGGTGAACCCAGGTGATATCTGAAAGCTGTAAGAAGACAGACAGACGATTGCCTCAGGCCTCCTGAGTTGCGAAGGCCTCTCTGAAGGAAGAGTGGGCTGAATCTTTTTACCCCAGCGGCTACACAGCGGGCCAGAAGTGATCAGTGTCATGAACCAGGGCATGCATCTGGCATCACCTAGGCGTAAAGCTGCATTCATGTCCTGGCGCTTCGGTCTCCGAGCGGCGGTACCCTGGGGGAGTGGCACGGCCTCTGCTTCCTAATCTGAAAATGGGAATAAAAATAGTGTGTGCTCAGAGGTTCTTAAGACAGCGAAACACAAGTATTTGTATGAAGTGCCTAAGGTGGGGCCTGGAACAGGGTGGAGCAGTGAGCAGTAGGAGCTTTCGCCGCTGCACAGTTGTGGCACCCTCGCACCCTCCGTTCAGGGTGTGGGGGTGAGTGACCCCGGAGCCGGCCCGACTGCTCAGGTGGTGCCCTCTCTCCCTGTCCTCCACAGGGCAGCAGCAGCTCAGACTCTCTGGAGGGCCAGAGCTGCGACTCTGCCAGCAAGAGCTACGATGCCGTTGTGTTTGATGTCTTGAAAGTGAGTCCCGAGGAGTTTGCTGTAAGTAACACAACAGACGCGGGGGTCTGGGCACCAAAACAGTGGGATGGGGGCAGCGAACAGTTGCTCTGGTTGGAAACAAGCCATATGCCCCATGACAGGGACCGTGGGATAGAATATTCCTTATGAAATACCAAGCAGCATTAAACAGGATGCCGTCAGTCCAGAAATTAACCACCTCTGAAGTCGTGGGAGTCATACATACCTTGGATATTAAGTGAAAGGAACAAGTTGCAGCACAATGAATAGAGTAGGCTGCCAGTGTTAAAAAGCACGCACAGCACACACACACACACACACACACACACACACACACACAATTTACATTTGCATTGGAAGAGGTCTAGCTCTGATGTTTACCAGTCATAAATATCTGGATATAAATAGCCAAACATTATTTACTGTCATTTCTGGTTGTAGGATAATAGTTAATTGGAATTTAGTTTTTCTTCTTTTTGTTCAGTTGTACCTTGTACATTTTTACAGTGATTGTTTTCTACAGTGATAGAAAACAGTATTTTGTAATACTAATTTTTTTAAGAATTGTTTTTTCTTCAACAAGTGTGTTTAGCTGCTCTGACTGAAGGGCAGGGTTGGCTCCTCGTTTCGCCAGGACTTGGTTTCTGCCTTTTGCACTGAGGATGGCCGAGTATATTGCCCCTGGGGTGTCCTCAAGCCTAATTGCAGGCACCGTCCCAGGGCAGCCTCAGAAGGGTCCCCCGCCACGCCCACTCCTCCGCGTCCCCCTTGCTGGACCAGGTTTCGTGGCCCCCAGGGTGGCGCGGGAGCTGACCGGGCTGCGTCTCGTCATTCTGCCGTGGTTGGCCTCCACGCCTATGTTGTGCCTTGCTGAGCCTGGCACGTGTGCCACCACCTTCAGTGCAGCCAAGGGATCATATAAAAACCTGTGTAAAACTCTCTAGCAGCTGCCTCGGAGGAGAATGAGACCGTGTGTGTCTCCGAGGCCTCCAGTGCCCCCTGTGATCTGGCCACGCCTCCTCTCCCGCCGTCTCTGTTCCCCAGCTAGACCTCGGCCCCTTCTTTCTAACCCAGACTCACCCCGCATCTCCCTGCTGCAGGGCCCTGCGCTTCTTTTCCTTCCCTCCTTCTGGCTCTTCTCTGTCTGTCTCTGTCTCTGTCCTTGGACTCAAGTGGCGCCTCTCCACGACTCTCTCCCCTTACACCGCTCCAGCTTCTTCATGGTTCTCGTTACTACCCAACGCCACACACTACATAATAATAGTTTTTGTGCTCTGTCTCTTCCACTGGAATAGAAACTCTTTAAGGACAGGAACTTTTAACTGACTTGCCCATTGCTCTTTCCACAGTGCCCAGAAGAGTGCCTAAGCTCATAGTAGGCAGTCAGTGAATACATGCTGACTGAAAGAATTCAGTCTTCAGAATAACCCAGTGAAACAGTTTATTAGCTCCTGATTTTCTTTCTTTTTTTAATGTTTATTTATTTTGAGAGAGGCAAAAAGAGCGTACAACATAGTGACCTATCAGTTCCGTGTATTACTCGGTACTCATCATGGTGAGTGTCCTCTCCACCTTCTTCCCCTGTTTCACCGCCCCCCGCCCCACCATTTGTTCTCTGTAGTTGAGTCTGTTTTTTGCTTTGACTTTTCCCCTCTTTGTTCATTTGTTTTGTTTCTTAAATCGCACATATGAATGAAATCTCTGCCTGACTTATTTTGTTTAGCATTATACTCTTTAGATCCATACATATTATTTCAGATGGTAAGATTCGGGGCACCTGGGTGGCTCAGTTGATTGAGCGTCTGACTTTGGCTCAGGTCATGATCTCACGGTTTGTGGGTTTGAGCCCGACGTCGGGCTCTGTGCTGACTGCCGGCTCGGAACCTGGAGCCTGTTTCAGATTCTGTTTTTCCCTCTCTCTCTGACCCTCCCCTGCTCTTGCTGTCTCTCTCTCTCTCTCAGAAATAAATAAAATATTTAAAAAAATTCAAATGGTAAGATTCTATTCTTTTTTCTGGTATAGTAGTATTCTGTCGTATATTTATACCATGTGTTCTCTGTCCACTCGTCTGCTGATGGACAGTGGGCTCTTTCTTTAATTTGGCTTTTGTAAGTAGTGCTTCAGTAAACAGGGGTGCACATATCCTTTCCCATTACTTTTCTCCTATTCTTTTTTTTTTTTTAATGTTCATTTATCTTTTGAGAGTGAGAGAGTGGGGGGGAGGGGCGGAGAGAGAGGGAAACAGAAGATCTGAAGCAGGCTCTTCATTGATAGTTCGATGCGGGACTCAAACTTATAAACTGAGAGAGCATGACCTGAGCCCAAGTCAGATGCTTAACCAACTGAGCCACCTGGGTGCCCCAGTGTTTTCATATTCTTTGGGTAAATACCCAGTTGTATGGTTACTGGATTATAGGGTAGTTCTATTTTTAATTTTTTGAGGAACCTTCATACTGTTTTCTGCAGTGGCTGCACCAGTTTGCATTCCCACCAACAGGGCTCAAGGGTTCCTTTTTCCCTGTATCCTTGCCAACGTTTGTTGTTTCTCATGTTTTTTATTTTAGCCATTCTGACTGGTGTGAGGTGATACCTCACTGTGGTTTTGATTTGCATTTTCCTGATGATGAGTGATGTTGAACATCTTTTTATGTGTCTTTTGGCCATCTGGATGTCTTCTTTGGAGAAATGCCTGTTCGTGTCTCCTGCCCATTTCTTAATTGGGTTATTTGGGCTTTTGGTGTTGAGTTGTGTAAGTTCTTTATGTATTTTGGATACTAACCCTTTATTGGATATATCACTTGCAAATATCTTTTCCCCATTCAGTGTGTTTTCTTTTAGTTTTGTTGACTGTTTTCTTTGCTGTGCAGAAGTATTTTATTTTGTTGGAATCCCAGCAGTTTATTTTTACTTTTGTTTCCCTTGCCTCACAAGACATATGTAAATGTTGTTATGGCTGATGACAGATAAATTCCTGCTTGTGCTCTCTTCTAGCGTTTTTATGGTTTCAGGTCTCACATTTAGGACTTTAATCCATTTTATGTTTATTTTGGTGTATGTATGGTGTAAGAAAGTGGTGTAAGAAAGATAAATTCCTGCTTGTGCTCTCTTCTAGCGTTTTTATGGTTTCAGGTCTCACATTTAGGACTTTAATCCATTTTGAGTTTATTTTGGTGTATGTATGGTGTAAGAAAGTGGTGTATTAATTTTTTTGTACATGACTGTCCAATTTTCCTAACATTATTTGTTGAAGGGACTTTTTTTTTAACGTTTATTTATTTTTGAGAGAGAGTGAGGCAAGGCTCAAAGTCACAAACCATGAGATCATACTGAAGCTGAAGTGGGATGCTTAACAGACTGAGCCACCCAGGTGCCGTGAGACTGTCTGTTCCCCACTGTGTGTTCTTGCCTCTTTTGTCGAAGATTAATTGACCATATAATTGTGGGTTTATTCCTGGGCTTTCTGTTCTGTTGATCTGTGTATCTGTTTTTGTGTCAGTACCATACTATTTTGATCATTACAGCTTTGTAGTATAACTTGAAATCTGAAACTGTGATACTTCTAGCTTGGTTTTCCTTTTCAAGATTGCTTTGGCTATTTGGAATTTTATTGTGATTTCACAGAAGTTTTAGGATTGTTTGTTCTAGTTCTGTGAAAAGCGCTGTTGGTGTTTTGATAGGGACTGCATTAAATCTGTAGATTGCTCTAGGTACTATGAGCATTTCAACAATATTTGTTCTTCCAGTTCATGAGAAAAGAAATCTTCAGTTTCTTTTATCAGTGTACAGGTCTTTCACCTCCTTTGTTAAGTTTATTCACAGGTATTTTTATTATTTTTGGTGCAGTTATAAATGGGATTGTTTTCTTAATTTCTCTTTTTGCTGCTTTATTATTTGTGTATAGAAATGCAATGGATTTCTGTACATTGATTTTGTATCTTACCACCTTACCGAATTCGTTTCTCAATTTGAGTAGGTTTTGGTGGAGTTTTTAGGGTTTTCTATATCACATATGCAATTTTAAATTTGCTAGTAGCCACATTAAATTTTTTTTTTTANAAATAAAAAAAATAAATAAATAAACAGAAGAGTTGAAATTATTTTTATTTTTTAATGTTTATTATTATTTTAAAAGTTTATTTATTCTGAGAGAGAACATGAACAGGGGAGGGGCAGAGAGAGAGGGAGAGAGAGAGAATCCCAAGCAGTCTATGTACTGCGAGCACTGAGCCTGATGCAGGGCTTGAACCTACAAACTGTGAGATCACAACCTGAGCTAAAATTAAGACTCAGAGCTTAACTGGCTAAGCCACCTAGGCGCCCCTGAGATTACTTTAAAAATAAATTTTACTTTACTTGGTATGTCTAAGATAGTATCATTTCAACATGTAAGCAACATAAAATGATTGAGAGAAATAAAATTAAATTACCATCAATATTTTTGTCCAAAACACTTTTTGCCGAAAGAAAGGAAAATAATATAATCAAGTAAGTCAAGGAAAAAAATAATGTGAGCCAAAGATTTTATATCCAGTAACACTGACTTTCAGGTATTAAGGGCATAGACAATTATGAACATGCTGAATATTATTCTTCAGAGAATGTTATTCCTTGAACTCTTCCTGAGCATTCTACCAGAGAACAAGCTTCAGACCACAAAAATGATTAGAGAAACATCACAATAAAGACTGATGAAGACCAGTGAATCTCAGTTACCATAGAGTGAAGACTGAATGGGTAAGGAAAGGGAGAAGGTACGGCATGTAATGGCTGTGTTGCCTATGTAATAGATGCAGTGTGACTGTTCTAGTGTAAACTGTAAAAAATGTGGGAGGATGGAGAGAACATGTACAAAACTTTCATAACTTTTCTCAGCAATTACAGTGATGGTGGTTGCATCAGTATTGTTATTCTAAGGTTGTTATATGAATGATGTAGGATAAAGGAAATGAATAGTTATGGAATAATGCAGTCCTTTATACCGTGTGTCCTTGAGACCAGGATTTTCAATATGGAAGAAAGGAAATACAGCTGTAATACAGAAGAAGGTAAGTAGGTAAGTTAGGGGGAAAAATTGTCCTGAATTTGAATTGGAAATATCAGTATGAATTCCAGACTGTGGTCTTGAAATACCATTGATCGCTGAAAGAAACAGGGGCTTCCCAGAGAATTGGTTGATTCTAGGTCTAGGACAGGAAATATTCAAGATGAACCAGTACATCTTTCCAGTTACCCGTGAGGAAGCTATTGAGGACCAAGTGGGTCCTGTCAAAAGGACTCAAGAGCTATCTAGAGGAAGAAGCTGCCATTGTTCAGTGATGGGACCATTTGAGCTTCAAAAGAACAATATTTGGAATTGATTGAAACCCATCAAACAATAGGTCATCACTGGATGATGATAGGGAACACATTTATTATCTTAAAACCCAAGAAATAGAATTAAAGAATCCAGTATTTGTCTTACCTTTCATTTTTGAACTTTTGAGCTATACTGGTTAACCAAATAGAGGATAAGGATAATTTCAGTTAATAGATGGAAATGGAACGATAGAACTGGAATACAGTATCATCATTTTATAACCCGAGCGAATGAATAGATCTCAGCATTGAGCACCAATAGCTACTGACACAAAAGGAGAGACATTATGTGCCTCCTGACGAAACAATGCAGCGCCACCCCCATTCCTGCCAAAGGGATCAAACCTGTGTCTGATCAAGTCTCTGGGTGCAGTTGCCAATTTGCAGGAAATGCCAAGGACAGAGGAACATGTTGACCTGCACTGTGAGTGTGGGGGACTGTGTAAGTCAAGTGGCCTGGATTCTCCAGCAGATACATTGTGAGGAAAACGAAGGGATGGAGAGAATACTTGTAGAGTAAAAGAAACTTACAAACACACATCAAGCTTTTATTTATATTATTTAAAAAAATTTTTTTTTTAGTGTTTTATTTATTTCTAGGAGAGAGAGAAGAGANTTAAAAGAAACTTACAAACACACATCAAGCTTTTATTTTATTTATATTATTTAAAAAAAATTTTTTTTTAGTGTTTTATTTATTTCTAGGAGAGAGAGNTATTTATATTATTAAAAAAAAAATTTTTTTTTTATGTAGTCTCTACCCTCAGCATAGGGCTTGAACTCACAGTCCTGAGATCAAGAATGAACACTCTGCTGGTGGCTCAGTCAGTTAAGTGTCCAACTTTGGCTCAGGTCATGATCTTGCCGTTTGTGGGTTTGAGCCCCACATCAGGTTCTGTGCTGACAGCTCAGAGTCTGGAGCCTGTTTCAGATTCTGTGTCTCTTTCTCTGCCCTTCCCCCACTTGTGCTCTGTCTCAAAAATAAATAAACATTAAAAATTTTTTTTTTTTTAAAAGAGTCAACGCTCTACCAACTGAGCCAGCCAGGTGCCACACATTAAACTTTTAAAAGAGTGGGCAAGGGGTGCCTGGGTGGCTCAGTCGGTTAAGCGTCCAACTTCGGCTCAGGTCATGATCTCATGGTTTGGGAGTTCAAGCCCCACATTGGGCTCTCTGCCCTCAGCATAGAGCCCACTTCAGACTATCTATCTCTATCCCCCTCTCTCTCTGCCCCTCCCTTGCTCATGCTTTCTCTCTCTCAAAAATAAGTAAACATTAAAGAAGAAAGCAGGCAAGATGCCACCATGATGCCTTGGTACACACACTTGAGTGATCAAATCATAAACTTGAGGAAAGTCAGGACCTCTGTTGCTTGTGATTGGGATGAGGCCCCAGGAAGAACTCTGGGGTGACTTTTTTGATCTGTAGTAAAGTATGTGCAATATAAAATTTATCACCTTAACCATTTATTTTCTTTTTTTTTCACCTTAACCATTTCTAAGTGTACAGTTCAATAGTGTTAAGTACATTCACATTGTCGTGCAACTGATCTCCAGAGCTGTTTCATCTTGCACACCCGAAACGCCATACTCCTTAGACAGCTCTCCATCCCCCCTACCCTCAACCACTGAGACAGCTTTTGTTTCTTTGTGCCTGGCTTTTGCCACTCAGCTTCATGTCCTCAAGGTTCGTCCATCTTGTGACATATGTCAGCATTTCCTTGCCTTTTCAGGTTGAATAATACTCCCTAGTGTGTGTGTGTGTGTGTGTGTGTGTACCACGTTTTTGGGGTCCATTTGTGTGTTGATTGAGGTAGCTATTTCTTGACTGAGGTGGTAATTACAAGGTATTCATCTTATAGTAAGTCATCAAACCCTGTAATTGTTTGATGTGGTTTTCTGTAAATGTGTGTTATTTTGTAATAAAAAAGGTTTGAATCATTTAAAATGTCCTCAGTTTCTCACCAGGGGTGCTCTACAGCTAGATTTCCATCTTCCTCCACCACAGGAGGCTGAAAGCAGAGTAAAGAGCAAAGCTCAAACTTTGTCATGGACTTCTTCTAGGTCAGTGTGTATAGATTTAATTCTCTATTTAAAAAAATTTTTTAATGTTTATTTATTTTTGAGAGAGAGAGAAATAGAGCACAAGTGGGGAAGGAGCAGAGAGAGAGGGAGACACCGAATCCGAAGCAGGCTCCAGGCCCCAGGCTCCGAGCTGGCAGCACAGAGCCCGACACAGGGCTCAAACTTGTGAACTTCCGCAAGATCATGACCTGAGCCGAAGTTGGATACTTAACCAACTGAGGCACCCAGGCGCCCCTAATTCTCTATTTTTAATAGCTGCATAAAATCCCAGAGTCTGAACACTACAATTTTTTTCCCCAACAAGTCCCTTTTCGTGGCCTTTTTTTGTTTCCAGCGCTCGTCTTTCTGTAGGATTGTTGTGTCAACCATATGCTCATTTCACTTTTTAGGAGATAATATCTAAATGCAGTGCCTGATCTTGGATCGTGAAAAAATTGCTATTAAAACAATATTGGGATATTCAAGCAAATTTTGAGTGTGGGATGTAATATTAGATAATACTGTTATCAGTATTATCAACTGTAGCGGTGATAAGTTTCCTGAATGTAATAATTTTATCATTATGTACGAGCATGGTCTTGTTCTTGCGGAAGAACATGCTGAGGGATTTAGGGGTGAAGAGTCATGATATCTGCATTTTATTCTCAAGTGGTTCAGAAGAAAATGTGTATATATAATTATTATACATAGAGATAAAACAAATGAGGCAAGATGTTAATAATTAGTGAAGCTAGGCGAAAGGTTATAGATCATCATACTATTCTTGCAGCTTTTTTTTAGAAATTTGACTTTAAAAAAAAAAAAAAGCAAGAGTTAAAGAACTTTTTCAACGTGCTACTGCCAGATTGCTTTCCAAAAAGAACAGAGCAGTCTATAAAGTCCTGTCGCTCCTGGTGGCACTGACGGACGACAAATGGCATCTTCCTGTTGAATTTGCATTTCCTTGGCTGTGATTCTAAATTTGCCCGACACGTGCTTCCTGAGGCTCTAGGAGTGCAAGTAGGGATATGTCTTTGGAGCTGATTGCTTTTGTTCTGTGAGCCTTCCTGGTCCTGCGCTGGTGGGTGATCTAAATGCAAATTTAAAGATACCTTCTGTTATAAAATACGCCACTCATTTGCCAATAGCTTCTTTCGTTTGTTTATTTGGGGGTTGAGAGAGCCTTTATACTAAAGTTGTGGCTGGAAAGGGGGATTTAGTGACCAGTATTAGAGGGGGAAACATTACATTCAAAATACACAGAAAACAGGTGTTTTTTTTTTTTTCTTTTTCCTTTCCTTTTTGGCTAAGTGGCTTTCATTTATCTGCACAGTAACCACCTCTTTCTTCGGGGCCATACTGTGAAGTGCTCCAATAGGCCTCTCCGAGCTGAAGGAGTCACCTCAACAGAAATGTTTTGTAATATGTGGAGATTGGCCGTTTCCCTAAAAAGCCTGGATTTTTAGGGAGTCCTTGACTAGGGTGAAGAAGGGAGTGGGAGAAGGGAGTTAGGATTAAGGAAGGCATGGGGCATCTGGGTGGCTCAGGCGGTTAGGTGTCCAATGTCAGCTCAGGTCATGGTCTCGCCGTTTGTGGGTTTGAGCCCCACATCAGGCTCTTTGCTGTCAGCTCGGAGCCTGGAGCCTGCTTCGATCCTGTGTCTCCCTCTCTCTTTTCTGCCCCTTCCCTGCGGGTGCCCTGTTTCTCTCCTTCTCTCTCTCTCTCTCTCTCTCTCAAAAAAAAACCAAAAACCAAAAAGCCACCAAGCATTAAAAATGTTACCAAAAAAAAAAAAAGGATTAAGGGAGGCATTGCCAGATGACCAGCTTAATTGGGCATCCCGGGTGAAGGGTTCATTTCCAAAGATAAGGAGAAGCTGTTGAGAGACTTGTTCATGAGTGTGCACCTCTGTCTGGGCATATGTGCCTCACTGAGGAGGCTGTGCTGCATGCATGCATGCATTCATTCATTCATTCATCCATTCATTCATTCTGTTTATGTTTTCCAGTCAATGCCCACACAGTGTAATATTAGCTTCAGTTGTGGTGTGGTGATTCAGCCCGTCCATACCATGCCTGGTGTGCCTCACAAGTGCTACTTGTAGACCGGAGGGGCCTGTTGTTGGGTGTTTCTGAGGAGGCCACACCACACCCCTGGAAATGCCCTTTCTCTCCAGGAAGCCTGGACCTCTCCCCTGGGCGGGGGGCAAGGTCTTCTGAGGCCGGGAATGCTGTGAAGGGGGACGGGACTGGTCACCTTTAAGCCTCCATCCCTGCCCACTCCCTCTCTTTCTGCTAAAACTGCCTTCGTTGGAGCCCCCACACGTCCTGGGAAGGGCTGCCCGTCAGCACCCTTTCCCCCACGTTTGACTTTGTAGTAAAATGACACAGTTATAATCTGATGATTTTACCTGTGTATTGACACGTTCTTGTTCCCGACTCAGCTTCTTTCTCTGTCAGAACTGTGAGGATAAAAATGCGCAAGAGACTTCTGAAAACCCTCAGGTTGTGTGTTTGGGGCCAGCCAGTCTGTTTTAAGTTTGGTGACCTCTGTTGTTGTTTCCTTTGAATACAACACCTGAATACGTTTTCTGACGTAGGGTCTGAGTGGGGATCACCATATTTGAAACCTGGACCATCCCAAACCGTGTGAGACATAAAGCCACTATTTTCATAAATCATTTGGAAATTCAGTAGCAAGCCCTAGGAGCGATGGCAGGATGGAGAGGAAATTTTCTCCTTTTCTCATTAGCAGACTTTTGGTTCTCTTCCTATATGACATAGCAAGCATCCTGCTGGCTCTCCCGGGTGGGGAGTTAAGTTGAGCCACAGGAGAGATTTCCAAGGCCCTCTGAGCTTTGAGCACAAATCTCCTGTTTCCACAAGGCCTTTCTGTTCCCCAGGATGACCGAGTTAATCCAAATGTGAGGGGCCTTGGCTGGCGATCTCCACAGATCTGGCAGGAGGAATGCCAGTCTGTTTGCAGTGTCCGTAGGCTTCCAGGCCTCAGGCGTCCCTCGACGCCCAGATTACGAGGGCCAGACCCACCTTCTGTGGACGTCCAGTGCCCCCTTACTGCTGGTGGTTAGACCCAGAGGTGGGAGGACTCGGTTCCCAAGCGCTTCTTCATTCCCGGCGCCATTGCTGCCCCTCTGCCGAGCCTCCATTAGGGCAGCACTGGCCCCTTGGAGGGGACAGAGAGGCTCTCCACAGAAGCCACCTGCTTACTTCCCCCTCCCGCCCAGCCCTGAGGATGGTATGCTTTGGCCTGCATCCTGTGCTTCTCAGGAACCCAGCGGTCTTGGACCACCTTTAAATTATGCCGAGAGGCGACCACTGTTTTGGACCTTAGCCCCGGATTGTGGTTACACTTGACATACTGTGTGTGTTGCCATTTTTCTCATGTGTTCTGGACATGAGGCTTTCTTTTTATGACAGTATTTGTTGACTCAATGTAACAGCCTCCTTTAAGTATTCTCTAGAGCAACTTTGATGCATGAATATTCAAATACATCAACAGCCCCTTATTTCTTAGCTCTTGTATTGGTCAGGAGCCAATACATGAAGCCCATCTGAGTGACTTCACATATATATGATACGTAAGCATAAATATATAAACACACATGCGGGCACAGTTCACCCTTGAACACACAAGTTTGAACTGTGTGTGTCCACTTATATAAAGATTATTTTTATAAATACAGTACCGTAAATGCAGTTTTTCTTCTTTATACTTTACTTTTTTTTTAAGATTAAAAAAAATTTTTTAATGTTTATTTATTTTGGACACAGAGAGAGAGAGACAGCATGAGAAGGGGCGGGGCAGAGAGAGGGAGACAGAGAATCTGAAGCAGGCTCCAGGTTCTGAGCTGTCAGCACAGAGCCCAATGCAGGGCTCGAACTCACAAACGTGAGATCATGACCTGAGCCGAAGTCGGATGCTTAATCGACTGAGCCACCGAAGCACCCCTTGCTTATACTTTTCTTAATAATGTTTGTTTTCCTCTAGCTTCCCTTATTGTAAGAATACAGTTTATAATTCATATAACATACAAAATGTGTTAGTCAGCTGTTGACATTATCGGTAAGGCTTCTGGTCAACAGTAGGCTATCAGTAAAGAGTCAAAAGTTATATGCAGATTTTTGACTGTGGATGGTTGGCATCCATAACACCTGTGCTGTTCAAGGGTCCATGATACATATGTAATCTTTGTGAAAATTTAAAATAGGAGGTGCAGAGTGCCTGGCACCTGACAGATGTTCTCGGTCTCTGTGTGTGTGTCTCTCTCTACACACATACATAGATGCGCTCTCACTACTTGCATGTACACACACGTGTGCATATACCTATCCAGAGAGAGCACCTGTCAAATGCCAGACATTCTGCACGTCTTGTCTTACATTTTCCCAAGGATCCTATAAGGTAGGGATTATTATTACCATTTCCTAGATGTGGCACCTGAGATTGGGAGAGAGGTTAAATCACGCAGAGAATATTGTCGTCAAGCAGTGTTATCCAGACACACCCCCGGCTCCCGCTGATTTCAGAGTCCAAGTTCATCCCCCTGCATCGCGTCCTCCCCTTTGACCTGTGTGCCAGGGGCAGGGTGTCTTCTTGCATTAGGAGACATCCAAATGCCCTTGACTCTCCTTTCCCTGGCCTGTCACAGAGGTGTCTGTTAACTGACATCTGACATCCCAGGTGACATGTGGAGATGGGCAGGTCATGTGAAGTCAGCTCAATTCATCCTGCACAGATCATCAGCAAGGATGCTTTCTCTTACTGCTGCCTGATGAGCAGCTAACGATGGGACCAGCCTTTTATTTTATATTATTTTATTTATTTTATTTTATTTTATTTTATTTTATTTTATTAAGTTTATTTCCTTATTTTGAGAGAGAGAGAGAGAGAGAGAATCCCAAGCAGGCTCCACACTGTCAGCATTGATCCTGATGTGATGCTCTAACCCCCGGACCAAGAGATCATGACCAGAGCTGAAGTCAAGAGTCAGATGCTCTACTGCCTCAGCCACCCAGGGGGCCCTAGAACAGCCTTTTAATTGTATGTGTTTTCCATATTTACAGCATTAATGCTTCTCAAGCTAGCTGTGGTTAAAGGGCCAGTTTTTTCCATCTCCTATCTGTTGAGGACTAATATTTAAAAAAAAAACAACAATAAAAATGTGGCAATGTGCTATAAAAGTTCCCAAATGCTTGCTCTCAAGTTCTGAAGTTCTCTCATTGTGGGCTGGTGGAATAAATAGTCTGCGGTCCAGCACGATGCATCTACTATATAATTTCGAGGAGGCTGAGACTTCAGAAGAAATGTACAATTTCTATAAGCCACAATTTTTTTTAAGATGTAAATTTAGAGTAATAGATAGTGTCTCCTTAGCATTCTAATTTTTAATACTGTGTCTGCAACTTTTTAAATTCCAAAAGTAATTCATGCTTGAAAGAGCAACTCAAAAAGTACAAAAATATCCAAACTGAAAATGTTCCCCTCAATCTCAGTCCCACCCTCCAAATGACTATTATCCATTCTTAAATTGGGAGTTCGTCTCACATTAAAGAAAGAAGAATGTGGGGACAAGATTTACGAAGGGGGAAAGGATGGGAGTGGCATTTTAGACAACTTTTATTCTATTCTTCCTCGATTTGTGTCTCATGAGAGAATGTGTTCTTACACTGTATAGAGTCAAAGTACCAGGACAGCTGTCTTTGATTTACAGTTTATTCTAACACTGATTCTCTTTTGTTACAGAGCCAGATCACGTTAATGGACATACCTGTGTTTAAAGCCATCCAGCCGGAGGTCTGTACCCTGTCCTTTGAATTGCTCTAAACACTGTTGCTGGGAAGAGGGGATTTAGTCAGTTTGAGCCACTCTTGGTTTCTTTCTTGGTCTCTATAAATGCATTATTGACTTAAACCCCTATTAAAGAGAGCATCCCAGAGCTTCTCATTCTCAATGGTGCTCTCGTTCTGTGAGCTAGCTGTTTGGGGTCTGTGGAGAATTTCACTGCATCGGGCCCACTTGGTCAGGGCTGGGGGCACTTGGTACCCACAGCCTCCATGACTGAGCCAGGCCTTCCCACAGTGATTCCCTTCTCCTGCTTCCTCCTGTCAAGAACGGGATGTGAGGGAACATTTTTCTAGAGAGCTTTCTTTTTGTTGATCCCAAATTCTGGTGGTTATCTTGTTTCTGATTCTGAAACCAGTTGCCACAGCAAAACATACACATGTGTACATTAAAAGCATATGTACGTTTTTAGAAACCGTATATTCAATAAAGAGAAAAAAGTTAGTCTTGGTCTTTAAAAATATCCTGGAAATGTTGAGCAGTTGATAACAAGGCTTTACAGTTGTTTTAGTCAGCGGTCTTTTTGTTGGCAAGTGACAGACATCCATTTCAAAGTAGCTGAATAGGCAGAAGGGGAGTGTAATACGAGGAAAAAAAGGGCACCTTATGGAATCCATGGGCCTGGAGTTCAGGCAGCCAGAGAGCCAGCCGAGACGCAAGCCATCTCTGCCCCTTGCCTCTGCTTTTTCCTCTTTTTCGCTCCCCTGACTTCGCTTCCATCTGCTCACGTGGTCCAGCCTAGCCTCCCCGAAGGGCTCACATTTACACGATCCTCCTTTAATCTACCTTCCAGACTGAAATAAATCAATAGCTCTCAGCCCAGCCCGGCTGAGCCATGTGTCTAGTACTGGTTCATAACCTAGGCCAGGGGTATGTGGCCAGACGAGCAGGCACAGCTGAGGGGACCCAGCCTGGTGACTGGGGTGCACGTATTACAGAAGAGGGGTGTAGATAGGGAGATAGGTCAGAAAGTGTCTGCTGCAACTATGCTGTGAATTCCAGAACAATCTTGACCGACAGCCGTTCTTACAGGATGGTAGCTGTTAAGTCTTTGAGAAAAGCAGCATATTTTAATACAAAGCCAGACTAAGGATTTAGGCCTTCTGAGAGCTGGGATCCATCCGACCTCCTGCAAATTAGGAGGAAGCTAGGACTGCTAGCTGCGCTCAGCATCTATGTGAAGGCATGGCAATGATTTGTATTAGTGTGTGCGTGTGTGTGTGTGCATGCATGCATGTGTAGCATGAGCGTGTGTGCGTGCCGTGTTCATTGGGTTTTGGGGAGCAGAACTATGTTAGCTTTTTTGAATTGGCTGACTTCCAATCTTTTACTCTTTTCTTCTAACATGGAATTATCCCCATTCTTTCTAATTAAAAAAAAAAAAATAAAACCACTCTACCTCTTGGAGACTTTGAGAGGAGTATTTGTGTGACGGTTGCCTTAGTTCTCAGTTTGAGCTGTTTGTGATTGTGTTCTCTGCTTGGCTTTGATCTGGAGCAGTTTAGACATTACGGTCTTTATTCTTTGTCCTGAGCATCCGGGAGAGGAGCCCAGCTTGCCGTGAGCCTTGAGTCCTGTGCCCAGGGAGGCTGGGGAGGCTGCTCAGGCTTGATTGTCGGAGGGAAAATGGTGGGAAGTTCTTCAAAGGCACAATTAGGGGCAGACTGAGACTTTTGCCCGGGGCACTGAGGTTTGGAAGGTGCCTTGTCCAAGGCATATCTTGATTCAGATTGTGATAAGACATTAAGGTGGAGATGTTTGGCTTTCAAGATGTTAGCCTGGAGCGGTGGCTGTCTATCACGGCATGTCAGAATCATGTGGGCAGCCTCTGAAACATGGGGTGCCCAGATTCCACCCTCGGCCATTGAATCTGGATGTTTGAGTCCGGGCCTGGAGCCCAGTCAGCCCTGTTTTGTAGAAGGTTACCAGGTGATTCTGATAGAGTGAGGATTAAGAACTAATTCTTTGAGATATATGGAGAAACCCCAAACTTGAATGTCTTGGATCTACGTTAGCTAAAAATGGAAGAGTTTATTCTTCACAGTCATTGTCAAAACCGTGGTTGAAAGGAGGACCCTGGGAGCTGCCCCATCTGTTTTGCTGCTGTTATTGCTGTTAGTAGACTGAAAAGTAGCATTTTTCTTCTGGGTGATGTCTGCTGCAGTGGGGCTGGGCCACCCCGGAGTTGGAGAACATGAATGAAGGACAGTTAGGCATTTGACAAGGCTTCCCAGGAAGCAGAGGCCAGCATCCGAGAGCAAGATGGGCACTCTGAGTGACCTGCACTCCGGAAGATCAGGAAGCCTCCACCCTGGTGACTTTCAGCCCTGCCTATGCCTCAGAATCAGTTGGGGAGCTCTGTTAGAAAAAAATACAGATGCTTAGGCTCCATCCTTAGAGATTCTGATTCTGTAGGATTAGAGTGGGGCTAGGGATCTGTGTTTCAGCGCATCGTATTCACTCTTCTATTTGATATGTGAATTGTCCTTTCTTTAACCAATGGGAGCCCTTGGTGCATTTCCTGTATCCTTTTAACATGGTCCCCTTGGTTTTGCTAGCTTCCTTGCGCTTTGGCACAACGATCTTTCTCAGTGTTCCGTTGTACGTTTCCTGCTGAAGACCTGGAATTAGGTGTACCTCAAGGCGCTGGTTTCTTTTACTGGAGAATAATATTCAGAGACCACAGTCTAGGTGAAAGGATGCTCATGGGAGGAGGTTGCAGTGCTTTTAGGCCCTTTTGGTGGACAGCGTTAAGAAATATTTAGTTTTGAAAGGAAAAGTCATGAGTTCATAATTAGGGTAGGTGGTGGCCTTTCTCCACAGCTCTTCCTCCCCTCCTCACCCTTGTCATGACTTCCCTGTGGGTGCTGTGTGTTTCTCATCCCACTGACTTTGGGCACAAGTGACAGCGTGTACATGGTGAGCGAGAGGCATGGCCGGCCCTCTTGGAACTTCCACTTTCCGTGATGTATGGGTAGCTGTTGCTCGTTCAGCCTGAGTCCCAAAACGAGGATGTCATCAATGGCCTGACCTAACCTAACCCAAAGCACTCCAGCCTAGCCTGGCCCCGCCCCAGTGAGCCCAAGGGAGGTTGGCTGACCTGAAGGCATTCTTCCAGCCTCTGAGCATGAAATTAATGTGGCTGTTGTAAGCCTCTGAGATGTGAGGGTTGTTTGCAGACATGTGACCACCATAATGCTGATCTTTCCAGTTCAAATGTAACATTACAGTGTTTCAAGCTTAATTCCCTTGATTTTCATATGATTTCTTTTTTTTTCTTAATATAATTTATTGTCAAGTTGGCTAACATACAGTGTATACAGTGTGCTCTTGGTTTTGGGGGCAGATTCCTGTGGTTCATTTTTTACATACAACACCCAGTGCTCATCCCAACAAGTGCCCTGCTCAATGCCCATCACCCATTTTCCCCTCTCCCTCACGCCCCTCCCCTCCCCCAACCCTCAGTTCTCTGTATTTAAGAGTCTCTTATGGATTGCCTCCCTCTCTCTGTTTGTAACTATTTTCCCCCTTCCCTTCTCCCGTGATTTCTTTTACACTGACAGTTTTGGTTCCTAACAATAAATAATTACATTTTTTTTAAATTTTTTTTTTAATGTTTTATTTATTTTTAGGAGAGAGAGAGAGACAGCGTGAGCAGGGGAGGGTCAGAGAGAGAGGGAGTCACAGGCTGAAACAGGCTCCAGGCTCTGAGCTGGCAGTCAGCACAGAGCCCGATGCGGGGCTCAAACCCACAAACTGTGAGATCATGACCTAAGCGAAAGTCGGATGCTTAACCAACTAAGCCACCCAGGCGCCCCAATAAATAATTACATTTTTGTATTATCCCATTATATATATGTATACACACATACACATCCACACAATAATTTTAAAAGAATAATATTGGTGTTACTATTAACCAGCAGACTCCTGATTAGAGTGTAACATTTCTTTGCAGTTCTCTTTGTCTTTGGTACTTTTTCTTCTTGTCTTCCTTCCCTCGTAGCACTTCCACACCCAAGTGGGGCCCGCTCCTTGACTCCCCCGAAAGGCTTTGGGAAATGCTCACTTGGTTCGGGGGTCTGCCTCTTGAGAGACCCTGATGGATCCCAGTGCCTGGAACACACTAGATACTCAATAACTGCTGAATGAGCAGAGAATGAATGCATGAGAGAAGCAGAGAGCAGAATGTTATCTGGCTGTGTCTGGTGCATTGCCAAGGGGGGTGCGTATCAATTAAAGGAACATTATGACCAGGGTGCCTGTTTTGTGGTGGAACCGCTTCCCCCAAAACAAGGGTTTTGCCTGGTGAGCTCAGCCTTTGAAGATTCAAATTTCCAAATGCTGTTGATAACTGAGGGAAGAACTGTGGCTTCTGCCTGTTTCTGCAAGGGAGACCGCAAGAGCATCAGCCCAGGGCTTGGAGGAAGCTTGGCAGACGGTGAGTTAAGGATTGGCAGAGAGCAAGGGAAATGGAAGTTAGCAAGTGCGGAGCCATAGCTGCCCTGTTCCCTAGGGACTCTTACAAGTGACCAGGTTTATCAAACCCTGGCGAGTTAATGCAGGTATCACTTGATAGCGAAATGGCTCGCAGCTGGGTTTAACTTCTACGCTGTGGCCCAGGGCCCCGTCACCACCGTGGTGGATTGGGTCACAGGCGAAGGTGGACTCCCAGCTGCTGGGGCTCGGGCTGAAGGATGCATTGTGAGGGAGGTCTTTCTGGGGCATCCCGGTGGCAGCAGTCTTGTATGGTACATTTCTGAGGTGCTATTTTATCCTCCCCAGTATCCCCTCCAAATATCGCGGTCATTATGTCCAACTCCCAGCCTATGAAATTGAAGGCCCAGCCGTTTCTCAGAGGCCAGTGGAGCTGTCAGAGCTGGTTTTGTCACTGGTTCGGACGTGGAGCAGAATCAAGGGGAAGCAACTGTTCTTAGAATGTGCTGGAAATGGGCATGGCCTGTGCGTCACTCAGCCCAGGGATCTGTCTACACTGGGCCACTGGGTCAACTCATCTGCACGGTGCTTGGGAGCAGGGACTCATCAGACAAAGCCTGGCTTGAGTCCCAGCCCCACCCTGAGGAGCGCAGACTTTGGACAAGTTACTCATTCTCTGTGTGCTTGTTTCCTCATGTGTAAAATGGGGGAATCACACTTTTTACCTCACAGTGGGCGAGTAAGAACTTAGCACAGTGCCCGTGTGCGATAAGGCCCCGAGGACTTGTGGCCGTTTGCTCTCAGCAGTGCGCTGTTGGAGCAGGCCATGTGCACTATATAGGTGAGGCTGTGCTGGCAGAACATTTGCCAATGCCCATGTGGGAGTCACTGGCTCTGAGGACGTGATGCTGTCAATAGTGGAGTGGGTCAGAGCACTGTTCCTGGAGTCCTTGAGGTCTGCGTTCACATCCTGGTCCCAGATGGCAGGGAGGCTGGGGTCTAGAGGAAGGTTTGCACCATGGTGCCTGAGGGCCCTGTGGACATCAGTGGGGAGGGTTGCTCTGCCTTGGACTTGGCACATTAGCCCTGAGCCTTGATGGCTGACAGTGGTTGGGGCCTGGGATGGGCGTTGGGAAGGGCATTTCAGGCAGAGTGGATAACTCATTGAAAAGGCAGATCATATATTTAGTGAAATTTAGCTCTACTTTTGGTGCCGGGTGGCTGGGGAGAAGAAGAGCCTGCTGTTCTCTCTGTTCTGTGCTCCCCGAGGGCACTGTTGCCAAGGGTGTTGGTATAAGAAGGGCTTGCCAGAAGGCAGCCTGTCATTCTCTTGCAGCTGGGGGCATGCAGGGTCACCGGGGCTTGTGGATGGGTGTCCAGGAGGCCCGAGTATTACGGCAACGAGCCTTGGTGGGTACAGGATTCAGTGAGATGGAAAGCTCTGTCTGCCTGTGTTTTTCCCAGTCTGTTTGCTGCCCCGTGGACATTGCTCCGTCCCTGCTGCTGGAGTCCTCAGTAGTCTGACTGCCCTTCACCTGTTGACTGATTTTTGTTCGATCATTCATTTATCAGTGTGCTGTGCTACCTGCTAGAGAGACAAAGATGGAGGGGACGCAGGCATAATCCAGTGAGAAGGAGGAACAGATGCCTGAACATACAGTAGACAAGTGTCATCAGGATGTAGAGGCATCGAGAAGCATGTGGGGTAGGTTTGGGCGGGAGGCAGAGCTCTACGGTGTTAGGCTCGGGGAATCACAGAGGGATTTCACAAAGGGAGTGACGTGGACACGTGTATTTTAGGAAGTTCACTCTCACTGGCTGAGACAGAACCGACTGGAGTCAGGACACTGGTGAGGAGCTTTGCAAGAGTGTGTCTGAGGCCAGGGTAGTAGCACCAGAGAGGAGGGCCTGGTGTTAGGCCGGTTATGAAGCTACCGTGAGGCCCAAGACAAGAAGTAACAGGGAAGAGAGGAGTGGACTCTGTGCTCGGGGAGCAGAAGGAAGAGCAGAGGGCAGAGGAGGGGTCAGAGGAAGTGGCTCCAGAGGCAGGAGGAGGCCCAGGGAGCCTGGAGGCCAAGGAGGGGTGTTTAGCTCAGGAGTGGGAGGCCGGAAGGGCTGGAGGGGGCTGGAGAGGGCTGCTGGCCTGGAAGACTCAAGAAGGGCTGGGGAACCAGAGGGCAAGCGGGGGCAAGGCGCAGATTTGGTTTGGAGTTGGAGAATGAGCGGGAGGCCAGGAGGTCAGAGGGAGAGTGATGGCAGAGTGCGGGGTCTGCGGGGGTGTGGGGGGGTCACTCTGGAGACTGCTTGATGGGATGTGGCTGTGCCTCCAGGGGCTGCCATGGGGGGCGGCGAAGGTCTCTCCTGGAGGAGGGAGTATGGTATGACCCAGGGGTGAGAAGGCACACCACCCTGTGTAGTGACATCTCCGGAGATGACGAGATGACGGCAGGAGAGGGTGGGAGGAGACTGCGGGCCAGAGGCAAAGGCCAGGGCGCTGACAGCAACGTGGAACGGAGTTGGAGGTGCCGGGGGTAGCCTGGACTTCCCCCCAGAGGACAGCTGAGGGCCTAGACTTTGAGCCACATGAGGTAAGGGACCAGCGTGTCACCAGCACCTGCCACTAGGTTTCAGGGCACAAGCCAGGAGCCTAGTGGTAGCGGAAGACAGGCAAGGGCTGGTCCGGGTGGTCTTGGGATCCTCCCTCTGCTCACTGTAGCCCTGGAGGGAAGCTGGGGCTTCGAGAGAAAGGCAGATGGGTTAGAATGAAGAAGGGAGCAACATTATGGATATTTGGAGACAAAGAGGCTTTATCCAGAGAGAGCTTGCACCCTGTGGGGCACTTACTCTAGAGAGGTTTGGCTTATTACCCTTCCTACCTCAGGACTTGAGGCGTCTGAGCGACTTGACCTGCATCTGCTGGTCTGTGGAAGGGCTGGCCGTAGGCATGGAAGACTCCCTGCTGAAGCACACCATTTCTTCTGGACCGCATGACACGTTGCAGTGCAGGAAAACACTGCCTGTGGATTCAGGAACCTGACCCTCTGGCCTTTTGTCTGGATGTTGGGTTCCCTGCTCTGAAGAAGCGGGCATTCCAGAAAGCCGAGGTCAATGTTGGATGTCAGACAAACCCTGTGTGTCTTTGCTGCTCCTTGGAATCACAGCACTTGGCCCTAGGAGAAGGGAAGCGCGGTGCCAGCAGGCAGCTATTTGTAAAGAGGAGATCGGATTCGGTGACATCATTAAAACCCCTCTCTCAGGTCACATGCTGGGCAGTTTTCTCAGACCATTTATTTCCCTCCACTGTCCCAGCCTAGTCTGAGTCTCTGCCACCTTTCCTTCGATCACATCTCTCCGTATTTATTCCTGCCTCCCAATCTCCGTTTTGTATCCAGAGACATCTTTCTAAAGCCACAATCTGACCCTTTCCTGTCTGGAACCTTCTGAGAAGCTCCCCCTGCTCCTTGGATGCACACCCCCTTCAGCCTTGCTGGTCAGTCTGCGTGGGGGGCCAGCAGCAGACCTCCAGGCCCCAGCCGGCCTGCGCCTGCTGCTCTGTGCTGCCCACAGCCTCCCTGGTTCCCCATCCCAGGGATGAATGAGCAGGCGGGAGCACCAGACTGGGGGTCACGCAGGTTCCCCTCCTGCTCCCTTTCGTAGCACAGTCTCCTGCTTCCCATGCATAGTGCTTTTCACCACTGTGCTGAAATGGCAAGACTTTTGAAAGTTTGAATAATCAGTTATTTCCAGTCTGTCTGCCTCCTAGATTATAAGCTCCACGGACGCAGGGATCGTGCCGACACTATTTCCTCCGTATCCTGTGAGCCAGCACAGTGCCTGATCCTGATGTTGCTTGTTGAGTGCGTTGAGGGTGTGGTAGTGAATGATGGTAATATCTCCTTGAATCCTCTTCACGTCTGTGCTGTAGTGCCCCCCTTGGTTCAGAGAGCTGAATTCAGTAGTAGGGGGTGGTCCAGGTGCCCTCCAGTTGGGGCCAAGACACGGGGTGGGTGGCTCCAGTGTAAGGCCCATCAGCGCTGATGTTGGCATCTGAAGTCTGAGCCGCAGCCTCTCGTCTGTTAACCGCTCTGAGTTTGCATTTGTTATTTGCTTCTCATTTCCCAGTAGTTGCTCTGCCCACTGTAGTGGCTTCTTGTCACAACAGAAACAAAGTGGAAAAGGCTTCCCCCAAACTCCATTCACAATGGAGCCAGAGGTTGGCGTCCCTCCCTGGGCCCCAGAAAAACACTTGTCTCGCGGAAGGGGAGAGCCGTGGGGGCAGGAATCAGGTCGGGCTGCAGACGTGGGCCAGCAGCGCATTTGATCCAATGAAACCAACACTTTGCACCTTCTAGACTAATTTTTTTCCTCTTCTTGGGTGTGGATATGACAGTGCTGGTTAGAGACCAGATTTCCTTTTAAATGAATTAATAACATAAAACAGAACCTTTGGTGAACAGCTGTTTTTATCCATGGGGACTTGGCGCCTGGTTGTGATTTTTGTCTGCAAGGAAAACAAGGCTCGTGTGGACTCTGTTAGAGCAGCTGCGGGATCCTGGGTTGATGTGATGGGAGGACCCTAGGCGTCAGAGGCAGGAAGGTCTGCGTTTGCGAGCCAGCTCCGCTCCCCTCTAGCTGTGTGATCATTGTAGGCCCCTGCACCTCCTTGTCTCTGTTTCCTTATCCTTAGGCAGAAATGATGTCAGTCCCAGGCACGTGGCCTGGCACATGACAGAAACTAACAAGGTATTTCTTCTCTTTTGAGAGAAGTCAGGGATGTGACAGAGAGAAAAGGAACAACAGTGCTATTAAGTTAAGGTGACAGGAACCCTGGGCCACAATGTGTCAGGCTGTCCAAGGAAAGGACCTTCTCTGTCACTGCTGTCCCTTGCTCCAGCCGCGGTAGCACATTATAGGGTCAACACTTGGCAGTACTTGTTGAATGAACGAGAGGCATTCAACAATAGAATAGAACAAATAGAAAAGCATTTCTTTCTGCATGTCTCAGAGCTTAAGAGCTTGGGTTCTGGAGTGGGAAGGATTCGGTGTGGATCTGTGTGACCGTGCTTGAGTCACTTACTCTCTCTGAGTCTCAGTTTCCATCTTTGTAAAATGGAGTTGATAATAGTACTACTTGAAAAAAGTAGACGTGAGAACTGAATGAGATTTTTCTCAGCTTCATTGTGGTGTGATAGGTGTATAACAAACCATGCTTAAATGAAGCCCACGATTTGATGAAGCCCTCACAACAGTTGTGAAGCCATCATCGGAACAAAGCAGTAAACTTACCCATCACCCAGAAAGTTCCTCTTACTCCTTGTAATCCCTCCCTCCTTTCCCACTCCCGCTATGGTCTTCTTGAAATTAGGTAGAATCGTTTCTTAAAATGTGTTCTTCTATTTCAGGTTGTCTTGGCTATTCTAGTCCCTTGCATTTCCATATGGATTTCAAAATCGGCTTGTTAGTTTTACAAAAATGCCTGCTAGGATGATTCTGATCACACAGAATCTGTAGATCAGTCTGGGGACAGTTAGCATCTCAACAATACTGGGTCACCTGAACCATGAACACACTGTGTGTATCCACATGTTTAGGTCTTCTTTAATTAAAAAAATTTTTTTAATGTTTGTTTATTTTTGAGAGTGAGAGAGACAGAGTGTGAGTGGGGGAGGGACATAGGGAGAGGGAGACACAGAATCCGAAGCAGGTTCCAGGCTCCGAGCTGTCAGCACAGAGCCCATTGCAGGGCTCGAACTCACAGACCGTGAGATCATGACCTGAGCTGAAGTCAGATGATTAACCGACTGAGCCACGCAGGCACCCCAGGTCTTCTTTAATTAAATATTTAAGTAATGTTATAGTTTTCAGTGTATAGATCTTACACGTCTTTTGTCAGATTTATTCCTAAGTGTTGTATTTTCTGTGCTGCTATAAATGGTATTTTATTTAAATTTAAGTCCAATTGCACATTACTAGTTTATAGAAGTATAGACATTTAAAAATTTTTTTAGGTTTATTTATTTTGAGAGAAAGAGAAAGAGAGAGAGAGAGAGAGAGCACACGCGCATATGTGCGTTAGTTGGGTGAGGGGCAGACAGAGAATCCCCAGCAGGCTCTGCACTGTTGGCGCAGAGCCCAGTGTAGGGCTCGATCCTATGAACTACAAGATCATTACCTGAGCTGAAATCAAGAGTTGGACGCTCGACTGACTGAGCCACCCAGGCACCTCTATAGACATTTTTAAAAATTGACCTTATGTCTTACAACTTTGCTAAACTCACTTGTTTTACTAACTCTTTTGTAGGTTCTGAGGAGTTTTCTACACAGATGATGAATTCTGTGAATAACAGTCTTCTTTGTTTCTAAACTGGATGTTTTTATTTCTTTGACTTGCCTTATTCATTGGCCATAACCCCTAGTACTGTGTTGAGTGGAAGTGGTGGGAGCAGATATCTTTGGCTCATTTCTGGTCTGGAAGGAAAAGTAGTCTTTCCTGGTTAAGGACAATGTTAGCTATTGGCTGTAGGTTTTTCATTTGCCCTTTATCAGGTTGAGGATATTCCCTTCTGATCCTAATTTGCTGAGATTTGGGAATTATCTGGAATGGATATAGGATTTTCTCAAATGCTTCTTCTACATCTATTCATATAATCATATGATTTTTCTCTTTTAGCCTGTTACTATGGAGAGTTGCATGATTGATTTTTGAATGTTAAACCAACCTTGCATTCCTGTGATAAACCCCACTTTGTCATGATGTAGAATCCTTTTTGTATATCACTGGATTTGATTTGCTAAAATTCTGTTAAGAATTTTGGCATGTGTTCCTGAGGAATATTGGTCTATATTTTTCTTGTCTTGTAAAATGTCTTTTTCTGGTTTTGGTATCAGTGTAATGCTGACCTCTTAAAATAAGTTGGGAAGCATTCCTTCCTTTTCAGTTTTCCAAAAGAGTTTATGTAAAATTGGTATGATTTTCTTAAATATTTGGTAGATTTCATAGCACAGCCACATGGGCCTGGAGTTTTCATTGTGGGAAAGTTTGGTTTTTTCCCTTTTAAATAAACTGTTTTATAGAGCAGTTTTAGGTTCACAGTAAAACTGAGCAGAAAGTTCCCATATATTCCCTGCCCCTCCTCCACCACATGCATAGCTTCCTCTGCTGTCAACATCCCCATCAGAGTGGTATACTTCTTACAAATGATGACTGTAAAAATGTAAAAAAAAAAAAAAGAAAAAGAAAAAGATACATCATTTTTACCCAAAGCCTATAGTTTACATTAGGGCTCATTTTTGGAGTTGTATATTGTGGGGGTTTTGGCAAATGCGCAATGACATATATCCACCATTATAGTATCATACACACTTGTGTTACTGCCCTGAAAATATTCTGCACTCCTCTTGTTCATTCCTCTCTCTCCCCTAACCTCTGCAACTAATTGCTTTTTTTAGCGTCTCTATAGCTTTTCCTTTTCTAGCATGTCATAGAATTGGAATCAGACAGTGAGATAGCTTTCTTTCATTCAGTAATATACACTTGAGGCTCTTCCATGTCTCTTCAAGACTTAATGGCTCATTTTGTTTTATTGCTGAATAATATTCCATGATCTGGAATTGCCACAGTTTATCCATTCACCCGTCCTAGTGAGGGATATCTAGGTTTTTGTGTGTATGTACATTTTCAACTCCTTTGGGCAAGGAGTGCAATTGCTAGATTGTTATGGAAAGGTTTAACTATAAATTCATTTTCTCTTATAGATACGGAGCTATTCAGGTAATCTGTTTTTGTTTTTAGTAAGCTTTGGCTGTGTTTTTTTTAAATGAGTTTGTCTATTTTATGTAAGTTGTTAAATTTTTTCACATGAAATTTTTCATAATATTTCTTTAACTTTTTTTTTTAAGTAGGCTCCATGCCCAATGTGGGTTTTGAACTCATGACCCCTAGATTGAGTCATGTGTTCTACCAACTAAGCCAGCCAGTCAACCCTCCCTTACTCTTTTAATATCTGTAGGATCTGTAATGATTTCCCCTTTCTCATTCCTGGTGTGGATGATTTGTGTCTCCTTTCCTTTTTTCCCATCAGTTTGGCTAAGTTTATTGACTTTATTGATCTCAAAAAAGAGCTTTTGGTTCCATTAATATTTTTCTCTTGCTTTTCTGTTTTCTTGTCCATTGATTTCTATTCATATTTTTTCTTATTTACTTCTGCTTACTTTGGGTTTAATTTGTGCCTCTTGTTTCTTAAAGAAGAAGCTAGGTCAGTGATTTGAGGCTTTTCTTCATTTCCTTTTTTTTTTTTTTAATAGAAGGAAGTCTATTTTTATCTTATTGATTTATTTTTAAAGTTTACTTATTTATTTTGAGAGAGAGAGAGCAAGCAAGCAGGGTAGGGGCAGAGAGAAGGAGAGAGAATCCCAAGCAGGCTCTGCCTGTCACCATGGAGCCTGATGTGGTGCTTGAACTCACAGACCATGAGATCATGATCTGAGCCAAGATCAAGAGTTGGATGCTTAACTGACTGAACCACCCAGGTGCCCCTTCTTCACTTCTATTCTAGGTGTCTGATACCGTAAGTTTCCTTCCAAGCATTTCTTTAGTAGCTTCATCCCACACATTTTTATTATCTTTTAAAGAGATTTTTAAAGTACATATGGTAAAGTGCATAAATCTTAAGGCTGCAGCTCAATGCATTTTTACAAAGTAAACAAACCATACAGCTGCCCCTGGATGAAGATATAGAGTGTACTAAAGCCCTGGAAGCCTGCCTCATGCCCTCCCACCTCATTAATGACCTCCAACTATAACCTCTACCCTAACTACTATCAGTAATTCAGTCTGTTTTTTTTTTTTTTACTTTATTTAAATGCAATCCTGTTGCACATACTTTTTTGCCTATTTTTACTTAACATTACATGCATGAGATTTATCATGTTTTTGTGTTAGTAGGAGTTGTATTCTTTTTCATTTCTGTATCGTATTCCATTCATTATGTGAGTAGAGCATATTTTATACCCTTTCCAATGTTGAGGCATATTTGACTGTTTCTAGTTTGGGGCTCTTATGAATGATACTGCTACAAACATCCTTGAACATGGCTTGTTAAACATTGATGAGTATAATATTCAGGAGTAGAATTTCTTGGTCATGAGGGCTGTGTGTGTTCAGCTTAATAGATACTGCTACACTGTTTTCAAAAGTGGTCACCCCAGTTTGCATTCTCGCCAGTGGGTTGTGAGGGTTTCAGTTGTTCTGTCTGTTCTTTGTGTTGACAAAGGTGACATAAAATAAAAGTGAATGTAGAGTTCACCTCAGCGTGTTTCCCTTCTTTCTGGGGTCTTGGGCCCTCAAATCCTGGTGGCTTTGGTGGCTCTAAATAGCCAGGTTTTTGTTGTTACTTTATCCAAAAATATTAAGGTTTTTATTTATTTATTTGTGAGAGATAGAGTGTGCACAAGCAGAAGAGGGACAGAGAGAGAGAGAGAGAGAGAGAGAGAGAGAGAATCCCATGCAGGCTCTGCCTGTCGTCATGAAGCCCAGCTGACCCAGGGCTTGAACTCACAAACTGCAAGATCATGACCTGAGTGGAGATCAAGAGTCAGACGCTTAGCTGATTAAGCCCCCCAGATGTCCCACTTTATCCAGTTTTTATAGTAATCTGATATTAGTTACTTTGTCATAAACAGAAGCAAAAGCCTCCTTTATTTTGAAAACTATCTTCTATGGGAAAATAAGTTATTTTTCTCAAATTATATTAAGGCATCATTCTACTCTGAAAGTGTGTAGGACAGCATAACGTACCGCTGCATACATCTGGGTGATGACGGTTTTCACGGTCACTGTGTTCTGTTGTCTACTCTCTTCCCCGAGAAAAGAATTGATAACATTGTACCTTACCTTTGTGACCTGTGCATCTGCATTTACATTGATCCCAGCTTAAGTTGGGAGATGTCAAATTAAGAGAGTGCAGTGAAGCTCACGTGATCTTTAGTCTTGCTTTATTAACCGGAAATGGAGGCAGCCACCATAGGAACCTTTGCAGTGATCACGTGATGCCTGGGAGAGGGAAAGAGCACCCACCTCCCAAAGATGCCTGGCTAGGAGGGAACCTTTGCGGGACTGAAGCCTTGACTTGGAGAGGTCTGCCATTTCCCCAAGCTTGGATTTGCCCCAAACAGAAGCCTTCAAACTTGCAGAGAAGTCACTCTTGACAGGAGAGAACTTGGTGAAACCACATAACTTGGACCTAACTGAGCCGAGCTATGGCTCAGAACAGAGGAAGGAGATCAAAGCAGTTCCTGTGTCAAATGATATCACTTCTAGAAGAACTGACCTGTCTTCTGGTATTTTGAAGTAGGTCATGGAAGGAATCAGCAGCTGTGCCATTTCTTTTGAAATTTGTCCCACAAACTGTTAACGATAGTCTTGGTGCTTTCAGCTCCTATTGGTATCTGTTACCTGCAAGTTGTCAGCATCCAAGGAGAATTCTTCTATTGTGACCTTCTTTGGGGAACTTCCAAGTCTTCAAGATGGCAAACAGTTTCTTTGCCAAGCTAAATTTTGACGGAGAGGCACATCAAGGCTATCTGTGCTTGGATGAAGCATCTGCTTTGTCTGGTAACACATCTGGTTTTGCAGCTTTGATGAAGCCAGGAGGCCCACCTGCCGCCGTGGCTGGGACTTGCTGGACTGGCGTTGATGTCACAGGCTGCAGTGGTCCTGAAAGCCGGCTTTGAGAACCTGCAGTTCTGTCAGTGCTGGGGCCTTGAGTTCCAGCCTTCTCGGGAGGTTTCTGCTGTGAAATGGAGCAGAACGGAAAGCTGCTTCGAGTACCCCAGAGTTCGCTGGCTCTCCAAAGGACAAGTCTTGAAGTACTTGACTGAACTTCAAACTGAAGGTCTATTTTTTTTCTTCTTTGAAAGTAAAGGAAAATACACAAAACAGAGAAAGAGGAATTCATTCATGACTTGGCTTGCTTTCTAGATATTTTTGGCCATGTGAATGAGGTAAATCAATTCACCACTATAGTTGTTTCTGAAAAATGGGTGGTTTTGGCCTTGCTACCCTCTAGAAGAGGAGACTGGGCTGGACAAGTCTGCAAACTTTCTGCTGCTGGAAGAAATGTTTGTGCAGCTTGGGAGTGGCAGAGTCATGCTAAGCTGTCAGCAGCAGGGATCTGGAGATAACCTGAGAGTGGTGGCCTTCTCTTTGGAAGGCCAGTGCTACCCAGCCAGACATGCAGAGGGAGTTTGGACTCACAGTCCTTCCCTGGGGACAGCCCTTCAGTGAAGGAGACCTTTGTATTACTTTCCCCGGTGGCTTCAGAGAAAAGAAAATGATGTGGCATTGATTCAGCTGGGAAACTCGTGGAGGATGGTGCTGGTCCTTGACATCTGACACTTGCCGACTCTCATCAGTGAGCTTTAGAGCAGTGGTCCGGTGGGCCACTGCCATCCTTTGGGAGTCAGGTTTTCTGCAGCTGTTGGTAAACAAAAAAGTCAGGTTGACTAATGTCAAGGTGCCATGTGTCAAGCAGCACTGCTGTGTATGTTGACTGTCAAGGCTTCACAGTATTAACTTTACATTCAGTGATATTAATTGTACCTGTATTTATTGAGTGCTTACTATATGTCAGTCAGTATTCTCATGATTTCCCACAAATTGAACCACCAAATATTCACAATGATTTTATAAGGTAGACACTTTTGTTACCTACATTTTCAAATGGGAAGACGGAGGCCACAGAGATGAATCGCTGTCAGGGGTCGGGGTAGAGCCTGGTGGCCTGTGCAAGTGTGCACATGTCAACCCCCGGTGACTGCCTTCCTGGTGCCTGGTTGCATCAGGGTCCACGGTATGGCTCCTGTTTGCCCTTTTGGCACAGTTTAGATTTCTTTTGATTCTTTTCAGGACATTGGTGTTAATTTTTTAATTTTTGCTTGAAAAAATCAGAAATAATCTCTGAAAATGTTTTTGTTTAGATTTAACGTTCAGATAAACTGTGTGCAAAGTTTCACTTGATTGTGTTACTCACATTTTACTGGGTAGGGAACCCCTAGCTTTCATCAGATCCCCAAGACTCCGAAACTCAAGGGCAAGACCATATCTAGTGTCTCTGCCTCTCAAGTGCTGGGCACATAGTATTTGCTCGGTAAATTTTCACAGACGCACCGAACAAAATGTTGCTGTGCTTGAATAGTTGGTCCACCATCTGGAGAACTCGGGTTTTCAAATCACTTCACTTCCTGCCAGTTGACAGAGGATACCTCTCGTTCAGTCAGCAGTTAGTTAGTTACTCAGTGCCTGCTGGGGCCAGGTCCTTATTTGGGAGCTGAATGTCGATGCTTAGGGTACTGTCCCTGCACCTTGTTTGTAGTCTAGGGAGGGAACACAGCCTATTCAGCAAGTACTTCAGTAAAGACCAGTAAGGGCTACTGTTAGGAGAGTTACCTGTGCCATAGGACTGCTTAGAAGGAGCATCTGACTGGGTCTGGGGTCGTGGAGGGGCTTCAGGAAAGCTTGTCTGGACAAGTAATATGTGAACCAAGACCTGAGGAGTGATGTGGAGTTGGTCAGGTGAAGGAGAGGAGAAGGAATATTTCCGGCAGAGGGAGCAGCGTGTACCAGGGCCTTAGGTGAGAGAGCAAGACAGGAGGGACAGAGGCCTGAAGGAAACACAGAGAGTGGCTGGGTCATGTGCAGAGAGGCCCGAGCAACGGAGTGGTTGGGAGTAGAGGCTGGGGTGGGCCACTTGGAGAATTGGGTTTTGTGAGCATTGGATTTGCCCGATGCCGGAAGCAGGACTATGCATGTGGAGCACTTCTTTCTCGGAAGATTCAAGTTGGGCTGTTCTGTGGATCTAATCTGCGTTCCCTCCTGCAGAATTCTAGGTTCCTAGGAGCTGCTGACTCTGGCTCTGTCTAGAGGAGGATGCTTAGGCTTATGAATAGATTTTTGGGGCTGCCTTGCCATTGGAGACTCATTAGAGGCCAAAGTGTTCCTGGAAGTTGGGACACCAGTGGGACCCAGAAAACAAAACACCTGAAGGGGCAGCTTTGAGAGAAGTGATAGCCAGCGCAGCTGGATGGGAAGATGTTGAGAGGAGAGAGGTCTCTTGGATAGGATCCTTGGTTGCCTAGAACCCCACAGAAAGGAAAGGGAGGAGTCAGGGCTCAAGCACCATACCTCTGGGGAAACTCCATGGCATGCAGGTGAACAGCATGAGTTATGGTTCAGACAGGCTGAATTTGAGATCCTGCCTCCGCCATGAGCTAGCTGTGTGGATTTGGGCAGGTTCCTTAACATCTCTAAATCTTCGTTATCGCATCTGTGATATAGTAATGGCAACAGTACCTGCTTCGTAGGGTTACTAGGAGGATTTGTGTGATAACACATTTAGATCCTTCCTGAGTGCTCTGGCAGGGACATCATCAATGCCCCAGCAGGTGGTTGCTGGTATTCCTTCCCTTCCTCTTTTCCATCTTCCTGCAATTGTTATCATCATCATGCACATGTCTCTATGAGATGGATATAAACTGGTCTTGAATCTTGAATCCCAAGCCAGTGGATTTAGGAAGGCCAGAGCTTTCTCTCCCTGCAGGTTCCCGGAGGCTTTCTTCTGTCACACGTACCATTTCTACGCCAAACCACAGTGAGGCGGCAACACCTGTGTACATTCTCCCGAAGGACTGCCACACAAGCACTAGGGAGCCATGGAGAGTTCCATGGAAAGGGAACCTTGGGAGCCACACCAGTGGCTTTAATAGGCCTTGTAGGCACTACTTCTGAAACACCCACTGGATGTGCCATCACTGTGGGCCACTTAGTGATGACCCAGCCGCTTCTGGCTTTCCCAGCACTGCGTTCCTCTCTCAGGACCGTCCATCCCCCTTCCCTGTGCAGAATGGTTCAGATCTCCCAGCACCTACAGCCTCAGCCTCGTGTGCATCCTCAAATCCATCAAGGCTCTCAGCAGGACAGAGCACCCCAAATCTAACAGGACCACCCTTCCTTGATGACTGTGTTGTAACTAGCCTCTCTGGTGGGGAGCGGGGGGAAGAAGTCCAATTTCATTACTATTATTTTCTTGATGATCTTAAATTCTTTTTTGCTCAAGGCCCTAGGGAAAGATGAGTTGGCAGGTACAATCTACTGAAGATGTTGGACTGGGAGCATGGACTTTGGTATATGGCCTACCTGCAATGGAATCTTGGCCTTTCTACTTGCTGCTGTGTGGGCTCCTGCAGTTCACTTCATCTCTCTGAGTACCTGAGCCTCAGGATTCAGGCTAGCTTTCCCTTCCTGTAAGCTTCATACCCTAGAGCAAAAGTCCCCAAGGGTGCTCCTGGGATAGGGAATTCACTTAACCTCCCCCCTTCCCACTTTTCTGACTGATTAGCCCACAGCCCTGATTTTGTGGAAATTTAACTGCTAACCCCCCTGGAGGGAAGCAGGAAATCAAAACGGCACATCAGGAGTGTCAGCAGATTCTAAAATCCTTCAGAGTTGGAAGCCATGTCCCTGGTCTACAGTTCCTGACTCCTGACTCTCCCAAGGGGGTCCCTGGACTCCTGTTTGATGGGTTTCCTGAGAGAGAGGCTGTCCAAGTTTTGGCTTCCATCAGGTCTTACCTTCCCTTCCTTGCCCTTTTCTTTCTTGAGACCATCCGGGCTATCGGGCTGAGAACAGAACAGTGGGGGACCAGGTGAGTCAGGATGTTTTTAGTTTCAAGTAGCAGAAAACAGCTCAAACCAGCTTGATAAAAGGGGAATTTGCTGAAGCCTTAAGGGGTGTCTCATGGAACCCAGAAGTGGAGAGAGGCTGGAATTCAGTCCTGGAAGTCTGGCCAGACTCTAGTGTTTCATCTCCTCTGCCCTTCTTCCTTTCTTTTTCTTGGGGCTTCTGCTGGCTTCCTCTGACTTCCCTACCAGCAAGGTCGGGGCAGAACATGGCTGCCCAGGGTTCCTGAACCCTAGATCCTCTCTCCCTCCTTTTAGATTCCAAATCCATACACAAGCAATTAATGGCCTCATGGGGGTTACATTCATGTCATTGGAACAATACACCTGTGATGGGGTTGAAGACAAGGTGGAGTTCCCAGAATGGGCGAGGGCTGGGCAGACAGCCCCAAAATGAGAGTAATGAGGAGCTACTGTCCCCTTGTCCTAATATATCATTTGTCTCTTGGGAACCTTCTTGTTCTGAGACCCTGTATCTGCTCTAGTCAGTGCCTTTCATGTTCATATCGCACAGGTTTCAGAGCAGAGCCTGAGAGGGGGGCAGGCATGGGGGAGCGTTGGTTGAATGAGTGGTGGCTCCTGCAAGTTACTGTCCCCGAATTATCCATGTTTAGCTGGACTTTGCTTATACACAGCTTAGGTCAGATATGGGGACCCTTGGCCATTAGGAAGTGAGCTTAACATTGCTATTTGGGGTCAAGAAAGATCCCTTAACACAGGAGCTCATTCTGCATTTTAGAATTCTTCCTGTGGTCTCTGATGTGCACCTCCTTAAGAAATGAGGGTTGACGGGGCGCCTGGGTGGCTCAGTCGGTTAAGCGTCTGACTTCAGCTCAGGTCATGATCTCACGGTTCCTGGGTTCGGGCCTCATGTCGGGCTCTGTGCTGACTGCCAGTTCAGAGCCTGGAGCCTGCTTCTAATTCTGTGTCTCCCTCTCTCTCTCTGACCCTCCCCTGTTCACACTGTCTCTATCTCTCTCTCAAAAATAAATAAAACATTAAAAACATTTTTTTTGGAAAAAAAAAAAGAAAGAAAGAAATGAGGGTTGGCCTCTGAAGGGCCCCAGATAGCCTGTGGTCATTCTGAGCCATTTGGCTTCTGTAGAGGTGCCCCCAGACTTCCACTGGGTGGACGGAGTCCCAGAGCTGCTGTGGTCCCTTTCTCCCGGGGGGTCATGGCAGCATGGCCAGTCCAGGTCTCTGCCTTGGCTGGGCATTGAGGGGGTCTGCCCGGGGAGCTGAGCCTGTGTGTGGTGTTCCCAGACCCAAAGCCCATGTTTTACGGAAGTACCTTTCCTCTAGACACTTAGAATTTAGTAGGGTGTATTAGACAAATTATATGCTTAACTGGAAACATCTAATTGCATTTTAAATCCTTTCCTTATATCTGGCTGATATTTAAAAAAAACATTTTGGTAACTTCTGACTAGGTTCATACCTGTAGGCAATTGAGACAGTTAAGTTGACTTTTTCCCACCCCAAGATGTTTAAAAAAATAAATAACTGTTTAATGGGATTTTGCATGCCAAGGTTTAGGCTGAATGTAAAAGCATAAAAATGGGTTTGTATGTAATGGGAAGGCTAACAAGCCATCCCCCCTCCCTCTCACAGAGTGGTCCTGGCAGCCCTTTCCTGCCTATAAATACTTGGGGTTGCCTCATTGGCATGTCAGCACGGGGGGAGAAGAAGCCAGATGATTTTATGATCCATAAACGCAAGCACCAGACGTGCTCCGAAATTCATTAGTGTTTGCTGTCATTACAAATAGCCTGTGTTGTTTGCCTTCTGACTAGACGGGCGGACAGGCAGGGCCCAGCTGCTGGGGCACAGAGGGCTCCGAAGCCCTGACTCTCTTGGGAAATGAGAGTTTAAAGCAAACTTTTAATTTACGGCTGGAGATTGTTTCTTTCTCTTGAGTGTAGGTCTTGAAAGTTTAGATGCAGATCGGCTTTTCCTTCAGTGGAAAATATGAGGTTCTTGGATAAAACCTACTCATAAAATGAGTTGTGATCTCTTTTTTTTTTTTTCCCTCTTCCCCCTCCCCTCTGCATTGTGGATACACTTTTTGGAGAGGGCAGGCTTCTCAAAATGTTATGCCCAGGCCCTTCCCCATGCCGCAGAATTGGCACGGCCCCTCCCCAGCCCTGCCCCACTTTGCAGGGCACAGCCCTACTCGGCTGCCCTTCCCTCCTCCTGGCCTCTGTGCCTGCAGCTCCCCCAAGGTCCATTTCCGACCCCAGGTGACCCCTGGAGGTGATGATGGGGCTGTGGGAGGTGCCAAGCCCTCTGACGCGGAGGCGGCCAGAGCAGGACTGGGCGGTCCTGGCCGTGCATGTGCTGAAGTCAGGGTTTGGGCAGCCCGAGTCTGTGTGGTGTCTGCAGGAGAGGCCGACGTACAGGGAACCAGATGTCTGAGGTCTCTGAGTGGAGTTGTAGGTTTGTGTAATCAGAAGAGACGTTCTTCCAAACAGCCTCCTTATGGCCGCCTTAGGCGTCCCTGGGGCCTGCTTGGGATGGTGGGCTCCATGCTTACTCACTTGTCCTGCACTTAGCACATGCCTGGTGCTCCCCGGGACTCCAGGACGGAAGAGGGGTCCTTGGTCCAATGGGAGAGGGGGGAAATATGTATACATAATTATAAGGGCCACACTAAAGGGGACAGACTAAGTGCTGTCTGGGAGGAGAGCCAATACTTCTAGCTGGTGCAGGGAGCAGAGCATTCTGGAGGGGGTCCTGTTTGTTTGCGACCTGCAGGCTTGGCAGGGACCGGTGAGCAGGTTAGTTTGGCTAGAACAAAGGAGAGGTGAAGGGCATGTGGAAAACTAGACTAGTGATAGGGGGCCCCAGTGTGGAGGCTTCGAATGCCGTACCCAGGACACTTAGGACTTGGTCTGTAGGTCTGCAGAGCGGTGCTTCCTTCAAGAAGCTGAGCAAGCAGCAGCCAAAGTCCAGTAGGCCCTATAGCCATGGCACACCCCAAGCCAGACCTTTGATTCTTCCCTCAAATCCTGCCGTGGTCCTGACCTGGTCAGGCCAGAAACGTGGTGTCTGTCACAGGTGGCTCCACTCTCTCACGTTCTCTGCTCCTAGTCAGCCCCTGCACCCCGTCGGCCCGCCTTCCACCTCTCTCTGCCCCCAGCGCCACCTCCCCACTCAGGCTGCCCTCTCACCTCCTCTTCAGTTTACATGCGTATTCCCCAGCGGACATCTCTGTACCCACATCTGCTCCCTCCTACTCTGTTGCTCACCCTGCAGTTTTCAGATCTCTGTCCGCATCCCCGAGCTTCTTCAAAACTTCCACTGGTTTCCCCTTAGGATCAGTCCCAAGACTTCACGATGGGAGTGCAGGTCATGTGAGATCTGGCTTGGCCCTCCCGACTCCTCTGCTTTACCTGCTTTGGCTTCCTCCCTGGTCCTCAGATTCACCTCCAGGCCTGGGCACCTGCTCTTCTCTACTGGGTGTGCTTCCCTTCCACGACACTCCTCTCTGTGACCTGGCCCAGCGCGAGTCCCTGCTCCTCACCTAAGCCAGCTCCTTTACGTTGTCATCACACTCTGTCCTGTCCTTAGGTGCTAAGTAGCATGTTCATAATTAATGTCTGTTTTCTCTCCTGGAAGGCGGATGCCTCGTCCAATGCTCTGTCCCCAAGCCTTGCATGGTGCATGGCACCGGGAGGCACTGTGTGAGACCGGCTGTGTATGACTGATTCGATGGGGGCCGGGGACAGCGTGGAGAAGCTGGCCAGGCCCCAGGGTGGGACCAAAGCCACGGTCTCCCTCCCTGTCTTATAAAAGGTGGTTTCACACCATCAGAGGCTGGCTTGTGGCTCCAGTGTCTGAAAGATTTCCTCACACTTAATTTAAATAAGTGTCCCTGTATAGATCAAATATTTGAAAGGTTGGTTTTTCCTTTTAGGCTTTCAGGAGAGGAAATAGCTTTACTGAAAGCTGTTCCTCCCGGTCTACTTGTGCACCAGCCGTCTGTGGTCATCATCAGACAGCAGGAATGTCAGAACAGCCCAGCACCCCTGTAATATATCCCACTGTGTAGCCTTGCTGGAATTTATCAAAGTCTTGGTTTGTTTCTCCAAACCTTGCTCTGGCCAGGGGCTTCAGGCTGTTCAAGATCAAAAAGCAAGTTACCCGGCGGAGGTGGCGGAGGGGGAGGGACGCTTTCAGCCTGATGGGTTGAATGAGACTATTCAGATGAGTGGACACTTGGCCTGTGGCCCCTTCTGCAGCTCTGCCTTGCTCTGTACTGCAGTCAGCCTGACGCTCCAGGGAGCAGGACACAGGGCGTCCTGAGGGCTGGGACGGCCTTGAGCTCCTGTGCAACCTCTGGGCTCATCATTTTCCATGGTACCCTCTCCTCTTCCATCAGTCTTTTTGAAGTCTATCCAACCCCTGGCTCCGTCTGGTTATCTTAGCTCCTACCTCAGTGTCCCTCTGGGACCTTTTTGTATTAAAAGCTCAGGCTCTGGTGTCTGCCATTTGCTATCTAGATGAATGCACATAAATGATTTCATCTCTGTGAGCTTCAGATGTCTTATCTGTAAAATGGGACAGTAAAATCTACAAGTATTGCCTAGGGATTAGAGCCAATAATATTGTAATAACGTTGTATAGTGGCAGATGGCAATTACACTTGTCGTGGTGAATAATGTGTACCTGAGTAATGTGTAGCAGGTATAGAATTGTCATATCACTGTATATGTCACCAATGTAACATTGTATGTCAGCTGTACTTCAGTGACAAAAAATACACACATGAAATTATCTTAGTAATGAGAGAAAAATCGCACATTTCTGTAGGGCTCAATATATTATCTTCTTTGTAGGATGCTAATAAGTTTCTTCTGTTGCTTTCTGAAAAAAAAAAAAAAAGAGCCTAGAAGAGTCTAAGTGTATAAAGATATTTTGTTTTATAAAAGAAATTTCCCTTATATTCAAGTATTCTTACTAAACACTGTCTGGAGAACATAAAACATTTTTTTTATTTTTTTATTTTTTTCCTTTTTTTTTTTTTTTTTACAAAGNTCATCTGTTGATGGACACTTAGGCTCTTTCCAGAACATAAAACATTTTACTTCATAGTCTGGCTTTGAGACTCAAACCAAATAAAGTAGATAAAAGTATGTTATATGGCACCTAGAATGTAGTTCTCTTCCTTCCGTGTCTTTTTCATTTTGTAACCCCTGCGGTGCCATCTCCTTTGTAGATGGGCAGCATGATTCAAAATGTGGATAGAAAATCGTGGCAACTGTGCTCCGCCCGGCTAACAGCACAGTGGTTAAGAGTTCGAGCTTTGGAGCCATGCAGACCTGGTTTGGATCCCAGTTTTGTCATTTATTTACCGTGTGACCTTGGATGAGTTAGTCATCCTCTCGGAATCTCAGTTTTTCTTATGTGTAAACTGAGGGCAATAATAGCCCTTTCCAGGGTGCCTGGCTGGCTCGATTGGAAGAGCACACGACTCTTGGTCTCCAGGGCGTGAGTTCGAGCCCAATGTTGAGTGTAGAGATCACTTAAAAAATGACAGCTCTTCCCTATGGATGTCATTGTTCAAGATCTCAGGACATACTGTTAGAAGAGTACTTAGCCTCCTACCTGGCACATGGCGTGCACACGGCACGCAGGCTGTTAGCCGCTGCTGTTATTGCTGTTCTTCTTCTCGGGCTGGAAACAGGACTGCGCTTGTCTGGAAGGGCCCTGCTTGCCTCACAAAATGAGGAGGGGCCATGGGGCCAGTACTTGGTCATCTCTGTGTTTCCCGCCGTGTTCTCTTCCCATCTGAGGGGAGTTGGGGCCAACGATTTGGGTCCTAGCCCCCCCAGATGGGTCCCAGGTGTTCGGTGGCCAGAGCTGCCTCCTCGGTGTCTGAGCAGCTGGTTGGGAGTGCTTCTGGCGTGTGGGCCTTCGGAGAGCGCCTTCCAGAGCATGGAAAACGTAGGACGCTCCATTTGTCCCTCTTTCTCCCAAGTCCCTCTCCTGCCCCGTGCAGCTCTTTGTCCCTCTCTCCCTCCCTGCTCCACCTGAAGGCACCTCTTGCAGGCCGTGGTCCACCCCACCCCACAGGTAGACCCTTCTGCCTCTGAATGCCTTTTTCTGTCTTCTCTCTCTCTCTTTTTCTTTCCTTCTTCCTCTCCTTCCCTCCCCTCCCCTTTCCCTCTTCCCTTTCTCTTGCTCCCTCCCCTTCTCTCTTTCTGGAACCTGAGTTTGCACTGGTCATTTGTGTGTTTTTCCAGCCATGGGCCCCCATCTGCCCCCAGCCCGCCTCCCCCACAGCTGTTTCCTGTCTCCTGCCTCACCACATTGTCATGTCCACTCCATCCCTAGGGGACAGCGCGGTGCCTAGAGCCTCCTACCCCTTCGTGACTGCCTCTCAGACATATGCTCTTCACACCCCCCCAGAGCACTTGGAGAAGGAAAACCACTGCAGTCATGTCGTCTCCAGAGGCAGGTCTTACTTAATAGTATTTTTATATAAAGCCAGACATGTGGCCTCTACTTCCCTTCGCTCATAGAATGGGAACACGGGGAGGAGCTTACCATCCGGTGCCACTGGATTTTACAGACAGGAAACTGAGCCCCCACAGAGCACAGGGCTGGTCCAAAGTCTCAAAGGGGGTTTAGGCGCAGCTGAGATTAGAACCCAGCACGCCTGACCTGAGAAGTCCCCATAAAAGCATGACATCACCCGTGTGGACTGCATGTGTCTTTCTCCATCGTCTCTGAATTTATGTCATTCCATCTGTAACCCGAGTCCTTCTAACAGCTGCAGCTGATCTACCTAACCTCTTAGTGACAAGCTCCGCCTCCCTTTGGGGGGACAGGGCAGTGGAGGTGGGGACAGACCTTACGTAATGGGGACATAAAGAACCTAGGTCAGTCCTGTATGGGTTTATCACCATTCTGTCTTCCTGCTTGTCCTGGGTGGACCCTGTCCTGGGTCTGAGCTGTCTGACTCCCCACGTAGCACTGGCCCTGCAGATGGGCCTTCTTGGCTTGTCTTCATTCTCCTGCCCTGACCCCTCCTTTGATTTTGATGACATGCCTTTGTATGTTGGTAGGAACTGTGTTGTCCAAAATGGTGGCTGCATGTGGCTACTGGGCACTTGAAATGTGACTCGTCCAAACGAAGTGTGCTGTAAGTGTGAAAAACAGACCAGATTTCAAAGACTTAGTATGCAAACAGAATGCACACCATCTCATCAGTAATTTGTTATATTTTATATTGATTGCAGGTCAAAAAGATAAATATTTTGGATACATTGAGTTAAGTAAAATAAGTTTTTAAATTAATTTCACCTGTTCCCCCCACCCTTTTAAATGTGGCTATTAGAACATTTAAAATACACGGTTTGCATTATATATATATATATATTTTTAATGTACATCCAAGTTAGTTAGCGTATAGTGCAATAATGATGTCAGTAGAAGAATCCAGGGATTCGTCCCCTACACGTGACACCCAGTGCTCATCCCAAGTGTCCTCCTTATTGCCCCGGCCCACTTAGCCCATCCCTCCAGCAACTCTCACTTCTCTATATTTAACAGTCTCATATGTCTTGTCCCCCTTCCTGTTTGCATATTATTTTTTCTTCCCTTCCTGCACCGTATTTCTCTTGGCCAGTGCTGGGTGATAGCTTGTAGGCCTTCCTCAGCCAGGGATCCATGAGAAAGTCCACCCTACTGCCTGAAGGTCCGTCAGATATAATGAACGTACCATCCTGAGGAGAATTAACAAAGTCACTCGAGTCATTTTCTGCAGTCTGTGGTTCAGACAGGGAACTTCCACGCACCACCTGTTGTTTCTCATCTTAATCCAGATCCTGGCAGTCTTTTCTCCTCTGCCTTGTGTAATGAGGCAGTTGGTTTGAGATACATGTTACTAAGCTTCCAAGAAGTTTATTTTTTTCTTTCTAAAATCGCAAACGAATGGTGCATCTTGCTAATTACTTTTCAGTGTCTGAGAGGATCATATCACATTTTTCTTCTTGATTTATTAATGTATTATTATGCTAACAGCCTTCAAACCATTAGCTTACTCATGTGTTTCTAAGACAAATCGGCTAGGTCATACAGGGTCATTCTTTCCCCCTTGTTCTGTATTTGTTGGGTGTCAGGGTTTGGGGCTGTTTTTCCATTACTGTTTGTGCTCTGGAATAAATTATTTAGCATAAGAATTAGGAAGTCTGAGAGGAATCACTGGTGAATTATGTGGGCCCGGAACCTGTGAGTTAACTTTTCCAGTTTCCGACGTGGTGTTTAGCATACTCAGCAGACAGAGAGAAGTTTTGGTTGGCCAAAAAAATGGAAGGCAGTGTGAGGACCAGGTCCGAGCCTGCGTCTTCTCATGAAGCAGGTACTTCCAGAAATTTCACTCTGTGTTCCCAGCAGTGTCCAGGGTGCCTCTGCGGCATATGAAGATCAGGATTAAGAAGGATTCGATTGTGGGGCACTCAGTTGGTTAAGCGTCCACCTTCGGCTCCGGTCATGATCTCGCGTTTCATGGGATCAAGCCCCATATTGGATTCTCTGCTGTCAGCGCGGAGTCTGCTTGGGATTCTCTGTCCCTCCGCCCCGCCCCTCCTTCCCCTCTCAAAAATAAAGAAAACATTTAAAAAAAGAAGGATTTGATTGTGTCGAAAAATGTGATTACTGAGTTTAAATCACCGTGGAAACAGCAACAGATGAGAGATATTGTGGGAAACCAAAGCAGAGAGAAAAAGGGTAAGCTAAAATTTTCTCCTAGAACCCTGTGGGAAACCCGGAGGGGCGGGGAGGATGGGTCGTCTCTAGGGGGTGTGGCACTGTCAACGGAGCTCTGGGGAGATGTGAGGTGCAGTCATGCGGTGCGGATGAGGGTACGCGTGGAGCCGTGGATACCGCATACGCTCGGTGTTCGAGGGAGTGAGGGAGCGTGTGTGCACGTGTGTGTGTCCCTGCGTCTGTGGGTGGGGAGCAGCCACCGCCCTGGAGATGGAGGTGGTCTTTGGCTTAGGGTCCAGGCCTCTGAGACCGACAGACCCGCGTGTGAGTCTCAGCTCCCACGACCACGTGTGACTATTTGACTATGTGACTGCTTGACATTCCAACTAAGCTTCCCTTTTCCCATCTGCAAAATGGGGCAGTAACAGTATATACCTCCTAGGGTTGCTGTGAGGATTCACTGAGCAATGGGATGAACCCTTGTAAAATGATTGAGCACTTAGTAAGCGCTCAGTAAATGTTAGCTGTTGTTACTATCGCCACTGTTATTGACCAAACGGAAACTCCGGGTTTCTCTGGGTTTCAGGCTAATGCCTGGTTTACATTTCCTTCTATAGGCTTTCTGTGTTGTTCAGGTTTTCTATCCTGAACATTTGCTAGGTCCCTAATCAAAAAAACCAAAGTGTATTGTTTTTAAAAAGTGAACATCTGAATGCTATTACTTGGAAAAAGCATTTCCCAAGAAGATGGAGAAAGGGAATAGACCACAGTCCCCAGTGTAAGAGTGGAAAAGGAACGGGTGGCCCCACGGGCCTTGTATCTGGCTTGGGAATCTGGTGAGCTGCGCTGCTGGTTGCTGCTGGCTGTTCTGTCCACCGGGGCCCTTTCTCTGTCACGTGGCCGGGAGACCGTTCACAGGGCTGCACTTGGCCGCTGTGCCGCGTTGACAGCTGCTTCTAATTGTGCAGAGCTGCACAGGACCAGGGCTGGAAAGGGAGTGTTTTGGGAAATTTGCATCATCTTCATGACCCTAACTCTACATGTGTCCTAAGCACAGTAGTTTAAGGATTTGATGAAGAGGTGGTGGTTTTGAGTTGTTATTCTATAGAAATTAATGTGACTGAAAGCTGAGAAAGATGAATTACTATACTCATTCTGTGACCTCTGTCCCCCAGGCACATACCCTGACGCCAAGGAAGGCGCCCATCTGTCCCCAGTGATTCTTCCCCCCTCTTGTGGTTTGTCTGGCCAGGGTTCCGAGGCCTGGAGGCCCTCATGTTCATTTCTCCCTGGGCCCTACCTCCTCCGTTTCTCCATACACAGCCCCTCGTGGGTGTTTATTTCAAATTACGGAAGTGAACTGCCCTCCCGTGAGAACACGACACCCCATGTATGAGATTATAGTACACACTAGACTCCAGTACAGCTGAAGGGCACGCGATGGGTTTACACCCACTCTGCCACCCTCTTGCCTGTGTTATCAGGGCGATAAAACCTACCCAACGTGTGCGGGAGGCCTTTGGAAGCTACCGATCTCTGCTCAGTCCCTCCATTGCCTTCCCATCCCACTCAGTAAAATAAAGTCCAGTCCTCACTTGCCCTCCAGGCCGGGCTACGACCTGGCCTCCCACCCGCTTCCTTTCTTACCATTCCTTCTCCGCTCCAGCCATACTGGCCACGCTGCTCTCCTCCACCCAGCCCCTGCTTCAGTCTGCTCCTTCGACCACTCACTCCTTCTCTAGGCTGGGAGCCTGCTGGGCCCCCATGTGAGGCCTGCAGCTCGGTCCTGGCTTCGGTGAGGACAGGCTCACCCCTCTTCATCACCTGCATGTGTGGCTGGGGCAGATTCAGTCCCTTGTTTGCTATGTCGTTTTTCATTTAGAAATTGGAGGTGATGGCAGTCACACCCACTCTGAGGGTCCCGAGAGGGTGAAGTGGGACCCTCATCTCAGCACATGCCAGGTGCTAGCACGGTTCCTGGCATGAAGTCAGCAGTTAGTAAAGCTTGCTGGCTGGGCCTTGACCCTCATCCCAGACGTAGCTGGAGTCCTGGTGCCCAGGGACTGCTCTTCTGGGTGCCTTATCCCTGTCAGACTCCAGGGTCTCTCCTGAGCCGGGTCATCTGCCCCTGCTCCCACCTGCTCTGTGCTGCCTTTTCCTTATTTAAGAAATGCATTGTGGGATGCCTAGGTGGCTCAGTTGGTTGGGTGTCCAACTTCGGCTCAGGTCATGATCTCACAGTTCGTGGGTTCAAGCCCCGTGTTGGGCTCTGTGCTGACAGCTAGCTCAGAGCCTGGAGCCTGCTTCAGATTCTGTGTCTCCCTCTCTCTCTGACCCTCCCCTGCTCACGCTGTCTCTCTCTCTCTCTCTCTCTCTCTCTCTGTCTCTCTCAGAAATAAATAAAACATTAAAAAAAAAAAGAAAGAAACACATTGAAAATCCTTATAATGTATCAAACAGTATTCTAAGCAATTGACAAGTATCACCAAATTTACTTGTTTTTTAACTATTTATTTATTTAGTAATCTCTTTATCCAGTGTGGGGCTTGAACTCACAACCCCAAGATCAAGAGTCACATGCTCTCCTGACTGAGCCAGCTAGTTATAAGTTACTTCTCATAACTGCCATGTGAGGAAGGTGCTGTTCTCACCAGTTTTCAGATGAGCAGGGTCGGGCCCTGGGAGAGGAAATGGCTTGACCAGGATCGTACAGCCAGTTGGTTGCGAGTCAGCCCCGGCCCATCTGACTCCTTCACTGCTGTGCTCCATGGTCTCTCTTTTTTCGACCCTTGTGGCCTCCCCATTCACTCCTGAGACCAGAGGCAGCCCCACTCCTGGGGTCAGGTGGGAGGCCTGCGTGAAGCATCTGTCGTTCGTCCCTCCAGGCCCAGAACCTCCTCTTCCACACCAGGAGCATAAAGATGTCACGCACCTTTGCTACTTTGACTTCCGTGAGGGTGACAAGGTCTGGAAGCCCCTGAAGGACATGGCAACCACTGCGTCATTTGCCTGTTCTTAACCATGTCACCAGAGTCTAGGCCCTAAAATGCCTTACCCCTTAGTCAGCCCCCAGCCCCAGCTCCAAACTGGCGTGGCCTTCCCTGACTGCCTCAGTGGGCCATCTGTTTCCTGGGCTTTTTTTAGAACTCCTTTGACTAAACGTGATTGACTCACAGGTGCTTCTGAAGATGGTTCTAGGCCGTAGAATGGGAGGAGGTGGGAGAGGACATAGAAGGGTCGCCACTGAGCAGAACTGGTAATGTGGTGCCTGTGGCCAGTGGCAGCCCATGGCAGCCCATGGAGTCAGACTTCGTGACCTTTCCTTCAAGCAATGCATGTTCCATGTGGAACATGTGGACGTGTTTTAGGAACGTGATTTGGAAAAGATGGCAGTCCAGATCAAGCACATGTGTGGAAGGGCCATGTGTTGGCACCAACTTCCTTCCCACAGGGTCTCCAGGGAGAACTTGTCCCACTCCCCAGGCCTCCCGTTCCAGAGCCTTCCTTCACTGGCCCCAGAAGCAGTCAGCGTCAGGCCTTTCTCAGGCCACCTCAGGCATCTGACTCCCAGACCCCTATGCACAAAGCTGGCAGCTGGTGGCTTTCCTGGCAGTGTGGCCCCAAGAAGCTTCACAGGGAGAGCTGCTAGCAGTGGTGGCTCTTGCTGTCCCCTAGGAATGCTTGCATTAAGTAAAAGTTGTTTCTTTATTGGTTAGATATGCTTCCCCAGTCTCTGTGTAATAACCTTCCCCCTTGACTGTCAGAATGAGGGTCTAAATGAATCTCACTTAGGTTTTTTATTTAAGGCAGCTGGCAGACTCCTTTGGGGTTCCGGGCCTGCTGACATTGAGGTCCCTGTGGGACACCGAGGAAGGTGTGGCTGGAGGTGGCTGAATATCCTGTCCTGGAGCTCAGGAGAGAAACCAGGCTGGGCACAGACATGCGGTGGAAGCCGTGGCAGTGGATGTGGTCTTCTGGGAGGACCTTGGTCATAGAAGAATACAGAAGACCATGGACAGATTTAGGTGGAAGTGGGGGAGGGGGACGTACCAGAAAAGAAAAAAGCAGCCGGAAAATAAGACTGAGGCTGGGGTTCGTGAGAAGCGAGAAGACAACCGGAGAGAAGAGAGCGGAGAACATGGTGCTGAATGGCGGGTACAGGGAGTGGGAAGGGGTGGAGGGGCTGCCCTACGGCAGGCAGTCACTAGTAAGGGACAGAGCAGTGGCGGTGGAGCAGGGGCCGGGACAGGCGGTCACTAGTAAGGGACAGAGCAGTGGCGGTGGAGCAGGGGGCTGGGAAGGTGGGGAGGGAAGTGGCACTGACAGCCTGGAAAAGACGTCTTTCATCACGACTATCCTTGTTATTATTATCCCCATTATTATTATTGTTCATGGAGGAGAGGGGGGAGGTTGCAGGGAGGAGAGAGGGCTGGAGGGCAAGGCTGAGCAGGGGAGGGGACGGGGTGCAGTGCCCAGGAGGAGAGCGGATCCCCAAGACGATAGGTTATCTCTTCCACTGAAGCCAAGGAAGGGAGAGGACGCAAGTGAATTTGCGCGTTTGGTGGCAGAAAGCTTTCTTCTCACAGCTCCTGTTTTCTCCCTGATGAAGCCAGGGAGCATCCACATGACAGAAGAGAGGCCCCAGAGGAAGCTGGCAAAGGACTGTAAAGGCTCGGACTCTCCTTTCACATCCAGTTGACCTCAGCAGAGAACTCAGAGCCAAGGACTGATGGGGCGAGCTCAGGGCCCCAGCACCCTTGGGAGGGGGTCTGTGGCTTCCCAGGGACAGCCTGGTGGCTCACGCGGGATGCAAGCCCACCAGCCTCAGCCCAAACCCTTGTCTCCTTCTAGAACCAGCTGTGTCTCCTCTGGTCAATTTTAACTTAATTACACTCAGATCAGTTCCATAGCATAGACCTTTTTTAGGCATTAGTGACTGGAAGAGTTTTGTTCTATTACTTCACATTTTCCAAACCCACTTCACACAGATGGAATGTGTTGTAATCCTATAAGGCCAAACACAGAAGAGGAGCAGTGCCAAGGAGGTGGGCCCAGGACTTGTTTTAGTACAGATAGAATGGTCTTATTTCTTTTGACGTCCTGATAAATCTTGCTGCCCTGAATTTGGGAGATTTCAACACTGAGGAACGCTCATACTCCATTCATTCAGCACATGCGGCTTGGCATCCACTGTGAGCCAGGTCCGTGCCCTGCATGTTACCTCCTTTGCCAGGCTTTACCTCTTTCAGTCTCTGCCACAATTCTGTGGAGTTAATTTTGGTGTCCCTGTTTCATCAGCGATGAAAACAGTGCCGACAGAGGTTAACTTGCCTGAGGTCGCCTCAGAAGTAAGTGGCCGGGCCGGGATTCAGGGCAAGGTCTTTTGGCTCTTAAGTCCTTTGTTCCTTCCATTTCATCAAGGAACCCCTCAGACATAATGTTTCACTCTGTTCAGGTTTTCATTTTAAATGTCTCGTGTCTCTCAGTGCGAAAGGTTCTTGGGGGAATTGTCAAAACCCGAGAAGTGTACAGTTTCTGAATCACGGTCTTAGAAATGTTCCAATCAAATAAATGTGGGGCAGATGTATTAAGTACTTGCTTTGGTTCCTGCCTGCATGACATCAGCAAAGTGAGAGAGAAATCGTAATAGATTTTGTTAATAGTTGAAGGTTACACCAAGAGCACGGTGTTGGAGGCACTGGAGGGTGTTTGGAGTTTTCCGGAGTCTCACAGCAGTGGGGCCCTGGGAAGGGAAAGGTAGATAACATGTACCATAAAGTGCTTGTTATGTGCTCCGTGTTCTGCACGTCTGGATCTCGTTTAATTGTTACAATGAGCTTCATAGATAAATTCAATCTCATACTCCTTTAAAGATGTGAAAAACTGAGCTTCTGAGAAGGTTGTCTTCTGAGAAGATCATGGAGCTGGTGTGTGGAGGCCAGCATACAACGGGGTCTGTCTAATTCTGAGTAAGATTATAGATGTTTAATTTAATGTGTACACATAAACACGCATGTGCGCATACACATACATATATGTGTATAGCTTTTGCTGCTTATTAAAGAATTCAGGAAAAAACAAAGGGAGTGACTATTAATGAGAAATTGGGCCACAACCAAGCCTCAGTCCTTGAAACACCTCTTTTATATCTGATTATAATCCATTCCTTTCCAGGACTGGTTTTGGAACCCACAGAGGAGGGAGACTCTTGTTCTCACAATTAAACTTTGAAAGGGCCTTTGCAAAATAATTAAAGTATCTGTTCTAAAGGGGAGGGGAGGACAATGTAACCGAGGCAGGCTGAATACCTATTTTTAGAACAAGGAGAATCATGATAAACAGAGGTAAATGCTACATCTCAAGGAGGTTCATGTCTTCTTGGGAGAGGAAACGAGTCAAGGTATTCATTCAAGAGGATGGATCCTCAGCCCCTCCCTCTTTGCTAAATGGATGTGGTGTGAATTACATGAGGTAACAGGTGAAGTGCCTCGGCCAGCATCTGACATGCGGGGGGACTCTTGATAAATGGTAGCATCCATTAACAGCCTTGTCATTACTGTCACTTGGGGTCTAAATTGTGAAGGTGTAAAGGACTTGGCAGGGCCAAAGATGGTTGTGTTTTCTTGTGTGGGTGACCTGGAGGAGAATGGTACATTTACAGAAGTGGGACAGCTGGAAAAGAAGCTGAGTGTGTAGCCCCAGCTTGGTGCCTCAGCGTTTTCAAGTCCAGGCCATTGACCTTGTATCCTGAGCTGTCCATTGCCTCCAGCCAGGCTTCACACAGCACCCATGGCTTATAGTTGGGTCCCGAGATGCATTTGAGGGGCACAGCACTTCAGACAGAGCTGCTCGGCCAACGGGTTTTGTCTCTGGCCATTCCCACTGCCCTCCCTGACTTCCTGGTAGACCCCTATTCCTGCTGGTGGGCAGCTGGCTCCCCCTAAAGATTTTATTAAAGTTCCAGATGTGTGGCCAAAAAAATGTTATTAATAGTAGCAAGGCCTGATATGAATTAAAAGGAGGTCTTATAACTTAGGGGTAGAGGACTTTAGTTTGCCTCCTTTCTTCTGTTCTTCGCCAGAGCTCCCAAACCACAGGCTGAGAATGCTGGGCCTTGGATAATGGGTTTTCTCTGGTCCTCATATGCACCCCAAGTCCTCCTGCTAGAGTGTTCCTGTTAGCTCCCTTGGGTAGAAACCCGCCTTGCGAACAGGTAAAATTTAGAGAGCTTGATTATTCAAATTGTAACAGTAAACCTGTTAGAAATGAGACAAGGCCCCTGAAGATGTTAAAGGCAACCTCTCCTTCTACCCCCTGTTGGTTGTACGCGATAGGGGAGGGGCTGACTTCAGTAAGGGGTGTAAGTGGTCCCAGAAGCTTCTCTGATTGCAGCGGGCTTGGACAAGGAGGTTCCCTCATTCCGGGAGTGGAGGGTGTCACGTGACATCCTTTGTCCATATTTTACTTTAAAATTTTTAAGTTCACCTGGGAGGACGGGTCTTTCTAGCTAACACATTATGCCCTCTCACAGACAGTTTGCCTTCAGAAGGGACTTCTGGTCCCATGGGAGCTGGCAGAAGAGGCCGTTTGTGGTTGAGATCATTTGGGCACAGAAGTCCCGGGAAATGTGGCCAGGGTTACAGAGCAAAGTGTCCTACTTTGCATCCTCACTCCTGGGGGTCCCGGGATGCACCTCCATCTATAGATCCAGCCCTCCTCTCCAGAGGAGGGGGCGAAGACTCTCCCACCCTGCTGAAGATACGAATGGCCAGGGCTTTGGCCTTCCCCACCTGTGCGTCCACATTCCAACTGTGTATTTTGCATCCCGATTAGAATCGCTGTTGAAATTGACTCTGTGCTTCCTAGGAACTGGCCAGCTGCGGATGGAGTAAGAAGGAGAAACATAGTCTCGCCCCCAACGTTGTGGCCTTTACCCGGAGGTTTAACCAGGTAAGCAGTACCCCTTGCATGTGGCTGGCCAGGTAGTGATGTGTTGTCCCTTGTGGGCTGGGAGCCCTGTCAGTGTTCAGTCCCCAGGCATCTGGCCCCAGGTCCAAAGCCCTCTTCCCGGACCATCCCTCCCATCAGCCCTTTAGCCTGCAAGGTCCTTCTTCACAGCAGGTGCAACTGAATACATCTTTCCTGGGTTTAAATCACTTCATTGGCTCCCACTTCCACCTAAGCTAAGGCTCAAGCCCCTTCCTCGCCCTCCAGGGTGCTGTGCGCTGGGTCTGGGTTCTGTCCTCCCCTCCCGCCTCATCTCCTGTCCCTCCCCCCGCTCCCAGGCTTCAGGCATCCTGGCCGCCTGCTCTTCCCTCATGCACCCAATCTCTGCCCCGTCAGGTCCCAGATGTGCTGCCCTCTCAACTCAGAATTCTTCCTCTCTGGTTAGCCCCCAGTCTGGTCTCCGTCTGAATGTCACTTCTGTGGGGAGCTTTCTGTGAACCCCCAGCCTGTGCGAGGCCTTGCGGTCAGACACTCCCTCACTGCGCCCTGCGCTGCTTTCTCCGTGTGGTCCTTTGCCCATCTGCCCTCACTTCGTGCAGCTCTTGCGCCTCCGTCTTCCTTGCCAGTCTGTGGGCTTCATGAAGGCGGGAGCTGCATCCAGCTCGTTCACCTGTACGCCTCCCACCACCTGGCCTAGCATCAGGCATAGGATAGATGCTCAGTACCCACGTGCGGAATGGGTGAATGAGGTGCTCAGAAAACACTGGTGGAATTGGATTTCTCTGAGTGCCCGATGGCCTGGTCGCTGGCCCCATACATTCTATTGCAGACTGACTTGGTCCAACCAGAACTTTTGCTCCAGTATGAAGATGTGCACCTGCACCTAAGGGAACGATGATGGAGACTTGGACCAAACTGAGGGCAGTGGGCTTCTGGCTTCTCAGCCAGATGTACCAGAATGAGATCTTTGGTAGAAAGTACCCTGTAAGAAGCACCCCTGCCCTTGGTTGGACCAAACCCCCAAACGGTGCTGTTGACAGTTTTTCTTCTTTCATTTTGTTTTTCTGGTTTCAAATGAGGACAGTGGCTTAGAAATTGCATAGTGTGCATGACTGCACCTAAGAGTGATGGGCCTGGGTTCCCTTTGGGCTTCCCACTCAGAAGTGCTGGGCCCTGTGCGTCACCACTGCCCAGCCCTCCCCAGACCTCCGTAGCCTCGGCTACCACCCGGGGACAGGGAGAGCCTCCGAGAGGCACCAGCTTTTCATCTGAAGATCAAAGACTGGAGTTTGCATGGTTGTTGTTATAATAGGAACTAAGAAGGCCTAGGCGTATATACTGTTCTGAACAGAGAAGTTTTGAAGCTTTTGTTTCTTTTCTCTCTTTCTTTTCAAAATCTTTTCCTTTTCAACTGAGCTTAGGCTTTAAAAAATAAAACAGATGTGCACACACTATCGGAGGATTCATAGTTTCCTTCGCAAAACTATTTGACTGGAAGCCAGCTCAGTCCCACCTCTGGCCAGCCACAGCGCTCCCGGAGGAGGGCGGCCAGGGGCTCTGCTGTATCTGCCTTGCACACGGAGGCCTGGTCAGCCTGGCAGAGGGGGGTGCGGCTCGTCCCGCGAGAAGCTGCATTGTGTCCAGATCGGACCGAGTGGGCAAAGCGAGCCAGAAGCCAAGTCACATTTTCCCAAACAGAACCCACTCTGAGGAATGGTCCTGCTGCCAGCCTGTCAGCTCCTCCTCAGAACGAGCCGCTCCTGGGCCCAGCTGTCATGGCTCTGGCTTGAAAGCTGGCCAGCAGCCAGGCCCGGTCGGCCACTGGGGCTGCTTTCTCTGAGATGAACTGATTGGCGTCCCTTCCTGGCAGACTTTTATTTGTGAGAACAAGGCTCCTCATCAGACTCCAGATAAAGGAAAGCAGGTCAGTTACCTTGCTGAGCCTCAGTTTCCTTATCTGTAAATGAGAATAACAGTATGACTCCCCTTGCGCAGTTGCTGTGGAGATGAAGTGAGCTGGCATAGGAAGAGCTCTTAGCACACTGTCTGGCAGGTGGTAAGCATCCAGAGGCTTTTGGGGAAACTAAGAGGGAACGGGAAGGTCAGCCGATTGGAAGGGGGTTGCCTGCAGATATGAGGCTTCCTGTGGCCAAACCAGAAGCCCGGTGGCCAGCAGCCTGCTTTCTCTGTGGGACTGGAGTCCCTTGGAGTTTGTTCATAGAGCTCACAGAGGGATGGAAGTGCCCTGCTGAGCTCACTGAGCTGGCTGTTATGGGCCAGGCTTATATCGCAGCCCCAAAGAGTTCACCACAGAGCACAGGAGCGCTCAGCCTTTTCTGGATCATGTGTTCTTTTGAGGATTTGGAAAAAAAATATGCATATATGAACCTGCCTCCAGATAAATGCACAGATGTATAAATTTGCGTTTAATTTTAGTGAGTTCAGGGCTTGCCCCCCCCCCCCCCCCTCTGTGCACAAACACTTTAGGGGCCTGTGAGCAATAGCCTAAGAAGCTGTGGTCTCAAGAGAATCCAACCCTTAAGGGTTTGCATCTTAGCCCTATGACTTGCTGGCTGTCCCATCTTGGGTTGTCTTTTGACCTTTCACCTTCCTTATTTATCAAGTGGGAAGAATCATTTCAACAGGTTTTTGAAGATTAAATGAGAATTGTGGATATCAAGGGTTTAGGCCAGCACTTGCCACATAGTAAACAATTGGCATTAGCTTTAGAAAAGGGTGCAGAGTAGTGAGAGCTCTGAACTGAAGGACAGTGAGGCCCGGACTCATTGCTGGCAGCAGAGTTGGAATTGTGTCCTGAAGGTGCTGAAGAATTTGGGAAAGATGAGGAGGAAGTTGGGAGAACTTGGTTCTGGTCTAGACCCTACTGCCAACCTGTTTGAGGCCTTGGGCAAGTCACTTCCTTTCTCTGGGTCTCAGGACCCTTGCATATTAACCGAGATTGGGCAGGGCCAAAGGCTCCTGGTTCCAGGAAGCTGGGTCCCTTCTCTGGCAGCTTCTTCCTCCGTGGCTGCAAGATGGCTGCCAGCAGCTCCTGCTCATACCCTAGTGAGGGCAACCGCCAGCAGAGACATCTTGCCTCCCTTTCAGTTACTCTGTCATCTGATGTGTGGTTGCTCTGGCTTGTGTCCCATCCCATTCATCCTGATCAGTCACTCTGACCAGGAAGACATGAGGCTCCGGTTGGCCAGATCTTAGAAATAAGCCTGCCCATGGAGCGAGGGGCAGGGGGCCTAGGCCACGTGGGCTGAGAATGAAGAAGTGGTCATTCCTCAAGGAACTGAGGGATAGAGGGGAACTTCCTCAACTCGATAAAGGACATCTACAAAATCCCTGCAGCCAGCATCATACTTAAGGGTAAGACATTGCGTGATTTCCCCCTAAGACTGGGAACAAAGCAAAGATGTGCTCTTTGAGTACTTCCATTCAGTAGTGTACTGGGAGTCCTGATGAGTGCAATAAGATTTTTTAAAAAATATATGAAGGTATATAGATTGAAAAGGAAGAAATAAAACTGACTTTACTCACATATGACATGATTGTCTATATAGAAAATCTCAAAGAAATCTGTAAAAAAAATTTACTGAAACTAGTAAGTGAATATAGCAAGTTTCAGGACACAAGATCAATATACAAAAGCTGTCCTATATATAAGCAATAAAGAATTGGAATTTGAAATAGAAAACCCCCACTCCATGTACAATAGTGTGCATGTGCACACTCGTGTGCATACCCACACACATACACACATAATGCTTGGGTATACATCTAACAAATTACTTAAAGGTTCTATATGTGGAAAGCTGCAAAAAACACTGATGAAAGAAATCACAGTATATTGAAATAGATGAATATTCCATCTTCATGGTTTGGAAGACTCAATATTAAGATGTCAGTTCTTCCCAACTTGATCTATAGAGTGATGCAATCCCAATGAAAATCCGATCAAACTATTTCATAGGTAGAAAAAACTGATTCTAAAATAGATATGGCAAGATTAAAGACAGAATAACCAACACGATGCTGAAAAAGAACAAAGTTGGAGGACTCACTCTACCTGATCTCAAGACTAACTGTAAAGCTACAGTAATCAAAGAAAAGACACCTAGTAACGGAACAGAATAGAGATATGGTCATCTGATCTTTGACAAATGCATGAGAGCATTCAATGGAGGAAGGGTAACTTCTTCAACAAAATGGTACTGGAACAATTGGTACATTTTTTTTAATGTCTGTAAAATAATGGACCTAGACACAGACTATAGGTCTTTCATAAAAATTAAAATAGGGCGCCTGGGTGACTCAGTCAGTTAAGGGTCTGATTCTTGATTTCAGCTCAGGTCATGATCTCACAGTTGTGAAACTGAGCCCTGTGTCAGGCTTCATGCTGAGCTTGGAGTCTGCTGAAGATTTTCCCTCTCCCTGCACCTCTCCCCTGCTCGCACACTGTCTCTCTAAAACAAAACAAAACAAAACAAAACAAAACAAAACAAAACCCCCTCAAAATGGAGCATAAACCTAAATGTGAAAGACAACACTATAAAACTTTTAGGAGAAATCCTAGAAGAAAATCTATATGACCTTTAGTGATGAGTTATTAGATGTAACACCAAAAGCACAATCCATGAAAGAAAAAACTGATAAATTGGACTTCATTAAAATTAGAAATTTCTGCTCTGCAAAAGACACTGGTAAGATAATTAAAAATCAAATCACAGCCTGGGGAAATACTTGCAAAACACATATCTGGTAAAATAATTGAATCCAAAATATACTCTTAGAACTCAATGATAAGAAAACAACCCAGTTAAAAAATGGGCGGAAGATCTGGACACCTCACCAAGGAAGTACAGGTAGCAAACATATAAAAAGATGCTCAACATCATTTGTCCCTGAGGAAATACAAAAACACTATGCACCTTTTAGAAGAGCTAAAATAAATCAGCGACAGTACCAGTTGTAGGCAAGAATCTGGAGCAGTACTCATTCTCATTCATTGCTGGTGGGAATACAAAATGGTACAGTCCAGCAGTTGCACTCCTAGATATTTATCCAGCTTCTTTGAAATCTTATATGCACACATGCACACAAATATCTTCATAGAAGCTTTAGTCATCATTACCAATTACTGAAAAGAACAAAGATATACTTCAGTGGGTGAATGGATAGATAAATTGGTAAATCCATACAACAGAAGAGTCTTCATCAAAAAAGAGAAAGAAAGAAAGAAAGAAAGAAAGAAAGAAAGAAAGAAAGAAAGACAGAAAGAAAGACAAAGACGGAAAGAAAGAAAGAAAGAAAGAAAGAAAGAAAGAAAGAAAGAAAAAGAAAGAAAGGAATAAGCCCTCAAGCCATATAAAGACATGGATGAATCTCAAATGCATGTTACTAAGTGAAGGAAACCAGCCTGAAAAGGTGACATATGTATAATTACTTCCACCTCCCCAGCTTTTTAAAAACATTCTATTTTTTAATGTTTTATTTATTTCTGAGAGAGAGAGAGAGACAGACAGACAGACAAGGTGAGCAGGGGAGGGTCAGAGAGAGAGGGAGTTACAGAATCTGAAACAAATCCAGGCTCTGAGCCAGCTGTCAGCACAGAGCCCGATGCGGGGCTCGAACCCACGAACCGCGAGATCATGACCTGAGCTGAAGCTGGACGCTCAACCCACTGAGCCACCCAGGTGCCCCAGAAGCATTCTGGGAAATGTAAAAACATTTTTGAAAGGGTAAAACTCTAGAGATGATAAACAGGTTGATCAGTGGGTTGCCAGAGGTTTGAGACAGGGAGACCACTGAGTAGGTGAAGCACAGAGGATTTCTTAGGGTAGTGAAAACTATTCTGTATGATACTTTATGATAGATACATAGTGTCATTTGGCACATGATATTACACATTTATGGAAACCCATAGAACTTTCTATCATCAAGAGTAAACTTTAGTATATGCAAATTTGCAAAATTGTTGGTGGAAATTAAGGAATCCTAGAATGGAATGCAGAACATAAAAAAATATAAAACATTATAAATGTATGAAACAGCATCCCTGAGGAGGGTGAGGTGAAAGGTGCTGAACTACGTAACTTTGGAAATGAGGGGAGCCTGTAAGACTAAAGACAAAAGGAACTGTGTATAAGCTCTGGACTCTAGTTGCTATAGATGCTTCCCAAGGGCATTGAGTAACAGTTCTGAAGCCCTTTTACATGAATACTGGAATTGAACAATCCAGGAAACGGATGGCAGATGGTAGGGCCCAGGTTTTTCACTGTTGGGAGTGGAAAGTTACAGATAAGAAGGCTAAGACATTCAATATGAACTCATATTTATTTTAACATAGATATAGATGATTGTATATAGAAATATTTATAGATGTGTATATGTACATGTTAGTATATACACACGTACATGCATATATTTCCTTGCTCTCCCAGCTGAGAGGATCTAGAAACATTGATGCCCCAGTAGCAACAAGTACACCCAGCACCCAGATCTTGGTTTCTAATATCATTCTCTAACAAAAGGAACCAAGGTTCCTTGAAGAAATGGCTGGTTTAACAATGGGGCAATAGCATCTTGATGAGCCTATACCATCATGTGGTTCCAGAAAATAAGGAAGTGCTCAAACCAACCAGCCAACTCAAACAATGCTGAATAGGTCAAAGGAACATAGGAGCCAACTGAAAGCTTTCAGTGGACAAAGTTGGAACAATATGAGCAAGAAAATAAATAACATAGTATTGGGTTATAATCCAAAGTGTAAAGTAAGCACCTATGAGTCCTTTCTGATACAAATAAATGATGGATAAATAAATGGGGAAGAATAGATAAACTTCCTACGCAGAGTAATTTCAATAGCTCACTTCCTTCCATAGAGACTTCTTTCCAGTGTCTGAGGTGATACTATTATTTATGTGACCAGTTGCCTATTAATGGGCATTTCTTTTCTGTTCTTTTTCTTTATAAACAGTACTTTGGTGAATCCTTGTACATTAGTTCCTCTAAATTTCTGTGTTTTCATAAAACAAAAATTCTAGAGAGAATAGAAGTTAAGCATCTTTCAAGATATATTTAAGTTGCTCTTCAAAATGGTCCTATGAATTTATATTCCCCAAAATGGTGTAAAAGAGTACCGGTTTCTTTACATTCTTGGTACAATACATGACCCACAAAGAGTTAATGTATTTTCCTTAATACACAAAGAACTTTTACTAATCAGTAGTAAGAGTAGAAAGATGGGTAAGGATCCGAGCAGGTAATTCACAGGGCAAATAGTACAAATGGCCTATAAATATTTGTAACAAAAAATGAAAGAAAAGTACAAAAAAGATGTTTATCGAATAGTTATGGTAGAAATGCAAATTAGAAACAATGAGACATTCTTTTGTCTGTTCGGTTAGTAAAAAAAAAAATTGCAATCACTGGTATTTTGCATGGGGATATGGATCAGCTCAAATGTGTTGATGGATAAACAAATAGACCTTTTGGAGGCCATGTCTTTTATATATTATACATATATTTTGAAAATAGGTACACATACTTTTATTCACTCCCCCTGACTAGAATTTATCCTAAGATAAATGGTAAGGTAATTAAAAATGTATAAAGATTTGTGTGTAAATATGCTCACTGCAGCTTTGTTTAGTACAACAAGATAATCAGAAATAACCTGTCCAACAGTAGGAGGTTACTTAATGATGAAATATCCCAAAGATGGAATACTTGGAAACTGGTAAAAATATTGTTGTAGAAGAATATTCATTCACTTATAAAAATTCTTGTGATAATATACTTAACATATACCAATTTAACTGAAAAAGACAGATATGTGGAAAAGAGAGAGGAGGACACAAACCACAATGCCGTCATCGTGGTCTGTATATGAGAATGAGGTCGCGAATGATTTCTGCCTTTTGTGCCTGTCTCTGTGTCCTTTGTTTTCTGCCTTAAGCTTCTCTTCAATTTCATAGTTAGAAAAGAGAATAAAAAGTGTCAGACACTTTGCTGATTCTACCTTTGCAATGTCTTTCTTGTCTGCCCCTTCTCTCCTATCTCCTTCAACATGGCCCTAGCTCAAGCCTCCTGCCTGTCCCTTAGACCATTGCCACAGGTTCCTGATGGGTGTCCCCGCCCCTACAGAAGACTGTCCCTTCTCTGCGTGGAAACCTCTGGAAATCTCCCCGTGTAGACTAGCACCTAAGGTCCTTCTTGCTCCAGAACCCCGCAATCTGGCCTTCGATGCCCTTTCCAGCTTTAATTGCCCGCATCTACCCTAACTGCACAGAGCACCCACAACTCCAGACCAGTCAGTTCACTCAGCTCTCCGGGTCATGGTCTATACAGCCATACCTCAGTACTGCCTTTATCCTTTTGAAGTCCACCCATCTTTCAAGGCCTGCCTCTTCCAGCAAGCCTTCCCCTATCATTACCTCCGCCATGTTCTAGTCCACTTAGGTTGAACTTCTTCTCTGTCCATGATTGCCAGGTGATTTCTGGAGGGCTCTGCCTCCTCCTTTGGTTTCTTCCATACCAGGCAAAGACGGATCGAGTCTGGACTCACACGGTCGAGCCTGCACACAATACAGGCTTCATGAAAATCTATTGTATTGAATTGACTCAGAGTTGCTTCTGCTTTCTGTGGCTGCATATCAGAGTCAACTCGGCCATGTTCCATAATTATGCCTTAAATACATGTGATTTGGGGGCATGCAGGAATCTATTAAATTATACATATAAACTATCACACTTGAGATTATGTGGCATAAAAATGTGCATATATTAAAATATAAGGTTTATGGGCATGCCATTTGGTGTTCAGAAAGTCTTTCTTCCATAACTGGCTAGTAAACGTTTGAGTCTGAATTTAATTTTAGGCAAATCCTTGGAAAAAATGCTCCTATGGAAAACCAGGCATATCCTGGAGGCAAACACAGATAATTATGTGGAAAAAACTTTTCTATAATATTCCTGCTTAACATAAAAAGCAAATTTTTTATTCTTGGTTACTATTTCCTTGTTTTTGCATTGAAAAGTGACAGTATTTTGGGGAAGAGAATAAATTTGGTTGTAGCAATAAAAGTGCCTCCTTAAGTCTGGAACATCCATCCCTGTTTTTCTTTGTAAAGTTTAGAGGTTTTCACACGCCTTGCAGCCCTTTCACCTCCATGCGTCCCCGTACCCTGCACAGCTCTCTCTCTGTCTCTTTCCCGTGCTGTCATTCCACCCTTGGGTGTCTGTGTGTCACACAGCAGCATTCTTACAGTAGTGAGACATAAGCAGTAACCACTTCCTAGAGGTTCTTGGCACGAAGCCCCTTCCGTGTTACCCTGAGGTATCACGGGAGTCAACTGTACCCTGGTAGAGAATTTGCTTGTTCCCAGAAGGATTTGAGGGGTTGGGAACGTTCATTTCTGTGAGAGGCCAGGCATGAACAGTATTCTGAGCCCAAAGTGCCACTATGTCCTTTTGACGTGTGTAGTCTCCAGAAAACCCTGTCTCTTCACCTGCCTTGCTTTATGGAACATCAAAAGACGCTTTTGTATCATTTAAATTATTGGGTGAACCCTTTCCTACAAACTGAAATTTGTTACAGTTGTGCAAATATTGGTGAATCCTTCCCATCTTGGGTCTGCCTGGGGATATAGATCTGATGGGCGGTACTGCCAGTGTACATATTCCTTTGGCCATTTGTCCTTCCCTCCATCCAACTCTCCATCCACGGTCTTCCCACAACTGGGGTCCTTCTGAGCAGGATTCAGTCTGATTCATCTCAGAATTCCCCGCAGCGACTTGAGAGAGATTCCTATGTCATGGGGACCCGGTAGCTCCCCTGGCTGGTGAGGAAAGTACTTGTCTCACTCGGCACCACTGTGCATGTTGGAGAGCGGGTGCTGAAGGAGGGACTCATTTGTAGGCTAGATGTCGTACAAAAAGGGACCCTCAACCACATGCATCCCCAGGCTGGAAGGCTGTGCTCTTCCAGTTTCCTGACCTCTGGGAAATCCATCTGTGGTGGGCGAGGGCAACATGGGAGGTCTGGCATTTAACCACTGTTCTGGTGTGTGTGTGTGTGTGTGTGTGTGTGTGTGTGCGCGCGCGCGTGTGTGTATTTGACTTCACAGGTCAGTTTTTGGGTTGTACGAGAAATTCTAACAGCACAGACTTTAAAAATAAGGGCAGAAATCCTGAGCCATTTTGTGAAAATAGCCAAGGTAAGCCATTTAATTATTTTTTTTCTTCCTTCCTTTTCTTGTTTGTTTTGTTTTGTTTTGTTTCAGAGTGTGTTTCCTCAGTACTTTGGGAGCTGCTTTGCTCTGGGCCTGCTGGGCAGGGTTCAAACAGATGGCTGTGACCTGACCTCTCCAGGCTGTGAGACAGACCTAGGTGCCCACTCAGCCTCCCTGCCCCGTGCATGGCACTGTGGCCTTCTATCCGTTACCATGGCAGCCAACTATTCTCTTTAGCTGGCTGTTTGCAGACTCTCTGTGAGGCTCTGGGGGCTCCCTCTGGGGTCCCGCCATCCTCCTATTTCAGATGTAGTTGGCCCTGGGGGGTGATGTGTTCTGTGATACCATCACACCCTGCACACTTTTGACCCCAGTCAGCAGAGCTCACCACACCCCATCCTGAGCTTAAGGCCTGGGCCCAGTGACCCTGCTGGCCCCCACTCCTACCCCCTGCCCCTGCCCCCATGGGTTCTATCCTTGCCAGTTGGGCTTATGTCTACACCCTGCCTTCCCCTCCTCTTCCCTGACATCTGCCAGCCCAGGCAGTGATAGCATGGGCTTCCCCCGACCATGGTCATCACTTCCACGGCCCTGCCAGCTCCTCCCCGTATGCCGCTCCTGACCACCGGCCTTGCCTGCGTCCAGGCAGCGGGCTGCTCTGCTGTCTGGTTCGCTCGCGTGGTGTGTGTGCATGATGTGCTCCCTCCAGGTCCCCGGCCAGTGGGTCTTTAGCGATTGCCCTTCATGGGTCAGCCACCTCAGCAGCCGCCTTCCTGAGATGATCGTCTTTGAGGTTCCCATTGTTAGAAGCCCACTTCCAGGGGCGCCTGGGTGGCTTAGTCGGTTAAGCGTCCGACTTTCGCTTAGGTCATGATCTTGCGGTTCGTGGGTTCGAGCCCCGCGTCGGGCTCTGTGCTGACTGCCAGCTCAGAGCCTGGAGCCTGTTTCAGTCTGTG
>NW_027530625.1:4072046-4126440 GCF_008692635.1 Crocuta crocuta
CCCCCCCCCCCCCAAATCTGTGCACAAACACTTTAGGGGCCTGTGAGCAATAGCCTAAGAAGCTGTGGTCTCAAGAGAATCCAACCCTTAAGGGTTTGCATCTTAGCCCTATGACTTGCTGGCTGTCCCATCTTGGGTTGTCTTTTGACCTTTCACCTTCCTTATTTATCAAGTGGGAAGAATCATTTCAACAGGTTTTTGAAGATTAAATGAGAATTGTGGATATCAAGGGTTTAGGCCAGCACTTGCCACATAGTAAACAATTGGCATTAGCTTTAGAAAAGGGTGCAGAGTAGTGAGAGCTCTGAACTGAAGGACAGTGAGGCCCGGACTCATTGCTGGCAGCAGAGTTGGAATTGTGTCCTGAAGGTGCTGAAGAATTTGGGAAAGATGAGGAGGAAGTTGGGAGAACTTGGTTCTGGTCTAGACCCTACTGCCAACCTGTTTGAGGCCTTGGGCAAGTCACTTCCTTTCTCTGGGTCTCAGGACCCTTGCATATTAACCGAGATTGGGCAGGGCCAAAGGCTCCTGGTTCCAGGAAGCTGGGTCCCTTCTCTGGCAGCTTCTTCCTCCGTGGCTGCAAGATGGCTGCCAGCAGCTCCTGCTCATACCCTAGTGAGGGCAACCGCCAGCAGAGACATCTTGCCTCCCTTTCAGTTACTCTGTCATCTGATGTGTGGTTGCTCTGGCTTGTGTCCCATCCCATTCATCCTGATCAGTCACTCTGACCAGGAAGACATGAGGCTCCGGTTGGCCAGATCTTAGAAATAAGCCTGCCCATGGAGCGAGGGGCAGGGGGCCTAGGCCACGTGGGCTGAGAATGAAGAAGTGGTCATTCCTCAAGGAACTGAGGGATAGAGGGGAACTTCCTCAACTCGATAAAGGACATCTACAAAATCCCTGCAGCCAGCATCATACTTAAGGGTAAGACATTGCGTGATTTCCCCCTAAGACTGGGAACAAAGCAAAGATGTGCTCTTTGAGTACTTCCATTCAGTAGTGTACTGGGAGTCCTGATGAGTGCAATAAGATTTTTTAAAAAATATATGAAGGTATATAGATTGAAAAGGAAGAAATAAAACTGACTTTACTCACATATGACATGATTGTCTATATAGAAAATCTCAAAGAAATCTGTAAAAAAAATTTACTGAAACTAGTAAGTGAATATAGCAAGTTTCAGGACACAAGATCAATATACAAAAGCTGTCCTATATATAAGCAATAAAGAATTGGAATTTGAAATAGAAAACCCCCACTCCATGTACAATAGTGTGCATGTGCACACTCGTGTGCATACCCACACACATACACACATAATGCTTGGGTATAAATCTAACAAATTACTTAAAGGTTCTATATGTGGAAAGCTGCAAAAAACACTGATGAAAGAAATCACAGTATATTGAAATAGATGAATATTCCATCTTCATGGTTTGGAAGACTCAATATTAAGATGTCAGTTCTTCCCAACTTGATCTATAGAGTGATGCAATCCCAATGAAAATCCGATCAAACTATTTCATAGGTAGAAAAAACTGATTCTAAAATAGATATGGCAAGATTAAAGACAGAATAACCAACACGATGCTGAAAAAGAACAAAGTTGGAGGACTCACTCTACCTGATCTCAAGACTAACTGTAAAGCTACAGTAATCAAAGAAAAGACACCTAGTAACGGAACAGAATAGAGATATGGTCATCTGATCTTTGACAAATGCATGAGAGCATTCAATGGAGGAAGGGTAACTTCTTCAACAAAATGGTACTGGAACAATTGGTACATTTTTTTTAATGTCTGTAAAATAATGGACCTAGACACAGACTATAGGTCTTTCATAAAAATTAAAATAGGGCGCCTGGGTGACTCAGTCAGTTAAGGGTCTGATTCTTGATTTCAGCTCAGGTCATGATCTCACAGTTGTGAAACTGAGCCCTGTGTCAGGCTTCATGCTGAGCTTGGAGTCTGCTGAAGATTTTCCCTCTCCCTGCACCTCTCCCCTGCTCGCACACTGTCTCTCTAAAACAAAACAAAACAAAACAAAACAAAACAAAACAAAACCCCCTCAAAATGGAGCATAAACCTAAATGTGAAAGACAACACTATAAAACTTTTAGGAGAAATCCTAGAAGAAAATCTATATGACCTTTAGTGATGAGTTATTAGATGTAACACCAAAAGCACAATCCATGAAAGAAAAAACTGATAAATTGGACTTCATTAAAATTAGAAATTTCTGCTCTGCAAAAGACACTGGTAAGATAATTAAAAATCAAATCACAGCCTGGGGAAATACTTGCAAAACACATATCTGGTAAAATAATTGAATCCAAAATATACTCTTAGAACTCAATGATAAGAAAACAACCCAGTTAAAAAATGGGCGGAAGATCTGGACACCTCACCAAGGAAGTACAGGTAGCAAACATATAAAAAGATGCTCAACATCATTTGTCCCTGAGGAAATACAAAAACACTATGCACCTTTTAAAAGAGCTAAAATAAATCAGCGACAGTACCAGTTGTAGGCAAGAATCTGGAGCAGTACTCATTCTCATTCATTGCTGGTGGGAATACAAAATGGTACAGTCCAGCAGTTGCACTCCTAGATATTTATCCAGCTTCTTTGAAATCTTATATGCACACATGCACACAAATATCTTCATAGAAGCTTTAGTCATCATTACCAATTACTGAAAAGAACAAAGATATACTTCAGTGGGTGAATGGATAGATAAATTGGTAAATCCATACAACAGAAGAGTCTTCATCAAAAAAGAGAAAGAAAGAAAGAAAGAAAGAAAGAAAGAAAGAAAGAAAGAAAGAAAGACAGAAAGAAAGACAAAGACAGAAAGAAAGAAAGAAAGAAAGAAAGAAAGAAAGAAAGAAAGAAAGAAAGAAAGAAAGAAAGAAAAAGAAAGAAAGGAATAAGCCCTCAAGCCATATAAAGACATGGATGAATCTCAAATGCATGTTACTAAGTGAAGGAAACCAGCCTGAAAAGGTGACATATGTATAATTACTTCCACCTCCCCAGCTTTTTAAAAACATTCTATTTTTTAATGTTTTATTTATTTCTGAGAGAGAGAGAGAGACAGACAGACAGACAAGGTGAGCAGGGGAGGGTCAGAGAGAGAGGGAGTTACAGAATCTGAAACAAATCCAGGCTCTGAGCCAGCTGTCAGCACAGAGCCCGATGCGGGGCTCGAACCCACGAACCGCGAGATCATGACCTGAGCTGAAGCTGGACGCTCAACCCACTGAGCCACCCAGGTGCCCCAGAAGCATTCTGGGAAATGTAAAAACATTTTTGAAAGGGTAAAACTCTAGAGATGATAAACAGGTTGATCAGTGGGTTGCCAGAGGTTTGAGACAGGGAGACCACTGAGTAGGTGAAGCACAGAGGATTTCTTAGGGTAGTGAAAACTATTCTGTATGATACTTTATGATAGATACATAGTGTCATTTGGCACATGATATTACACATTTATGGAAACCCATAGAACTTTCTATCATCAAGAGTAAACTTTAGTATATGCAAATTTGCAAAATTGTTGGTGGAAATTAAGGAATCCTAGAATGGAATGCAGAACATAAAAAAATATAAAACATTATAAATGTATGAAACAGCATCCCTGAGGAGGGTGAGGTGAAAGGTGCTGAACTACGTAACTTTGGAAATGAGGGGAGCCTGTAAGACTAAAGACAAAAGGAACTGTGTATAAGCTCTGGACTCTAGTTGCTATAGATGCTTCCCAAGGGCATTGAGTAACAGTTCTGAAGCCCTTTTACATGAATACTGGAATTGAACAATCCAGGAAACGGATGGCAGATGGTAGGGCCCAGGTTTTTCACTGTTGGGAGTGGAAAGTTACAGATAAGAAGGCTAAGACATTCAATATGAACTCATATTTATTTTAACATAGATATAGATGATTGTATATAGAAATATTTATAGATGTGTATATGTACATGTTAGTATATACACACGTACATGCATATATTTCCTTGCTCTCCCAGCTGAGAGGATCTAGAAACATTGATGCCCCAGTAGCAACAAGTACACCCAGCACCCAGATCTTGGTTTCTAATATCATTCTCTAACAAAAGGAACCAAGGTTCCTTGAAGAAATGGCTGGTTTAACAATGGGGCAATAGCATCTTGATGAGCCTATACCATCATGTGGTTCCAGAAAATAAGGAAGTGCTCAAACCAACCAGCCAACTCAAACAATGCTGAATAGGTCAAAGGAACATAGGAGCCAACTGAAAGCTTTCAGTGGACAAAGTTGGAACAATATGAGCAAGAAAATAAATAACATAGTATTGGGTTATAATCCAAAGTGTAAAGTAAGCACCTATGAGTCCTTTCTGATACAAATAAATGATGGATAAATAAATGGGGAAGAATAGATAAACTTCCTACGCAGAGTAATTTCAATAGCTCACTTCCTTCCATAGAGACTTCTTTCCAGTGTCTGAGGTGATACTATTATTTATGTGACCAGTTGCCTATTAATGGGCATTTCTTTTCTGTTCTTTTTCTTTATAAACAGTACTTTGGTGAATCCTTGTACATTAGTTCCTCTAAATTTCTGTGTTTTCATAAAACAAAAATTCTAGAGAGAATAGAAGTTAAGCATCTTTCAAGATATATTTAAGTTGCTCTTCAAAATGGTCCTATGAATTTATATTCCCCAAAATGGTGTAAAAGAGTACCGGTTTCTTTACATTCTTGGTACAATACATGACCCACAAAGAGTTAATGTATTTTCCTTAATACACAAAGAACTTTTACTAATCAGTAGTAAGAGTAGAAAGATGGGTAAGGATCCGAGCAGGTAATTCACAGGGCAAATAGTACAAATGGCCTATAAATATTTGTAACAAAAAATGAAAGAAAAGTACAAAAAAGATGTTTATCGAATAGTTATGGTAGAAATGCAAATTAGAAACAATGAGACATTCTTTTGTCTGTTCGGTTAGTAAAAAAAAAAATTGCAATCACTGGTATTTTGCATGGGGATATGGATCAGCTCAAATGTGTTGATGGATAAACAAATAGACCTTTTGGAGGCCATGTCTTTTATATATTATACATATATTTTGAAAATAGGTACACATACTTTTATTCACTCCCCCTGACTAGAATTTATCCTAAGATAAATGGTAAGGTAATTAAAAATGTATAAAGATTTGTGTGTAAATATGCTCACTGCAGCTTTGTTTAGTACAACAAGATAATCAGAAATAACCTGTCCAACAGTAGGAGGTTACTTAATGATGAAATATCCCAAAGATGGAATACTTGGAAACTGGTAAAAATATTGTTGTAGAAGAATATTCATTCACTTATAAAAATTCTTGTGATAATATACTTAACATATACCAATTTAACTGAAAAAGACAGATATGTGGAAAAGAGAGAGGAGGACACAAACCACAATGCCGTCATCGTGGTCTGTATATGAGAATGAGGTCGCGAATGATTTCTGCCTTTTGTGCCTGTCTCTGTGTCCTTTGTTTTCTGCCTTAAGCTTCTCTTCAATTTCATAGTTAGAAAAGAGAATAAAAAGTGTCAGACACTTTGCTGATTCTACCTTTGCAATGTCTTTCTTGTCTGCCCCTTCTCTCCTATCTCCTTCAACATGGCCCTAGCTCAAGCCTCCTGCCTGTCCCTTAGACCATTGCCTCAGGTTCCTGATGGGTGTCCCCGCCCCTACAGAAGACTGTCCCTTCTCTGCGTGGAAACCTCTGGAAATCTCCCCGTGTAGACTAGCACCTAAGGTCCTTCTTGCTCCAGAACCCCGCAATCTGGCCTTCGATGCCCTTTCCAGCTTTAATTGCCCGCATCTACCCTAACTGCACAGAGCACCCACAACTCCAGACCAGTCAGTTCACTCGGCTCTCCGGGTCATGGTCTATACAGCCATACCTCAGTACTGCCTTTATCCTTTTGAAGTCCACCCATCTTTCAAGGCCTGCCTCTTCCAGCAAGCCTTCCCCTATCATTACCTCCGCCATGTTCTAGTCCACTTAGGTTGAACTTCTTCTCTGTCCATGATTGCCAGGTGATTTCTGGAGGGCTCTGCCTCCTCCTTTGGTTTCTTCCATACCAGGCAAAGACGGATCGAGTCTGGACTCACACGGTCGAGCCTGCACACAATACAGGCTTCATGAAAATCTATTGTATTGAATTGACTCAGAGTTGCTTCTGCTTTCTGTGGCTGCATATCAGAGTCAACTCGGCCATGTTCCATAATTATGCCTTAAATACATGTGATTTGGGGGCATGCAGGAATCTATTAAATTATACATATAAACTATCACACTTGAGATTATGTGGCATAAAAATGTGCATATATTAAAATATAAGGTTTATGGGCATGCCATTTGGTGTTCAGAAAGTCTTTCTTCCATAACTGGCTAGTAAACGTTTGAGTCTGAATTTAATTTTAGGCAAATCCTTGGAAAAAATGCTCCTATGGAAAACCAGGCATATCCTGGAGGCAAACACAGATAATTATGTGGAAAAAACTTTTCTATAATATTCCTGCTTAACATAAAAAGCAAATTTTTTATTCTTGGTTACTATTTCCTTGTTTTTGCATTGAAAAGTGACAGTATTTTGGGGAAGAGAATAAATTTGGTTGTAGCAATAAAAGTGCCTCCTTAAGTCTGGAACATCCATCCCTGTTTTTCTTTGTAAAGTTTAGAGGTTTTCACACGCCTTGCAGCCCTTTCACCTCCATGCGTCCCCGTACCCTGCACAGCTCTCTCTCTGTCTCTTTCCCGTGCTGTCATTCCACCCTTGGGTGTCTGTGTGTCACACAGCAGCATTCTTACAGTAGTGAGACATAAGCAGTAACCACTTCCTAGAGGTTCTTGGCACGAAGCCCCTTCCGTGTTACCCTGAGGTATCACGGGAGTCAACTGTACCCTGGTAGAGAATTTGCTTGTTCCCAGAAGGATTTGAGGGGTTGGGAACGTTCATTTCTGTGAGAGGCCAGGCATGAACAGTATTCTGAGCCCAAAGTGCCACTATGTCCTTTTGACGTGTGTAGTCTCCAGAAAACCCTGTCTCTTCACCTGCCTTGCTTTATGGAACATCAAAAGACGCTTTTGTATCATTTAAATTATTGGGTGAACCCTTTCCTACAAACTGAAATTTGTTACAGTTGTGCAAATATTGGTGAATCCTTCCCATCTTGGGTCTGCCTGGGGATATAGATCTGATGGGCGGTACTGCCAGTGTACATATTCCTTTGGCCATTTGTCCTTCCCTCCATCCAACTCTCCATCCACGGTCTTCCCACAACTGGGGTCCTTCTGAGCAGGATTCAGTCTGATTCATCTCAGAATTCCCCGCAGCGACTTGAGAGAGATTCCTATGTCATGGGGACCCGGTAGCTCCCCTGGCTGGTGAGGAAAGTACTCGTCTCACTCGGCACCACTGTGCATGTTGGAGAGCGGGTGCTGAAGGAGGGACTCATTTGTAGGCTAGATGTCGTACAAAAAGGGACCCTCAACCACATGCATCCCCAGGCTGGAAGGCTGTGCTCTTCCAGTTTCCTGACCTCTGGGAAATCCATCTGTGGTGGGCGAGGGCAACATGGGAGGTCTGGCATTTAACCACTGTTCTGGTGTGTGTGTGTGTGTGTGTGTGTGTGTGTGTGCGCGCGCGCGTGTGTGTATTTGACTTCACAGGTCAGTTTTTGGGTTGTACGAGAAATTCTAACAGCACAGACTTTAAAAATAAGGGCAGAAATCCTGAGCCATTTTGTGAAAATAGCCAAGGTAAGCCATTTAATTATTTTTTTTCTTCCTTCCTTTTCTTGTTTGTTTTGTTTTGTTTTGTTTCAGAGTGTGTTTCCTCAGTACTTTGGGAGCTGCTTTGCTCTGGGCCTGCTGGGCTGGGTTCAAACAGATGGCTGTGACCTGACCTCTCCAGGCTGTGAGACAGACCTAGGTGCCCACTCAGCCTCCCTGCCCCGTGCATGGCACTGTGGCCTTCTATCCGTTACCATGGCAGCCAACTATTCTCTTTAGCTGGCTGTTTGCAGACTCTCTGTGAGGCTCTGGGGGCTCCCTCTGGGGTCCCGCCATCCTCCTATTTCAGATGTAGTTGGCCCTGGGGGGTGATGTGTTCTGTGATACCATCACACCCTGCACACTTTTGACCCCAGTCAGCAGAGCTCACCACACCCCATCCTGAGCTTAAGGCCTGGGCCCAGTGACCCTGCTGGCCCCCACTCCTACCCCCTGCCCCTGCCCCCATGGGTTCTATCCTTGCCAGTTGGGCTTATGTCTACACCCTGCCTTCCCCTCCTCTTCCCTGACATCTGCCAGCCCAGGCAGTGATAGCATGGGCTTCCCCCGACCATGGTCATCACTTCCACGGCCCTGCCAGCTCCTCCCCGTATGCCGCTCCTGACCACCGGCCTTGCCTGCGTCCAGGCAGCGGGCTGCTCTGCTGTCTGGTTCGCTCGCGTGGTGTGTGTGCATGATGTGCTCCCTCCAGGTCCCCGGCCAGTGGGTCTTTAGCGATTGCCCTTCATGGGTCAGCCACCTCAGCAGCCGCCTTCCTGAGATGATCGTCTTTGAGGTTCCCATTGTTAGAAGCCCACTTCCAGGGGCGCCTGGGTGGCTTAGTCGGTTAAGCGTCCGACTTTCGCTTAGGTCATGATCTTGCGGTTCGTGGGTTCGAGCCCCGCGTCGGGCTCTGTGCTGACTGCCAGCTCAGAGCCTGGAGCCTGTTTCAGAGTCTGTGTCTCCCTCTCTCTCTGACCCTCCCCTGCTCACGCTGTCTCTCTCTCTCCTAGAAATAAATAAAAATATAAAAAAAAATAAAAAAAAAGAAGCCCACTTCCAGAGGGAGGCAGGGGCGTGTAGGGTGGTGGGTGTCTATGTCCGGGGCCCTGCAGCCAGTGAGCTGGGGTGTGTCTCTCTGCTTTCAAGGGAGCAGCTCTCCTGCCCCTTGTGGGAAGGGCAAGGACAAGGGCATCCATCTATAAGTGTGTCGGGGCAGCAGACACTAGCATGTCCCGTGTGCTCTGAAGTACTTGGAACTGTGCTGGGCCTCACGGTGCTTGCTGCTGGCAGTGAGCTCACGCCAGTCCACGGGAAAAAGCGATGAAGTTCCAGCCCCCCCACCCCCCCAAGAGGCTTTCAGAAAATGAGTTGATGGGGCCCAAACTATTCCTCCTTAACTTCTGCCATCTTCCAGCGGTGGCTCATCATACTGGCCTTGTGCCCTGGGCGTGTTCTTGCAGCAGGCCCCCTTTCCTCTGGGCCTTGCCATCCCATCGACGGAATCAAAGGGGTGGGTCAGGTGATCTCCCAGAGGACCTTCAGCTCTAAAAGAAACTGGGTGACAGGCGTAGCAATTCAGATATACAGGATGAAATTCACTTCTCTCGGAGAACATATTAGTACACACAGGAAACAATTAGAGATTGTTACAAAATGTATGAGGTGAAGTATTAACTTGTGTGGTGCGGGAGAAATCTCTGAGTAGGGACAGAGCCATGAGGACTAGGCATAGGGCTTCTCATTTATTTGTTCATTCCATTGGCCCTACTATGTGCTGCATGAGGTACTAGGGACATGATGGCAGATGCAGGCAGAAGCAAGGGCCCACACGGTGCAGTTGGCTAAGGAGGTGTGCACACTGCTGTGGGAACACACAGGCAGGGTCCCAGCCTTCCTAGATTTGGGAACGTGATCAAGAAAGACATACTAGAGGAAGGGTCATCTGAGCTTGGAAGTGCCCAAGGCAGGTAAGGGCAGGGCAAGTAGGGGAGAAGTCTTCCCGACCAAGGATGAGCAGACCCCCCCAGCCCCTCCTACGCCCCCCTGCACCCCCGGCACAGAGCTCTCACCCGGGTGCCGGGCGCTGCTCTGGCATGTTGCATGCACCATCCCGGGTAGGATAGGTGCCGTGGTTACCTTCCTCATAAGTGTGAGGGTGCCACGGCTCAGGGAACTGGCTGCATGACACGCGGCTAGCGCGAGCTGGGGTTGGAACCAGATCTCTTGGTTTCGTGGAACCCGTTCACAAGCCCAGACTTCGCCGGCTCCCAAGAGTGAGAGGTGGAGCCCCAGTCTCCTTAGGTTTCCCTCAGCGCCACACCGAGAATAGAGCAGTCACACCTCTGTGTGCTTTCTCTCGGCCGTGTCCCCTTCTCTCACCTCCCATGGCAGGGAACTTGTGTGAGACAGTCGAATCCAAATGTTCTCACTGACTTGGGGTCAGGGTCAGAGGAGCACAGTCAAGTGACCGAGAAGCCAGAGCTCTGTCTCCTTAGTTGAGAGGGACCATGCAGATCCGTAACTACTTCCCTCAGCCCTCTCAGCCCTGGTGTGAGCTAGTCGCAGAGGACCCACATGGATATCGTTGGCATAGCCGAGACCTCAGTATCCAAAAGCCTGCTGGGACAGTTCCGATTCTCTAAAAAAAAAAAAAGAACATAATTGACATTGTCAAACCTTCTCCCGAGCCACGTTTCTGTCCAGCCACCAGACTAGTCAGCTTTTAAAATTTTGTGTTTTAGATGTAGACTCACCTTTTGACAATTTGAAAAGAAAAAGAGCATATGGTTTCTATGAACTCCCTAGAACTATATTTTCGACATGAGATATTTTTAAGTATAACTGAATTTCATAAATATGACATTTGGTAACACTTGAGCCTGTTTTTGTTCTGTTGTTTATAGCAGAAAAATAATCTATTCCATATCTTTTTTTTCAGAAACTTCTAGAACTCAACAACCTTCATTCTCTCATGTCTGTGGTATCAGCATTACAAAGTGCACCCATCTTCAGGCTGACAAAAACCTGGGCTGTAAGTTAATCCCTTTGAGTTTTGGCTCTCATTTCACTGGGGTGAAGTTCTTCATTCCTTGAGCTTCTGAAGGCTTTCTCTGACTGTCTGCCTTTTGCCAACGAGAGGTGATTACTGTGGGTTTCCTGGGTATCTTCTGTCCTTTGGGGACTTCAGCCCCATTTTGGGACAAGAAGTTGTGAGGATGCCAACATGGCCAGGGGCAGAAGCGCTCTTGAGTGGACCTTCCTGGACCCTGTGACTTCATGTGTGGTGGCTGGGTCAACCCTTCTGCCCTCCACTTGGCTGGCATTCTTGTGACAGGCTCTGAACTGCTCTGGGGAAGGTCTCTGGGGCTGATGGGTCTCAGCTGCCCTGGGCTGCTGGCCGAGTACGTGTAGCTAAGAGTTTCTCTGGAGAAACCTGTGGCCTTTTTTTTTTTTTTTTTCCCCTCCTGAAGGCCATGGATAATTTCAGCTCAGAGGTGGAGTCTGATAGTTATATAATTGAGTCTGTAGGAAAGTTTTTCTGCTGTAAAACTACTTTAAAAATATCTCAGACCTCTTTATCCTCCTTAGCTTGGCATAGTGCCTGACATGGGGGAAGTAATTGCTATTTCCATAGCTCATTAGTATTCACCTCCTGGCCCGCCTGGTCCAGGGTCTCCCACAGCCACACAGCCCAAGGCTTTCAAGACCTGTTTATGTCCCGCGGAACTGAAGGAAACTATATGGACTTGTCAGCTGTGTTTCTGCAACTCATTTCCAAACTTCTTTCTGCCAGTCTGTGGGGCTGGGCTCTGTTTCATACTTGGCTAATTCTGGGGCCTTTAAAACACTTAAGGATTATGTTGTAGGTGATCAGAAATGAGCCCTATTTTTTTTTAAATTGCAATTTTCCATAGCTAGCTCTAGCGAAGTGGAGCGAGCGATCTCAGCCTGGAGTCAGAAACCAGGTTTGTGTTCAGGCACCGTTCAGAGCATGACTTCTGTGGGACTCATTTCCCTGTATCTGCTCAGAAGTTGGCCTAGATTAGTGGTTTGACGTCAGTGCTTCGTGGAGCCCCAGGGGTTCCGTGGAGCTGCCTTGGGGACCACCAGGGGCTGGGGGAGAGGAGGAGGGTGCCAAGAAGACACCTTGGCCCTGTTTCCACCAGAGCTGCTCTGTTCTCATCAGTTTTTGGGTGACTTTTGGTTGAGCAATAGCTTGGGAGGTTGAGAGCCAGTTTGGAAGCCACTGATCTCTCCTGTTGCTGCCAGCCCCGTGAGTCCCTGAGTCCATCCGAGCCTGGAGGCTTTTTTCAAAAGTTGCCTAGAGATTCTTTTTCAAATGAATTTTCCATTATTTAGATGCTGCTGTCGTCGTTTTTTGGACTGCTGGGAGCTATGTGCGCCTCGGAGAGATGAATTACGGAGCTCGGGGTGCGCAGACCTTACTGTCAGCAGAGCTGGGACTCTCAGTGACCCCTGTGAGCTGTGTAGTGGGTGAGGGCAGTGAGCTGAGTAGGAGAGTCTTGCAGGCCACCTCTCGCTCACCTGTCCTGTTGGCCCTAGGCCAGCGGTTGGCCCGGAGCAGTTGGGAAATGCAGGGGGCAAGAGCCATCCTCCTTCCCGTTCGTCCAGGTCACGGCAGCCCAGTGGACGGGCGGCCGCGTTTCTTCCTGACCCTCTCTCCACGCCTGCTGTCACAAGTACACAGCACATCTGCTCTGTGGCTTTATGTACGGGTCTGCCTCTCCCTTTCAACTGCCTTCTTCTTTCACATGAGGAGGTCGGACTTTCCTTGGGGTCTCCGGTGCCCAGCTGAGTGCCCCCGTGTCGTGTGCACTGCAGTCGTTCATTGTGCTGAGTCTTATCCTCCACTCGCTGAGATTTCTGGTAAAGAGATTAGCCACAGAAGTATTGCCAGAAGGGAGCTGCTTCCCCTCTCCCCCCTGTTCCCTTGACGTGGTCCTGGGGAGACCCTGTGGGCCTGCCGAGCAGGCCTGGAGCACGGGAGCCACAGCCACAGCAGCACAGAAGGTCAGTGCTTTTATGGTCTTCATTTTTTCAGAGAAGGAAACAGGTTCCAAGAGGTGTGGTGGCCTGACCATGATCGCGGAACTGGCAAGGACCAGAGCTGGTGTGATCCCTTGCTGACTGCGTAGTCCACGTTCTTGGCCTGTTGGGATCAAGCTGGGCACAGGGCATGGAGAAATTGGCACACGCGTTGCTTGGGAAGTGAGGCTGGCCCACGGACCCTTGGGGACAGGGTGTGACCAGCCTCCTGAGTGCCGTCCCTGGGGTGGCACTGAAACCCTGGATAGATGGGAACCCTGGGTGTAAGGGAGTTATGGGTGTGCCACTTGGTTGCACCGTGAATGACCTCCGGTGAGGGCCAGTTGGTCATTAGCTGTAGGGCAGGGTGGCCTGTTGACCGAGGCTGGCTACGGGGTGCCAGTAGCCAAGTGAATTGGGATGCATCAGAGACTGACACAGAGCACAGGCTCCCACACAGCACGCCCTAATAAATGCTGACTGTTGCACAAACAGGGAAGGAGTCCCCTTCTGTTGGCCTGGAACAACGCAGGCAAGGTCTGATTCATCCCAGCACTGGGGCCTCTTTGAGATACTGGCCACCTCAAGACCTAAGCAAGACGTCGTATTGGTCAGTTCTGATTTCCTTAGTATGCACTGCCGGGCCGCTCTTATTCGTTCTGCAAACCAAACATTTATCGAATGCTTCCTCCATGCCAGACCCTGAGGCTATGGTCAAGAGCCCCTGTCTTTTGTGTTGTTCAGAGGAGGCAGACACATTATTGAGGGCAGATGAGCACGTGCCCCACCTTGCTGGTATTAGAAGAGATGGAAAAATGTTGAGTGTGTGAAGTACTGTCAGCTGGTATGAGAAGGACACAGGAGACCAAGACAGGAGGGGGTGAGAGAGGGTGATGGGGTCTGCTGGGATGTGGGGCCTCAGGGAAGGCCTCTCTGAGAAGGAAGAGCACACTAAGTCACGACCTGAGTGACACGGGGTCTGGCCGGGCCAGCGTGAGGGCACAGCAAGTGCGAAGACCCCCAGTGGGAAGAAGCTTGGTGCCATCAAGAAACTCAGAGCCGGTGCGGCAGGGACACGGGGGCCATAAGGAAATAGGGGCCGGGTGCTGTGGCCGGGCCCATCGGGAAGAGCTAATGGCCCGGGACAGGAGTTAGGTTCTATTCCAAGTGCAGGGAAGGGTTTTAAACAGGAGCCGGACATGGTCTGGCTTACAGCTGCTTTTTGGGGTTTTTTTGTTTGTTTGTTTTTTAAATCACCATTGCTACTGTATGGAAACAACCTGGGGTGGGGGGGCGGTACAGGGGGCCAAGATGGGAAGCAGGGCCTGCTCAGGAGGTGCAGGCAGCATCCGAGAGTGAGGTGGTGCTGGTTGGGATGGGGAGGCGGCAGCACACGGGGGAGAAGGAGACTGATGGGGCAGGTGTTCTGAAGGCAGACCTGGCAGATTCGTCTGATGGGTTGTTGGAAACGAGGAAAAGGAGGGAATGAAGATGATTTCCAGGTTTGGGGCCTGAGCAATAGGGGCAATGGTGAAACCTTTTCTCTGGTCAGAGTGGTCCCAGGAGGAGACCGACTTACTCACGAGTGACCTGGGGGTATGGAATTCCTGGAGTTTGGGTGAGTCACTCTTTACAGTAATTATAGTCACGTGCTAAATGTCACACACACACACACACACACTCACACACTCACACACTCACATACATGCTCTGCTGACTCTCTGCATGTTCCTGTCATGATTTGCTCTTTCCTACTGAATTGATCCAGGAGGTTTGACTCAGCGACAGCAACAGCGGGAAATCATCGCCAATGGGCCAGGCGGTCTGTCTGGTCTGCAGGATGGGGACCTGGAAAGGGAGCCTCCTGGGAGTGGGACTCTCACTCCAGACACTTGGGGGTGAGGCACAGGGTCATCAAGCTCTCCAATTTGGAGAACAGCCACTTTGCAGATGTCCTGAGGAGGCTGACATGTGGCATTCATGTATTTCGGATTTTCGAGGCTTCTCTTCAGGAAGTGCCTCTGTCTGATGTAGGGGGAGCGAGGCCCCAGCCCTCGTCCCCTCCTCCCCCACCCCCATGTTGTTAAGAAGATGGCCATAAGCATAGGCTGCCTGTTTTAGGCTTTCCTGAGCCTTGGTTTAGGTGGCAGGCAAGATGGGTGAGGGGGTGAGGAAATGGAGGGCAGAGGAAACCAAGGTTTGTGCCTCCAATTACTCGTTCCCCGGTCCTTCCTCAGAGCCGTGCCTGCATTGCTTCTCAGAAGGTCCCAGTCATGAACCGTGCTGACATTTTCACTCTCACTTTCCTTACGTTGTCACAGCATTGGATACTTCATCACCCACTTCTTGAAAAATCTCCTTCCCTCGCCTTGGTCCTCTTCTTCCATTTCTGACAGCCAGCTCTTCCCTGACGGGGTTTGTTCCTCTCCCCCACTGGGTGGAAGTGCTCTGTCTCCCTCGGGATCCCAGGACACGGAGGACACCGCCGTCACTTGTGTGCTCGGTGCAGGCTGTCTCCTCCGCTCACACTCGGCCTCCTCCTGCAGCGCTAGCCCCACGTTCCCACGCCTGCTCCACGCAGCCCTCGGCTGGCAGCTCACACTTGGCATGTCTGAAATCAAACTTTGGTTTCCAGGAAGTGATAGGGAGTGCCAGAAGCCTCTGTTAGCAGATTGTGTTTTGGACTTTGAAGCAATATGGTAGACTGAGCTGGCGGGGGTAAGCCCCGCCCTCCCGATCGCCTGCAAACACACAAACACAAATAAATGCTGGAAACAATACAACCAAATTAAAACCCAAGATGCAAAGCTGAACTGGAAGCCAAGAGAGGGAAGTCACCATGTGCTAGAAATAAAGCACGCTCTCGGAGTGAGCACAGCGAGCGCGGTGAACGGAGACCACTGCGTATGGGCCTTGCGGGTGGCACTAAGGTGGCGCGTGCGCGCTGGGAGCGGAGTCCCGCCCAGGCCCCGTGCGCGTGGGGGGAGGGAACTCAGCCGTCCTTGGGAATCCGAGAGCCCTCAAGGACCCATCAGGACCTCTCTGTTCAGCCTGGGGGAGCCCCGAGAAAACATGAGTGAAAAAAGTCGCCTCTGGGAACCTGTCACCCCAGCCTGGACCTCGGGCAGCTGTGGGGTGCGAGTCCACATGACCTGAATTGGTATGGGGACCCCAGGCCGAGAAATGAGTGGCAGTATCCCATGCAGATTAAGAGTATAGACTCCTGAATCAGATCCCCAGGCTCAGCCTCGAACCTGCCGCTGTGGGAAGGATTCAGTGAGTAAATTGATGAAATAGATCGTCGTCATTGTCGTCGTCATCATCATTATCATCACCGTTTTTTTACTCTTCTTAACTATTCTCAAAGCCTCCTTATCTCTGACCTGAGATCATCATCTTTGGGCTGCCCTCCTTGTCTCTGGCCCTTCCTCACATCGCTGCTGGAGTGATTGCCCCTGCTCAGAGCAGCTCCAGTGTCTTCATTTTCTTTATTACAGCCTATTTTTAGCACTCCCCCACCCCTTGCTTGGTTGGGGGCTCTGCGCCCACCACTCCTCCAAAATGGGGAGTTCTGAATAACCGTCTTGATGCTGTTCTTTTTAATCTGTCATGTGAACGTTCACTTCCCACCCCCAGTTTTATAATGATGCATGTTTTGTCAGCCAATTTTTCAATGTTTTATTTTTTAGAGAAAGTGCGTGCGCATGCAAGTGGGGGAGGGGCAGAGAGAGGAGGACAGAGGATCGATCTGAAGTGGCCCCTGTGCTGACAGCAGAGAGCCCCATGTGGGACATGTGGGACTCGAACTCATGAACTATGAGACCATGACCTGAGCCGAAGTTGACACTTAACCAACTGAATCACCCAGGCGTGCCCCATGTCAGCCAATTAAAAAAAATTTTTTTTTGGTAATGTTTATTTTTGAGAGTAAGAGAGAGTGTTAACGCGGGAGGGTCAGGGAGAGGGAGACACAGAACCCGAAGCAGCCTCCAGGCTCTGAGCTAGCTGTCAGCACAGAGCCTGACGCTGGGCTCGAACCCACAAACTGTGAAATCATGACCTGAGCTGAAGTCAGATGCTCAACTGACTGAGCCCAGGGGCTCCGTGTCAGCGAAGTTTTAACCGTCACTTGGATTCTGAACCCTGGACTGCAGCGAGCCCTGGGAGCACAGGGAGATGCAGGGCTGGCATGAGAGGACTGGTAGATCTTGATCAGGGTTTTAGGGGGAAACTCACGTTTGGGAGTGTGGGGCCTGAGAGTGCTCATGGGTGGTAAGCATATTCCAGAGTGCAGACGACACAGTAGAGACATTTTGACGACAACAGCAAAATACCAAAAGGTTTCCTACCTACTTCACACCTACGTCCAGACCTCAGAAAACAAACCATAAACCTTTCAGCTCTGGTCGGTGGCCCATCTTCTCCCACCAGCAGCATAGCAACTCAGCACCCGCAGTCACGTGCGGAAGAGACGCAAGAGTTGGCCAGAGGAATTTCCTGTTCACACATGGCCACAGTCAACTCATTCTTTCCCCTTTGATTAGTATTTGCTGTTCATGCTTAGCTGCTTGTGACTGGTTTGCAAGTTGAGGTGAAGTTTCAGAAGAGTAGAATAAGCAGTCAAAATGGCCATCATGTGTCCATGGTATCCAAATGGATATCATACCCATGCATCAAAAACATACTTCGCCAAGTGGCAAGTTGCCATCTCTCTATTCCCTTTCCAATCTTTTAAAAATTATTACGAGTTTTTTTTTTTTTAATTTGAGTGTAGTTGACACAAAACGTTACATTAGTTTCAGGGGGTACACCATAGTGTTTGAACAAGTTTATATTATGCTGTGCTCACCGCAAGCTTAGCTACCATCTGTCACCGTACAACGCTGTTACGATGTCATCAACTGTATTCCTTATGCTGTGCCTTTTATTCTGTGACTTATTCATTCCATAACTGGAAGCCTATGTCTCCTACCTGCCTTCGCCCATTTTGCCCCCCATCCCGTCCCTGCCCGTCTGGCAACCAGTAGTTTGTTCTCTGTATTTACAGGTTTGGTTCTGCTTTTTGTTTCTTTGTTTATTCACTGGGTTTCTCAGTAAAATCATATGGTATTTGTCTTTCTCAGTCTGATGTATTTCACTTGGTATAACACCCTCTAAGTCCATCCATGTTGTCGCAAATGGCACAACCCCACCATTTTTTTTTTGGGCGGGGTGGTGGGGGGGCTCTGGAACCTCTCCAGCCCTGGCTCTGCTGGTTGGAATTCTTAGAGATTTGCTTCTGAGACTACCTGTTCTGAAGTTCCTCCTTTCCATGTTGGAGTTTGTTGTCTCTAGGGCCCTCTCATAGTGTTTCTGACCCTTCCTGTCTTACCTAGCCTTTTTCATTGCTCCACCAGGTTGGAGAGATGGGGGTGCACATTCGATGCCCAGCTCCTCACCCACCACACCAACTCTGGAGCCTGGATGGGCCCTTGGCAAACTTCCATTTGGGGACCAATCTCAACCTTCTGGCTCTACTTTTGGGGCTTTGTGGGAATGTCTACTTGGGGTTTCCATGAGCGGAATTAAAAAATATTAGCAAAAGTCTTGGAAACACATAATAAAGCTATCTGCTATGATTATACATTATGTATGTATGCATGCATGTGAGTGTATGCATATATATGTTTGTGCATGTAAACTGTGATAGGCTACTTTTTAAGTGACGAACTCATGACTCATATAGATAGAAAATGAATACTTGCCAAAGATTTTATTTAACTCATTAATTGGTGACAGAATCAGCAAGATATTACAACCAGTAAGATATTATCAAAAGAGAATCCAGAGTACTGCACTTTCATAGCTAGGTAAGGTATACCAAAATAATTTTTTTAAGTTTATTTTATTTATTTTTGAGAGAAAGGGAGAATGACCACGTGTGAGTAGAGGAGGGGCAGAGAGAGAGAGAAAGAGAGGGGGAGTGAGAGAATCCTAAGCAGGCTCCATGCTGTCAGTACAGAGTCCGACTTGGGGCTTGATCCCACGAACCATGAGATGATGACCTGGGCCAAAATCAAGAGTTGGACGCTTAACTGACTGAGCCACCCTGGTGCCCCCAAAATAATTTTTAAATGGATACAAAATTAGTATTCCCAGGGTGATAATCAGTGACATTTCTTGAGATATAATTTGCCTTTCTATGGACAGGAATTATTGGCATGACCATGTTTTCCACAAGTTAACTTCTATCTTTACAGAGTATCCAGTGACCTCGGTCAAAGACAAATTGGGGATGGACAGCTAGCCCGGGCATGTCCTAAATACCAGAGTCACAAGTTTCCTTTATGTTATTTATGCATCTCCATTGCTAATAGTTTACATTAGATATGTGACTTTGTAGCTTATTTATTTTTCAGAAACTGATACTTTGTATCGAAAGAAGTAAAAATTATTTCTCCTGAGTGTCCTCATTTCACTCCTTACTCATTCCACACTCAGTCTGTTCAATCCATTGGTCCATAGATTGTCCACGGCACTAAAAATTCTTTCCATACCAACAGTAGACACTGGAATCGAAATAGAACTCTGAGCCAGTTTCAACATATTTGGAGCAACAGGCTCTTTGTTGAAAAGCATTTCCACGTATCAAGAAATGTTATTCTGTTGGAAAACATTTCCACGTATCAAGAAATGTTATTTTCTCAAGGCAAGGGAACAACATACCAATGTCCTCATAAAGAGGATTTGGAGGGTCTTTTTCTTTTTTCCTTCGTGGAGACAGCTTTCAGATTTGAACAATATACCAGAAGAGGGAGGTTTTCTTCATTAGTCAATACAAGTGCCACATATAGGCTCCCAGAGTGTGATAAGGGAGATTTCCAAAAGCAATCTATTTCTTCAGGTATCTGACCAAGATTTGTGATCTTCCTGGCTTTTGAGCCTGTTGTTTATGAGTCCCATTTATCCCATGCAGCTTACACTTTAATATTAATATTTAGGGACTTGATTTTTACCTTATACTTTTAATATAGTTTGCATCTGTGGTCACAGATCCTTTCTCAATCCTAATGTTGGATATTTTCACATTTTGCCCTATTTGTAGAGGGTTTACCTGGGCTTAGTTACCATTTCTATAGGTTTGGCATTTAGTTTATTTTGTAACCTATCAATTCCTGATTTTATCTATGAATCAATTTCCCTTACTACCTAGCTTCTTGAGTTGAATGATTAATTCATTTATATTCTCACTTACATAATGTGAGAAGAGTTTAAAACCATGCATTTTCCTCTCAGTAAAGTTTTGGCCTCATCACATAGCTTAACATATGATGTTTCTCATTGTTTGTGTTTTGTTAATAGTCCATAATCCTGGCTTTTATTTTTTTCTTTGACCTAAGAGTTATGGGAGTTTTTAAATTTTTCCAAGGATTTGGATTTTTTTAATGTTTTATTTTTGAGAGAGAGACAGAGAGAGAGAGAGACAGCATGAGCAGGGGAGGGTCAGAGAGAGAGGGAGACACAGAATCTGAAACAGGCTCCAGGCTCTGAGCTGTCAGCACAGAGCCCGACGCGGGGCTCGAACCCATGAACCGTGAGATCATGACCTGAGCCGAAGTCGGATGCTTAACCAACTAAGCTACTCAGGTGCCCCAGGATTCGGATTTTTAAGTTATCATTGTTAGTTTTTCCATTCTTTGATTCAGCAGATACTTAGGCAGCATGCTCTGTGTGTTGGGAGCCATACCAGATGGTATGGGAGTGGCGGCGTGAACACAGCCAGCATGGCTGCCGCCTTCACGGGCCTCGCTGTTTGCTGAGTGAGACACGTGTAATTGCACAATGAATCCCAAGTATTATAAATATTGTGGAAAAAATCTCAGGGTGGCTCACGACTTCTCAGCTTTTCTAGAAGTGAAGTTGCCTGTTGTATTTAGTGAACTCTTATTTCTTATCCCTTTTCCTGAGCATGAGTACTTTCAGGATGTGTTTGATTCAGGCAGGCAAGTAATTTATTTTCTTGTATGGTTTTTTGATGGTTTCTTTCTGAGACTTGCCGTAAGGTCTGAAATCTCCAGGACCCTCAATTCATATGAGGTTTTCAGTTCATACTCTAGTTGTAATAAAAGGTTAAAACATGCATAAGTAAATGCTGTTATTTTTTTGAATAAACAACCCGCATATTTAAAGAAATAAGTCTTAAACATTTTTTTTCAGCATATTAAATGCATATGCTGATTAAATGCATTTTAGTCACTTAGTGTTTAAAAAATCACTAAGTTTCAAAAGGCTTAGTGAAACAACTAGGACTCATTGCTTCTTCCATACCTCATTCATCTTCCAGATTCACTTCCGGTTATTGAGTAGTTTCTTCTGGTAGTTTCTGTCACACTTCCACCATTGTACTTATGCTACAATTTCTTGATCCACTCACTTTAGATAATAGTTGGTGACTTCTTTGTATGATGGATGTTGGTTTAGTTTTATTGAACCACCTTCTTTCTTTCCACAAAAACATTCATGTTCCTATAGTTAAATCTCTTTCATTAAAGGATTTTTCAGTGTTTCAGCTCTATTAGGAATGTATAAATACAGTTCTCTGTATAGGTCAAGTAGTAAACTATGGATAACATGTCCTTCCTGGAATACCTTTATGTTTCCCTGCATTTCCAATTACCTTAAAAAAAAATTCTTACTCTAACTGCCATCTATCTACCAGATATTACACAATGCTATAATAACATAGTATTTAGTGTTATATAATTGTAGTATAATATGATAATATAGAATATGTATTACTATAAATATATAATAGTGAATATTTAAAGTTATATAATATGTATAACATCTGGTAGATAGATGGTATATCTAGTAGATGCATACACATATATACACATAAACTATTATTATGCAGATTTTGTCAGATTTTTATATAATACAGTGGACTCTTAACAAGGGTTTGAACTGCACGTGTCCACTTATACACAGATTTTTGTCAATAAATCCAGTACAATGCTTTTCATGTATTTTCTTTATGATTTTCTTAATAACATTTTCCTTTACCTTTATAGTAGGAATACAATATATAATACATGTATAAAATACGTGTTAATTATTATTGTTGGTAATGAGTAGTTAAGTTTTTGGGGAGTCAAAGTTAAATGTGGATTTTTTAAAAATTTCTTTAAATGTTTTATTTTTGAGAGAGAGAGAGAGGTGGAGAGGGAAAGAGAGACATGGAATCCAAAGCAGGCTCCAGGCTCTGAGCTGTTAGCACAGAGCTCAATTCAGGGCTCGAACTCACGAACTGTGAGATTATGACCTGCGCTGAAGTTGGACACTTTACGGACAGAGCCACTCAGGTGCCCCTGTATGTGGGTTTTTGACTGTGTGGATGGTCAGCTCCCTAACCCCTGCATTGTTTGAGATTCAGCTACATATATGTAGTGTGAATACATACACGTATACATATGTATACATACACATATATGTAATATATAATCTTTAAATTATATATATAACAAACATATATAATATTATCTTATATCACCAGACTTTTATGTAATATGTAGAATCTCAAGTAGTTTTCAAGTACATGCGTGAGAAATAGATGTTGGGAGTCTTCTGGAATCCTGTACATTACTATTCAGAAGTCTGATGCCATTCTGAATTTACTTTGTGGGCGCAAGGTGGAGCAGATGAGTGAAGTTGACCAGATCCAGCCCTTCTGAATGTGTATGGGGGTGGGGGGGAGTGAAGGTGTTGATAGAAGTATGTGTATAGAGGCAAGGTTAACAGAGGGAAGTGTGACCTAGAGGAGCCTGGTTTTAAATTTCAGGAGCGTGCAGACGTGGCTGCCTTTGGTTGTCTCGTCTACTGAAGAACCCCAGTTGTTGGTTTGAAGTCAACGGGCAGGGTGACTTTTAGGCACATCTCCCAGGCCGCTAACCTCATATTGGTATGGTCTTCTCCATTGCCCAGGACACAGGTGACCGGCTGGGTCGGGCACAGAGGCACTTGACAGGCCAGGCAGGTAGACTGGACATGGCAGGGGACGTGGGCAGTCTGACGTAGCGGTGCAGTAACTCTAAGTGACTTTTTGTCTATAATCTGCTTTATTCTGTGTGGTCCTTCTGTCGTAAGGTCTGTGGACCCTTGGAGGCAGGTACTGCGCAGGGCACTCTGTCATCCTTTAGAACAGGTGACTAAGTAGCTTTGGAGGATATCTTCTGAGTGTGAAATTCGGTGAAAAATGACAACATTGAAGCCATGAAACTTCCCATTTCTACATGTGACAGCTTCTTAAAGTCTTCAGTGGTGCCCGGGATCTGGCACACCGCAGACTGCCATTTAGGATGCTTCCTTCAGTCTTTGCGCACAGTTATTCTTCTTCCTTAGCTTCCTCTGGTTTATTTCTTGTCAGTCTCAGACTCTCTACTTTCTTCCCTCTCCAGCTTTTGAATCGAAAAGACAAGACAACCTTTGAGAAATTGGACTATCTGATGTCTAAAGAAGATAATTACAAGCGGACCCGGGAATATATCCGAAGCCTGAAGATGGTTCCAAGTATTCCCTATCTAGGTAGGAGTCTGAATTGCCTTATTGTTTGTTAAGAAATCTGCTCAGTGCCAAGTAAGATGCTTTTACAGTTTCTAGTTGAGAAATATCCAGAAGCAGCGTAGGCCACAGATAAAGAGGTAATTGGTTAGCTCCTTGGATTGGAACAGGGTGTTGATACTTCCCAAAAATGGGAACCTCACTGAGAGCTTGGAAACAAGAGGATATTCTGCTTCTTACATAAGTAACCTGTGAATCACAAGCCTCCCCAGCTTCTAGCCCAGAAGGGTCACGAGACTTTCAGGTTCATCCATGTCCTCTTGAACTAGGGGAATTCAGGCCAAAACTCCTTTGTTCTGGTTTCTCTGGGCATTATGAACGTATTTTATAAGATTTACATCAACAACATTATAGTAACGATTATTGATTTCTCTGATTAGAAAATAACAAATGCTCATTGTAAAGAATTAGGAGGAGAAGAAAATTAATATTATTTGTTATCCCATGTAGATACGATCACTGTTTTGCATCATAGCCTTTCATTTGTTTGGGTGCGTGTAAAAATCCACGTTTACAGTGAGCATTTAATGTTATTACCTGCATTTCTGTACTGTCTCGGTCCTGTCGGATGGGTTTGTCAGGTTCAAATTTGCATTCTAACATGGAAATTTAGGTTGTTTCTACATTTTTGTTCCTTCGTTTTTGTTATTAAAATGTTGAAGTAAACATCCATGTTGTAAAACCTCATATATAGTTACGATTATTACTTTACAATAAATTCTTAGAAGTGTGATTATTGGGTCAAAACATATGCAAAATCTTGCCTTTTTATGTATGTTTTCAAAATGCTCTCCTTTGAGGCTGTAGCAACTTATACTCTCATGGCAAGGAGATAAAATGTTCTGTTTTCCTCATACGCACAAGTAATGTGTATTTTCGGGTGTGCAGATTTTTTCTTTTCCTTTCTCTCTCACTTTATTTTCTTTGCCAGTTTGATAGGTGAAAAATACTTCTTGTAGTTGGGTTTCATGATTATGCTACTTTTCTGAAAAAAAAAAACTTCTTTTTGTAACCTAAAAATGGTATTCTTAAAAAGGGAATTTAAGGTTTTATAGAATTGGCTCCCTAATTATTTCAGAGATCTAGTGTGGTTTTCTGGCTTTGTAAGTGTCTTCCATAATCATTGTTTTCTAATTCTTTTCAAGCCACTTCGGGAAGTTTAATTTTAGTAGAAAGTTGTCCACTTGACCCAAGTTTCATTTTATTTATTTATTTAAAAAATTTTTTTTTAAAATTTTTATTTATTTCTAGGAGAGAGAGAGAGACAGCGTGAGCAGGGGAGGGTCAGAGAGAGAGGGAGTCACAGACTCTGAAACAGGCTCCAGGCTCTGAGCTGGCAGTCAGCACAGAGCCCGACGCGGGGCTCGAACCCACGAACCGCGAGATCATGACCTAAGTGAAAGTTGGACGCTTAACCGACTAAGCCACCCAGGCGCCCCGACCCAAGTTTCATTTAAAAAAAAAAATTTTTTTTAAGTTTATTTATTTTGAGAGACGAAGACAGAGCATGAATGAGGGAGGGAGCAGAGAGGGAAACACAGAGTCTGAAGCAGGCTCCAGGCTCTGAGCTGTCAGCACAGAGCCTGACGTGGGGCTTGAACTCACAAACAGTGAGATCATGACCTGAGCCGAAGTCGGATGCTTAACTGACTGAGCCACCCAAGCACCCTGACCCAAGTTTTCAAAATTATTTGCATAGATGTTTTTTCCCCTCATTTAATTTTCTTTGACCACAGAGTTTTATGGAATATTCTTCTATAACTTTGAGCCTTCTGCATATGAATGATTGTATTTGATTTGCATTCCTGACAGTTTGCATTTTTGTTTTCTCTCTTTTTTTTAATTTGCTTTGCCAGAGGTATGTCTGTTGGTCTGTGCACAGAATTCAACTTTGTATGTATTGGCCACATTATCTTTCTGCTTTCTAGCTTACTATCTACTGTCAGTCTAGGATGTGCTCTTTCTCTCCATATTTTAACAACTCAGAAGTTGGGATGCATCTTTCAGTTGATGGCAAATGAAGCATTGCGATACCGTTTATTGGTTCATAGTTATAATGACATCCTAAATTTGATGAAAGATGGAATTTCCACTTTTGTCTCTGATAGTTCATTTCTCCTGTTTTCCTTACGTTGTTTTGTTATTTCTGTTAATTACTTTGGTTGAATTAATAGCTCATTTGTATAAATTTTGTTCTCCCCACTTTAATTTGGAAGACAATTAAGGAAACAGTTAAGGAAAACAGTTAAAATAGAAAATATTTACTCTAATTGCCGCTACCTGCTTTGTTATAGGGTTCTCAGTGATATTCTTTAAATATTCTGTGATTATAGTTTCAGTTTTTCTTTTATCCAAGTGTTAGTGAAGGTAGTGGATTTTAATTTTTAAGGGCTTGGGTTTTCTGTTTCTGTTTTCAAATGGCTTCATTGAGATATAATTTATGTCCCACTCATTTAAAATGTGCAGGCCAGTGGTTTTTAGCCTATTCACAGAGTTGTGCAGCCATCAACACAGTTTGGGAACATTTTCATCACCCTAGAGAGAAACCCCACACCCTTAGTGGTCACGTCCTTTTCCTTCTAGCCAGCTGTCTTCTGGCCTCACCCCCAGCCCTTGGCAACCACCAGTCTGCTTTCTGTGTCCACAGATTTGCTTATTCTGGACATTTCATAGAAATTTAATTGTATAGTAGGTGGTCTTTTATGACTGTTTTTTTCTCCGTTAGTATCATGTTTTCAGAGAGTTCATCCATGTTGGAGCATAATCTGTGTTTCATTTCTTCGCATTGTCAAATGATATATTCCACTGTATGGATACACCACACTTTATTTTTTTTATTTGACGGGCATTTGAATTGTTTCACTTTTTGGCTATCATGGATCACACTGCTATGAACAGCTTTAGTTTTCAAAATCACAAGTCTTCTCTTTAATATACTGTGTTTTAAATGTTTGTTTATTTTTGAGAGAGAGAATGTGCATGTGGGCACAAGTTGGGGAGGGGCAGAGAGAGAGGGAGACAGAGGATCTGAAGCGGGCTCTGTGCTGACAGCAGTGAGCACAGTGCAGAGCTTGAACTTACAAACCTTGACCTGAGCCGAAGTTGGATGCTTAACTGACTGAGCCTCCCGGGCGCCCCACAAGTCTTCTCTCTAATTATTTTACATCGGTTTAGAATGTGCGGCAGATATGCTTTCTGGGTTTTAAAAAATGTTTGATATTTGTCTTGTGGTTTAATATAAGTTTTTGTAAATCTTTCACGGCTGCTGGAAAAGAAGGTGTTATCTCTCAAATTACTCCTACAGTTATATTATTTAAATTATTAATCTGTGAGAACTTGGCCTATCAAGGACAGAAATGCATGTTGGACTCCCCTTGCATTTCTAATAGCTTCTGCCTTATATAATATACTTAGCATATCGAAGCATGTAACAGTTGTGAATTCATGGTGAAGTGTCCCATACACAATGATCTTGATTCCATTTGTTACTTTGCTTTTACTTCTTTGTCTGGTATTAATTCTGTGAAATCTGCTTTATTTTTCATTTGCATTCATTTTAGAAATCTCTGACTGTACTTTGGGTTTGAATATTTTAGATTGCTTTGTTTTAGGCATGTTCCCTGCAAAGTGCACTTAATTGGACCCAGGATGAGAGACCTTGCCTTGCGTAGTTAGTAGGGGAGTGCGCGTTCACAGTTGTGTAGTCTTCATGCCACTTTATTGAATTGAACATCATTCTGGGCTTTCTTATCCTTTCTTTGCTCTCCTCTTATGACCTACTCTACCCCACAGTCTCTTCCCCCCTGACTCGCCAATCACTGTCTCACATCCTCAGAGGGAGGGCTTATGGATACGGCCCACAAACCCGTTCCCACTTTGCCCGAGGCTGATCCGCGGAGGGTGAGGATTGCCTAGTGCAGACCCACTGGTTCAACTACAGAGGTGCCCGCAGACCATTAGCCATGGCTTCTTCTCTATTCCCGAGAGTGCTCATGAGAGCTGCCGCTCACTGTCTGTGTGCCTGGCACTCTGCTAGGCATTTTGTTAATGCCTCATCTCACTGAATACTCCCCATGGCCCAGTGAATAAGCAGGCGCTGAGAGGTCGCCTAGGGTCACATAGCTAGAGAGTGGCAGAGCCAGGACTTGGCCCCCACGGTCTGGCCGTGAGCCCCGGGCTCTGACACTGCCCCCTCCCGACTCCCCACCTCCACGGTCCAGGTCGTTGTTTTCCTACTCTTCCCTTGCAGTTGCCACATGTGTGTCCCCTGCTCCTTATGACTTGTGGGTGGCCTCTGTCAGACAATTGTATGGAGTGGGATGAATTATCTCGAATCCTTCTCGCGATGCTCTCTGTTCTTGGACCTCAAAGCGGTGCTGTCGTGGGCTTCTGAGGGCCAACTACACCAATACCGTCTCCTCTTTCTGCCCCCCTGTCCTTTGTAATCAGACCAAGTATATGAGTCACCTTCTCGGGTCACTGGCCAGAGGTCCCTCGTGCGTCACCCAGTGACTCTTGTCAGGCCGCAGGACAGGTCCGCCCTTGGGGTGGACACATTGCCTGTGTCGGCCCTCAGTTTCCGGAGCCGCGGCCCCCCTCGTCCTGATGGCCTCATGTCAGCTGTGTCTTACGGAGTTTGGTGACGGAGAGGCCCCGTGCAGGCCCTGGTGCCGCACAGCCCTCCTGCGTCAGCCCCCGGGAGCCCAGCCTCTGCCGCGCTCTGTCCTTCCAGCCCGCCCCCCTCTCCCCGCGGCCCGTCCAGCTGCATTTCTGGTCCTCTGTCAGATGACTCCTGACATATACGAGCCAGAGGGAGAGACCCTGAGGCGACACCGACGTGCTTTCTGTTCTCAGGACGGCGTGCGCGGGTTTACCAGGGGACCCACCACCTTTCTGTTAAAGAGAAAGAAGCAAGATCCCTTCTGAGGGTCAGTGGGCTTGTCGCCCTGGGGGCAGTCGGGGCCCTTCCTGCCCAGGTGGTCTCTGTGGACAGACCCCGCCCACAGCCAGGTGGTGGTTTCAGTGCTGGTCCCTCTTGGAAACCCAACCTGTCCCAGCGCTGGATTCGTTTACTGAAGGAGGAAGAATTACGTAATTCCTGGAAAGTACAATATAGGAAAAAATGTCTGAAACCATTTCTTTTTCCCTTGGCAATGTCCTCACTGTAGATCCTTCCCTGGGGGGGGAGGGGGGTAGGAGGTTATTCTCCGGGAGGGACTTTGTTGCCCCGCTCCTGGAGGCCTCGGTGCTGCTTCGGCAGGTATTCGCCTCTGATGGCACGTGTGGGGTTTGTTTTTGTAACAGTTCTTTTAAACCTGTGTGGAAGCTTCTGTGGCAACTGGTTTCCTGGGTCTATTGGGCACCGTTCGTTTGTGTGTCTCTCATTCCCTGCAAAGGTACCGGTGGGTAGCAGTTGTTACTAACTGTGTGCGTGTGTATTTCAGCTCCTTTTTGTGCAAATTTTAGGGCCTGTTGGCTGCACTTTGGCACACTATATCTCATGAAACATAATTTAAAAACCACGGAGGGAAAAACTTGCTACATTTTAAAAATGAGACTGTCTCAAAAAGTTTCTTCCCAGCTACTTCAAAACGTAAAAAGAGTGGTGAGAAATAGGTCAATTATTTGCAGCTTAAATTTGTCTGATAGCAACTCCTTCTTAATACCCAGGTTGGACTGAAGAATGGCCGCACTGTTGATTTCTAAACAGCTCTATCGACTTAGAGGGTGTTTGGTTTTCACAACCTATAATTCCCTCCAGGAAAGAGCTACATGAAATTAAGAGTGCGATGGATTTTCAGAGGTTTAGAGCTGATTCCAAAAGTAACCATAGGCGGTCTGGAAAATTGTGATCTCTCAAGGAACAAAAGTTAGGCACTCTGACAGTTCTGAATTGTGAGAGAACATTTAGACATTCTTGGTAAATTTAACCAGGCCTCTGATACATGAAGGGAATTTCTAGAACCTAAGGAATTCCTTCAAACAAGCAAACCCTTCCATCAATAAAGCAAGGCTTTATTTTCAAATATGGACTCTGAAGTTTAAGAAAAAGGCAAGTTGGGGCGCCTGGGTGGCTTAGTCGGTTAAGCGTCCGACTTTCGCTTAGGTCATGATCTCGCAGTTTGTGGGTTCGAGCCCCGCGTCGGGCTCTGTGCTGACTGCCAACTCAGAGCCTGGAGCCTGTTTCCGAGTCTGTGTCTCCCTCTCTCTCTGGCCCTCCCCTGCTCATGCTGTCTCTCAAGTTGAACAGACGTAAACTGTGGGATATCTAAAAGGACTTTCAAAAAGAAGCACTTATGCTGATGTCCCAAAGCCCTCAGGACAGCACAGGGAGTGAGGCCGGCCTGCACCAGCCCTCTGCTAGCTGGTGTGTTCGCAGTGCCCGCCATCGAATGACGGGTGGTAGTGGGCAAGGCAGATACCCTTTCTGCTCTGGTGCGGCCCACAGCCCATACCTGACCAGCAGCAGTGAACAAGAAACTGCAGGTGAGCTGAGTACCATGAAGGGAAAGGCAAAGGAGCAGACAGAGGGGCCCCAACCCAGCGTGTGGGGCCAGGGAGGGCTTTCTGGAGGGAAGCCCTAAAGAATGAATAAGCTAAGTGAAGAGGTGGGAGGCAAGCATGCCAGACAACGACCACAGCTTGTGCAAGAGCCCTGGAGTGGGGAAAACATGTTTGTTGGAAAAACTGGCTGGAGAGTAGAGAATGAGGTGGAGGGTGTTGTGAGAAGCAGCTGGAGTGGAAGCGAGGGGTGAGATGGCCTGGGGCCTGGTCACGATGCGTGGGGGAGCTCAGGCCCTGAGGAGGGAGTCATGGAGGGCTTTAAGCAAGGGCCTGGCCAGATTGGATTGGCATTGAACACACTCTGCCTCGCCTACAGCACGTGAGTAGCTTCGAGGAGGCCAGGCTCGAGGAGGGGAGACCAGATACAGGACCATGAAGAAGCCCAGGGTGCATCACTATATTTCAGGAGTTGCTAGAGAGGGAGGGAAGGCCTTTTAAAAAGTTCCTTTTAGAGCAGAGTCTTGGAAAGACATAAGTCAGTTGTCAGTGAGCATGTCCCTCACACCTGATGGAGACACATGGCATTTCCCTGTGCTTTGACTTTGAGAATCAATATGAACATTAGAGCCGTGGCCCCCTTACAGCAGAGATGAAAGAGCCAGCACCGTGCTCTCTCACTCTCCCCACAGAAGGCAGGCGGGATTGGGCTGACTGATGCCACCAGCACTTCTTCTTCCTAGAACATGGCTCAGAGTGGCCACCACCGCCCTGGGACCAAGTCTGCCAGCTCCCAGTTCAGGGTGGCCGCATTGTTACCCAGCTGTCCCCAGGTTTGCCAGCATTAAGGGTAATCCTTTCCTTTATGCCCAAATGAAAAATTTCCATTCCACATGCAGGAAATCCAGACTTTTTTGTTTTCAGCTCCCCACCCCACGTGTTTGCAAGGATCCCCAAGGAATAGTCACTTGTTCCACAGATCCATCCTGGTTTGCTCACGGTGCCCCCGCTGGCTGCCTGGCTCCGAAGCCCTGACCCCTCCCTGCAGCATCTCTGCCTTTCCTACCCCGTCCCCACAGCTGGACCTGTGTGGAGCCAGGCTCCTCCTTCCCCTAGGGAAGCAGTTAGGACAGATTGGGGACGCCAGTGCCACAGAGAAAAGCTTGACCTTGCATTCTGCAGCGCCTGCTCCCAGAGCCCCTGGTCCCTGCCCTTTCTCCTCTTAGACATAGAGAGCCTTTGATCAAGTTTCCTCTTCCTCAGATTGAGGCATCCAGCCCGCCTGGGGCCCAGCGAGCAGGGAAAAGCCAACCTCTGACCCATCTCCAACATGCTCCTTAGTGAACAGAATAATCACAAAGGTAACTCCGTCCCAAATGAAGGAAGCCTTTTCTGTTATTTTGTAGAGTGGTCAGCTGCACGTTGTCTTAAATCTCTCACTTCTAGAAGAGAATTTTGTCTTTACTTTTGCAGTCTGCAGATGTGTAACCTTAAACCTCACATTTCTCTGGGTCTTCACAGTCAGATTCAATTTTTAAAAAGCCAGTGGATGTCATTAAAGCCCCCATTTTGTGAATGAGGAAAGCCACAGTTTGACTTATGACTTAGCCAACGTCATGTGTCAGGCGGGGAGACCCAGCGCGACTCAACATTGCATGCTCCGGCTGGAGGTCCAGCCGGCCCGAACCCACGCACCCTCTGTCTAAAGCCTCTGTCTCCGTGGAGGGAAGCAGTGCAGGAGGGAAACACTCTGCTGCCCAGAGCTAAGCACCTTGTCACCTTTGTCCCTTCTAGGGCACAGGGAAGACTTGCAGTTAGCATTTCTCTGCGTCGAGTTTTGTCTGATCCCCAAAAGGAGGTAAGAGCAGGGCCCGTTCTGTGCACGAGAAAGTGTGTTTCCACAGCAGGATCCCGCATGCTCTCAGGATGACTGTTCTGTTTTGACCTTTGGTCTCTGGATTTCTAACCTGAAGCTCACAGTCGTCATCGTGACAGCTCTCGGTTATCTTCTCACACATGACCGGCACGGCACCGAGCGCTTTCCTTTATGAGCATGATCTCACTTCACCCTCCTGACGTGATGCTCCTTCCTCTGAGGGAGACACTATTTTTAACTTGTTTCACAGCTGCAGACGCCAAACAGGACTCATGTGACAGGTCTTACCGCTTAGGGGTGCCACTTCGTAGTGGTGAGACCAGCGCCCAAGCCACGTCTGACTTACTGCCCAACCATGAACCTCAGAAAATGCCATATTTCCCTGCAAAAGGTCTTCACCCTCTGGAGAAACCTGGACAGTGGACTGAGAAAGAACATCTCTTGGGACTCTCCTCTGTGTAGCGGGAGCTTGAGGTGGGGGACTGAGGGCCCCCCGGGGCCAGCTAGCCCAGAGGAGGACAAAGGTTGGGAGTGGAGGAAGGACTAGTGAGTTTCTCCCTCCTCAGGACTAACCTGGCACCGTGGGTTTCTCCTTGCACTGGTTTGGAAGGGGAGAGTTGAGACAACTGGCATGGAGAATCTAAAAGATTCTGAGTGGTTGGTAGCTTATAAGATGGCTCCAGGGCCCCCTGTCCCCCGGTGTTCGTGTCCTTGTGCAGTCCCTTCCCCTGGAGCACAGGCAGAATGCACTGACTTGTTCCTGACAAATAGAATATGACATAACTAATGGGACATCCATTCTGAGATCAGATTACTCAAGGACTAAGCCTCCTATGTGGGAGGCTTGTTCTCTCTTCTTGGCTCTTGGATTCTTAGGGACTCGAGCTGTATTTGGCAGTCCTCTGGACAGGCCCCTGTGGCGAGGGATTGAGCCAGCCACCGCGTGAGTGGGTTTGGAAGCAGAGGCCTCCTCAGCAGAGCCTTCAGATGAGATCACCGTCTCCGCCCACGGTTTGATTGCGTCACTTGAGACTCCTTGGGATGCACCCACTTGAGATACACTCAAATTCCTGACCCACAGAAGCTGCAAAGTAGTAAGTCAGTAAGCTGGTGTGTCTTGGGGTGCTCTATCATGCAGCAGCAGATAAGGGGCACATCACCTAAATGTGATCTCTTCCTCACATTTATTACTTTATGGCCTCAGCTGTAAAGCTGAGCAAACAGTAGTCGGTAAGATTGATCTCCAGGGCAGCAGGAGCTGCTAGGTCTCTCTCAGAAGCTAATTTTCAGGGGAGGAAATCGTATAGGACAAGAGGGGGTGGTTGCCGCTTTAAGAGGTAATGAATTCTTACAGCTCTATAAGGAAGAGAGTGCCTGAGAAGGGCCTCGAACGTACCCTCAGAAAAGCTGTGGTTCCCTAATCAGGCATATGTTGGGTTTTAGAGGGTTACGCATCCAGGCCTTCAGAGGTCCATGGATGCCCATTTAGGAAACTGGAAGGTCTCCATTCTGTGTGCCCCTCCCCTCAGAAAGCTGTGCTCTGGGACGAGTTCAGTGCCCACTCATTCTCTTAAAAACTTTTTAGATTACAAAAGTAACACTGTTTGTTGTAAAACTCATAAAATGAACACTAGAAAGAAGTCTGTGAAGTAAGAAGCGAAAATCCCCTTCTTCCTCGCCTACTTTCCAGGAGGAGCCACAGTTAACAGTTGGTGTGTATCCTTCCATTCCAGACGGTTTACTCTCCACACACTAATGCATGTGCATGTGGGCTGGGGGAGGGCGGGGGATGCAAATAAGAGTATGCTTTTTAACCAAAATGGGGACATTTAATACATTTTGTTTAGCACCCGTGGCGGGCACTCGGGTGGTTTGCTGAGTAGCGCCCGGCCGCGTGCTGGTTTGTGCCGCTGCATGCCCGCTGCTGAGCAGGCGGGTGGCTTCTGTTCTCTCCCTTCGATGGAAAGTGCGGCGTGGCTTTCCTCACTTGCTGGGTGTTTCTGGAACACTGAGTGCCAGGAGAGGGATTGCTACTGTGGGAACGCTGTTGAAAGGTGGCGGTTACGTGGTCGGCCCCACTCTCACCACCACTAGGTCCTACTTTCCCCTTTTTATTTATGAGAAAATGGTGGGTGAAAGATAGCATCTTGGTTTTTGTTGTTTTAATTTTATTTATTTATTTATTTTTGAGAGAGACAGAGTATGAGCAGGGGAGGGGCAGAGAGAGACAGACAGACAGACAGACAGACAGACAGAATCCAAAGCAGGCTCCAGGCTCCCAGCTGTCAGCACAGAGCCCAATGCAGGGCTCGAACTCACAGACCGCAAGATCATGACCTGAGCCAAAGTCAGACACTCAACCAACTGAGCCATCCAAGCGCCCCTGGCATCTTGGTTTAATACACATTTTTCTACCTACCAATCCTTTGTGCTCTTGGCAGAGAAGCTGCCTTCCTACCTCAAACACATGCTCCCTGGGCTCTCTCCTGGGCCTGGGGTTAGGCAGCCAGGCCCTCAGGCTTCTGACCCAACAGCTCTGCTGCCCTCTGCTCCTGTCTCTGCATCCTGAACATCTAAGTCTGTCCTTAATCCTTCTCCTGTGGCCCCAGCACAGCCCCGCGTTGTCCTGATCAGTGAAGACTGCCTGGCCATTGGGTCCCCACGGAGAGGAGGCTGACAGAAATCCATGGCCGTACACTTGCTTGGGGTTTAGTCAGCATTCTGGGCTCCAAGGAGGCTTTGCACTGCTTCTTCTTATTTTCCCTTTTTGAGATGACTAGGGTGTTGGCCTCTGTCATCACATGGCTCCAGAGGGAATTCTGTTTCCATGCCCTTTACATTAGCTACCCCTCCAGGCTCTGGACCACTGTTCTCTCTCTAAGGGTCAGGGCAAATGTGACCTGTCCACTCGGCCCAAGCAGCTGTTTCTCTTAGGAGATGTTCCTCAGCTTCAGGAGGGTGCACGTGCTGAAATGGGAAGGGAGCACCCTTGGCCAGCCCGTAGAGCCAGGTTTATCGTGACCGGGGATGAGCAGGGGATGGGACAGCCGGATGGCCCGCCCACCTGGGAGGTACCACATGTGGAAGTGCTTCGGGAAGGCTGAACAGATGGGAGGGATTATCCGTGTCTGGGTTCTCATGTGTGGGCCGAACTGACCCAGGCTGCCCGACATCAGGAGAGACGGGGCTACCTGAATGTCTCGGTGAAGGTTCGTACCAAGGCCTTGTGTCCGCAGGGGCAGCATCCCAGATAGGCCTGGGTCAGGCTTGACTCCGGATCTGAGAGAGACTAGGTAAGGAAGCCCCAGGCCTGAAGGCCTGGAGATGGGAGGTGAGCCACCGTAACAGGGACCCAGCTACCAGAGGGCATGACCCAGGGCTTGGAGCAGGTAGAATTTGTGCACAGGTGACACTGTGACTGCCAGAGGTTGGGGCTGAGTCTGTCGGTTGGAGGACAAGTGGAAGCAAGAAGGGCAGGCCTAGCCTTTAGCCCTGGCAAAGTGTCGGAAGCCCCAAGAAGCTGTGCCCACTGCTCTGAGACAAATCGGGCAGGGGGCCCCGGACTGGCCTCCTGACATCTGGGGACCTGTTGTCCATCCAGTTACTTCTGCACAGAGAGGCCACTGCTGTGGGCAGGAGGCCGCCAGCATTCTCAGATGTGTAGGGGTGATGACGGGGCGAGAGAGGGGCCTTCGTTGTTTCATTTTGCCCTTGTGGTCAGTGATCTAATGCTGTAGAAGCGGGAGTGCAAATCCTGAGAGGCTCAGGCTGCGTGTTGTTGGGCGTCACTCACATATCTGAGCCTTGATTTCTGTCAGATCAAAGGGAGTGTAATTAGAAGATCCACCTCATAGGTCTGTTATGAGATTTACTTATTTAATGTTAAAAGTTTGTTTATTTGTTTGTTTATTTTGAGATGGGGGAGAGGGAGAGAGAGAATCTCAAGCAGACTCAGCACAGAGCCCAACACGGGGCTCCAATGCATGAAAACATGAGATCATTCCCTGAGCGGAAATCAAGAGTTGGATGCTTAACCTACTGAGCCACCGATGTGCCCCCCGCTNTTTAAAGAGACACACTTGGTGCCTGGTACACAGAAAGCACCCAGTAGATGGCAGATGGCATGAGTGTAATCCAGAGCAAAACCCTGCAGAAAGGCTCCAGCAGTGGGGACCTCCTTGCCTCCTGTATCCACAGAGGCGATTGAGAAACTCAGCAAATCCAGCCAGGAAGGGCAGGAAGAGCCCCATCTGGGCACAGCCAGGTGTCCCCGTTTAGTGACCCAGCAGGGCCTGGAAGGGTCGGGTATGCTTTGTGGGGTAGAGCAGGAGTGGGCAGCGGGAGGGACAGAGGAGCAGACACCATCTAATGGCCAGTGGGACAGAATCCACCCCGTGGGCAAAATACAGTTTCTGGAGAGGAGGGGAATTAGCAGCAGCTGAAGTACAGTGTAGACACCTTTTTGGATATAGATCCAAGCTGAGACCCCTCCTTCTCGGGGAACCTGGGAGCTCTCCCCAGCTGCCCCCACAGCACTGAACTCCAGCAGCACTGTTCGTTGCAGCCAGAGCTGATAGGATGGAGGTGGACACCCGGCCCCGGTGGGCCGGGCGTCTGCACTGGAAGGGAGGGTGCTTGTAAGTCTTCGCTGGCACCGAGCCCAGGAGGACATGTGAGCTCAGGAATTCCGTGCTGGGAAAAGCAGATGGATGCACAATGAGAAACAGAGAGACCTGCGAGCAAGGGAAAAGGAAAAGGAGGGGGGAGGCTGGGAAAGCTGCTGCCTTGCCTCTTGAAGGCTTTCCAGGCCGTTTCTGGTTCCTGGCCCTCGTGAGGCCCAGCTGCGTCCCTGCTCATGGGCTCTGGGAGATACCTCGTGTCCTTATGTAACCAGCTTATTAAATGAGCTGGACTCGGTCAGGTGTAAGAAGAAACCAACTTAATTTTTTCCCCAGTGCCCTTTCCAACCTACCCTGTGGACTAGCTCTTTTCCCGGTTGACGCTGGAGACTTAGCAAGCCCCTATGTCCCCTTTGCCCTTCTGCCGTTTGGCATGAAGAAGCCGAGTGTTCTGACCATCNTTGCACCCCGTGGGCGTGCCAGATACCCGAGCACCCGCGCTCTTTCACCCCGTTGCTGCCGCCGCTGGTGCTGCTGCAGAATCTCCCTCCTGGGCACCTCTGTCTCAGCTGCCGTGACCTGTGGTACGTCTTTTCCACCTGAACACTTATGGCTCCTTCCTTGGCTTCTGGGCCTCCTGCACCGTCCTCTGCCCCTAAGAGACCGTTTCCTTGCCTCCCCCGCACTCCCCGATAGGCTTGCCATTTGCTCTAACGTGGTCTCATTTCTCTCTGCTGCAGGCCTGGAGGCTTGAGACATGAGTCTGGTGGTAGTGCTTTCTCTCACCCATGCCAAACCCTCGAAGTCCCTCCCACCGCCCTCCCTGTGGTGGTGGCAGCCAGGGAGCATATCCCCAGGACAGCTTCCCTCCCCCACCCTGGGGCGTGTCTCCTGCCCCTCTCACAGGCTGCAGGGGGGCAGTCCGCTAATGTTGCAGAACCCTTTTGGAGTGCCCCCTATAGCGATGGTCCTACGCCTTTGCTCTAGAACGTGGGATACTTGGAAGCTATTATTTTGCCCTTAGCCTCTGGAGTCTCAGATGAAACCAAGGCAAAAAGAATGCCTTTTTAACATTTTGTGACACTTGAAACGCCCCCTTTCTATTTAATCCAGTTGCCTGGCTTTGTCTTACTGTAATCCAGCGTCTTTGCGAGCCTGCCTGTGACAGCTGAGGTGATCTCAGGAGGCCCCCAAGCGCCCAAAGACCGTCTGCAGATGATGAGCATCCTAGACTCCCAGTGCTGTTGTTTTCGGCAGTCCAAAGGTTTCTCTTTCAGTCTTGCTCAAACTGGCGAGATTTTGCAAGATTTCGGGGAGGGGGTCCTGCTCAGTTTCACTTGCTTGGAGACCATCACTGTTCTCCCGCCATGTTCCCCACACAAGCCCAGCAGGTCGGTGCCCCCCAGTGACCAAGGTATTGGCCCAAACTGGAATGTGGGGGCTTGGCTGGGGTTGGAGAAAGTCTGGGTCTGCAGGTACACTCACCATGGAGACCTCAGCGATAGTAGGGCTCCTATGGCTGCAGGCCTTCAAAGGCCACTGGCTGCAAGTGGGGAGGAGGGGCAGGTGCTGGTCTGAGTTGGGCAGGCCTAGGGACCTGGCTGTGTTTGCTGGCCGGGGTAGCCACACCCAAGGCACTAAGGCACCGTGCACTTGAGCACAGTCCTTCCGACCCCCTAACCCCATTCTCTTCTTCGGTGCTGTTGGCCAAACCCCCATCCATTTTACACCAAGGAGAGCTAGTTCCACATGTCTGATGGGTTTGTGCCTTCCTCTCCTTCCATATAGCCAGGGTGTGGTTTGACTCAGGTTTGGGTTTGGGGTTGGGGGTTGGGAGAAACAGCTGGTGTCTCGGCTTGCTTCTGTCTTNCGACGCGGGGCTCGAACCCACGAACCGCGAGATCATGACCTAAGCGAAAGTTGGACGCTTAACCAACTAAGCCACCCAGGCGCCCCTGTCTCGGCTTGCTTCTGTCTGGGTCACAGCTAGTCTAGGAAAAGGGTTGCTCCACATCGTCCAGCATGGCTTTCTGGAACTCTTTGCTTTGGGGTTTGGACCCAAGACCAGTGACCAGTAAGGCTGGATGGACCCTGTTTTCCTTTACCATCAATCCTTCCATGCTGGACACACCATTCCAGGTGTGTGGGGAGGCCTGGGCCATGGTTGAGATATTCTCACCAAATACACCAAATTGGGTACAACAACTGATGACCTCAATCGCTGATGAGAGGTTTGGGAGAAGGGAGCTGAGAACTCTTACTTAGTGCCTGACATCCAGCACCTTCCGGGTTAACTGCTGCAGGGGCATTTTTACCAGCAGTCTTACTGTGAGCCTCATTTCCTCCTCTCCTGTGAAGTGAGAACAATCCCTTCTTCACATGGCTGCTGTGAGCGTTACGTAAGAAAACAGAAGTCCACTTCCAAGCACATAAGTAAGCTGTAGTAAACATCTGTCTCTGCCCAATGACATCTTTGTTAGAAACAGCTCTCGTGTGGCAGCACTGCTTAGTCATTGAGAAGAGGGATTGCTGGGTCCGGAGGTATAAGCATTTTAAAATTTTTGATGCATATGTATATCCATGTTTGATATACACATTGCTAAGTTGCCCTTGAAACATGTTGAATCGATTTATACTTCCATCCATAGTACACAGAGTACGTATTTCTCCATTCCCTTGTCAACATGGAGATTTTTTAAACATCTTTACCACGCTGATAGGCACCTCGTGATGGTTTGTGCTCGATTTAGTTCCCGTCTCTGCTTATTACTGAGGTTGGCATCTTTTCTTCCTTATTGGCCATTTGTGTTCTAATGTGTTCATGTGCCTAATGAAGTTTTCTATCATAGTGTTTGTAGTTTTCTTCTTGATTTGAGAGAATTCTTGATATAGCATGACTGTCGATCCTATATTTTTCTCATTTGATATTTGCCTTCAATCTTGGTCATCTGTTATTTTTCAGAGGGAAGAAAATTTGGGGTTTTCTTTAGTCCTATCCCTCAGTCTTCTCCTTTATGGCTTTGTGGTTTCCTGCCATGCCTAGAGATGACTTCCCAGCCCACAGTTCTGTTTTTCTGGCAGCTAGTGTGGCATTCAGATCAGAATGAGGGAGATGGAGACAGAGATCTCCTGGTCCGGTGGGAAGCCTGTTGTAGTAGTTGAGGGGAGAGGAGACATGAAGACAGAGGAAAGTGGTTGCATGGAAGGACCGACTGGCGTTGGTGAGGCCAGCGAGGGGAGAAGTCTTTGTTTTTGACCTGAGTAATTGCTAAATGGTGCCTTTTGGTGAAATGGGCCCAGACCTGGGGGAAGGTGTTTCAGGGGGTTGATTACACTGTCTAGGAGGTGCTTCTGGGACATTCAGTGAAGACATCCAGGACACGGCTGTAAGGACGTGAAGCCCCAGAGAGCCTTCGTGGCCTGTCTTGGGCCTCCCAATGGTGTAAGTGGAAACCAAAGATAGGGAGAGTGTGATTTAAAAGATTTTGACGTATGTCCGTGGTGCAGAATCTGTTCCTGGTCTTACTCAAAGAGACTCTGATAGAAGGGGCCCCAGGAAGACATTCTAAAACAATAACACGGTGTAGATACGTCCAAATAGCACTGATGGCTTTTATTGCAGATTTGTGTCATTACAAGGATAATCTGGGAATATATTAAAAAAAAAACCCTCCCTTTTATATACACAAAACATGCTACATGGTACACTTTGTGGGAATGCTGAGGTAATAGGCACACACCCAGACGTGGACAGTACCAAACGTTCCAGCATCTTGCACACCCCCATTCACATGCCCACCGGGGACGGCCTCACCTTCATGACTCATCTCTTGCTCCCTGCTTGGCAAGAGTCCCGGTAGTACTGAGTCTGACACTTTGTGGCCAGCAGGACTCAGAAAGCCACCACGCTGCAGTGCACCAGCCAAGGGGTCCGGTGGCTCCTGGTTATTCCGGGGCTCACGAGAGGTGGCCGCTTGTCATTTCTGTGGCACCTGTACTCCAGAGAAGTGTAGTTTGGGGACGAGATGCGGACACTAGTCGGCCTGAGAGCATGGGACCTTTGGTCTGTAGCCATTCGGGGGCCCCAGTGATCAGGGGATGACTTCTCTTCAGTTGAGTATCTCCTGGGCAAGGTAGGTTATTATTTCTGTGACGGTTAAAATGACATGTAGGCTAAAGTGTGAACGGAACATACAAAACTGCGAGTACATTATCTATGTGGCCGGGGGTTAGCTTTGGGGCCTGGCCTTCCCTTTCCTGACCAGAAACCTGGAGCCCAAACTGTCTCCTACTCAGAGGCTTGCCTTGAAAGGAAGGATGATATAGAAAAGGTAAGGAGCAGGTATGAAGGGTAGAGAAGAACAGAGAAGGTGCCTGGAACCGCAGTGAGTGGCCAACGACTGGTACAGAAGGTACTTCCTGAATGCTGTTGGATGAATGAGTGGATGGATGGATGGATGGATGGATGGATGGATGGATGGAGAAAAAGTCCTGAGAATGGGGGAAAGTATAGAAATGGGGAGGGAAGGGGATTTTGAAGTTTGATCAGGTGCTCAAAGGGGTTCTTTAGTGAGGAAGGAGGGAACCCCCATGTGAGTGAGTAGTGTGTAGACACTCCTGGAAGAATCCAGGCACATGAACACCAAGGATTATTCTTTGAATTAGAGCTACACAGTCTGTGATCTGCTCTTAGACTCAAGTAACACAATGCGAATGCAATGCTTTTTTCCGAAGAGCAAAGCTGTTGGTAACAACTTCAACATCTGGGAATTGAATGTCTGTGTATTTAGGTATATGACCAAACTTATATATGTGTCTAGATATAGTACACGTGGTATATATCTAAATGCATATATATGTGGTATACACATATGTGCATAAGCTCGGCTCATGCATATATATATTATGAAGGTATTTTGCAGTAGGGGTTTTACTGTAGGGATTTAATATATTTTAAGAAGGACTTGTTTTAGTCCTGTCTTGTGTGGAAGCATGAGGGGCTGTCTGATGTGGAGAAAAGCAGTAGGGACAGAGAATACTGGATCAATTCCATTCCATCATCTGCCGCAGTGACTTGGGAAAACAGAATCCGGCGGCCCCATCCTCCCAGCCCCAAGGTGGACTGGCGGGGAGTTGTTCCTGGAGCTGGGGCAGGCTCCTGGCGATGGCTGCGAGAGGTCAGGAGGGGAGCTGGCTTAGTGGAAGGTGTTGGGGTTGGGCCGGATCATCATCACCACTTTCTTGAGTGAGTAGGAGCCTCCTCGGAACTCAGCCCAGTAGACCCCATCCTGGTAGCGGCTCCGGTAATGGCCGCCACGGTACCAGACCCCGTTGAGGTTGGAGTGGGCGCAGGCGTTGTACCACCAGCCTCCCTTCTGGTAGTGGGCACAGTTTCCTGCAGGAGACAAAGGTGGGGGGTCACAGGGAGGAGGCGGTTTGTTCCATGTCTGCCGTTTGTTCAGGGACATTAGCAGGGTCCTCCGGGAAGGAGCGGGAGAGGGCATTTGGAGCAGGAATGCTTAAGAGGTGGGCCAGGCTTCGGATTTGCTCCAACCTCTGAGGCTCGGCCTTGTGACCAGTGAACTCGCCTAGCCACCGAATGGTCATTGTGAAATGAGGGTAAGCACGGTGCCCTCCCGCACAGGACTGTGTGGGGACTGAACGAGGGCACACAGTTCAGAGTCAGCCCAGGGCTTGTGCAGGGGAAGCGCCCGGGGAGGTTCGAATAGGAAGCAGAAATGACCTGCGGTGGGCAGGGGAGCGGTCAAGTGTTCTGAGGGATTTTTTAAGACTTGCAACTGTTGGATCAAGATTTTTATAGGATGACAAAGGAAGTGTTTAAGATGAAATGCTCCTCTATTCCTCCCAGGCTGTATTCCAGCCAAGTATTTTTTTTATGATTTCACAAAAGAGAGATATTTTCATAAAACTTCTGGCACTATCATCTCATGCTGGATTTTGCTGCCAAGGACAAGCAGTTCGGCACAACAGTGAAAGTGTGGGCAAGGTGCAGGCGGGCATGCAGGGGCACTGGCCTTCTCAGGACGGAGGAGGAAGAGGAGCCACGAGCTGCTTGGGCTGCTTTTAAAAGAGGGGGTCCCCAGTTTCCCGAGCAGGCCTGAGAAGGGGGCCCCCACCTCAGAGGAAGGACTGCCTCAGTCAGGTTTGTGGGTTGGGGTCCCATGGGGCCGCTGGCCCCGCTCCCGCTGAGGCCTTGGGATGAGGTAAGGAGGCTGCAGGCTGGCTGAGGCTGGAAGCTCAGGGGAGAGTCCGCTCAGGCACCCGCAGCCCCTGCCGCCCAGCCCAGCGTTTCCCCTGGGCTCGTTGAGGCCATCGCTTGAGGCTAGGGACCAAAGGGCAGCGCTTGGATTTGGAGAGCAGAGAGAGCCCTTGGCATGCCACAGCCAGCCGCCCGTGTGAGCGGGGGCCCCTCCTCCGCTTGTCCTGCCTGCTTCCAGGGACGAGGAGCTCACTTTCTTGCCATCCGCGGACGGTGCTGTGGGACAGGCCTCACGATTGGGGCCACAGAGCAGCCTTCTCCCTGCTATCCACGACAGCCCTCAAGGGATGCCATCGCAGTCCCAGCGTGCCCAGAATCTGACTAGCCCCGAGGGTCCTCTTCCTGCCCTGCTCTTCTGGAAGCCTCTGTAACCCTGGCCTAAGAAGGCATAGTGTCTCATCAGGGGCCCCTTCAGTGCCAGTCAGCAGGTGGAGGTGGCTGCATGTCCCCCAGCATCGTGAGACCAGCCTGCTGGAGTGTGGCTGCCAGGGGGACCTGGGCTGAGGAGCTCCCTCCTCAGTATGTAGGTACAGAGCTTGCCTGAAAACTGCAGGCAGTTCCTGGGACCTTGAAGAGGAGGGAAGTGGCCTGCAGACCAGGGGGCAGGGGAGGGAGCCAGGTTTGCCCAATGAGAACAGACATCCTTGGCCTTGAGGTAGGGTTGGCCCTTGAGACAGGGGCAGCGCCATGCTGGCTTTGCCAAGCAGCTGGGGCCCAGAGGCCTGCATCTCAGGAAACAGGGTGTGGGGCCTGGAGTGGCTTAACCGTGGGGGGGTTGACATCTGGACTCAGAGCTGGATTGTATGTGTGCCTCTTACAATATTCTGGTTTTTTCCCTCGTTTTTTATTTAATAAAGGCTTCCTAGTAATGACCTGGCTTTGAGGCATGTGACCCTGGACACATCACTTCATATCTCTTACCTGGTTTCCTCTTAATAGCTCCCTTACTGCACTGTGTTAATAGTACCTGCTGATACTAGTAACCACAAAGGCTGCCCACTTGGACTGAGCCCTCTTTGCCAAGCCTGAGACAAAGCACGCGAGGTACATTCTCTCTAACCTTCTCACCACCCTGCAAGGCAGGCATTGTCCTTATTTCCAGATGTGGAAACGAGGCCCGGAGAGATTAGTAAGCAGCAGGCCCAAGGACACATGACTGGTAGGAGGCAGGGCCAGCGTTATTACCAGGTGTGTGGCCCAGAGTCCACAGAGATGTGTGGCCTGAACAGCCGGGGCCTCAGGCAGAGAGGTGATGTAAGGGCTTGGCCGAGTGGCCCACAGATGGGTAATTTGTACACTTCTTTACCTTTCCCTTTTTGTAAATGCCACTCTGAGCCAACTTTGTGAAGGGGGTCTGTGGGCAGTGGGCAGAGGAATGGGATTTCAGGGAGTGGGAACAGGGTCGGGCCACTGGGCCCTGGGACCTTCCTGTTCTCAGGGTCTGATTCAGAAGCTCTGGCTTTGACTGACCTCTTTGCCCTGGCCTGCACCTGGGTTTGACTGTCTGGTTCCTACCTGTGTAGACGTCATGGTCTCTGTCCAGGGTGGTGAACTGCTTGCCGTTGTGCCAAGTGAAGGAGTCACCAGCATTGCCATGGTAGCGCCCCAGCCTCAGCTTGTAATACTCGCTCTCAGGCTCTAGGCGGAAGCTGGCATATTCTGCAAACACTTTGCGGCCAGACCAGTCCTCCATGGTGACCAGCAGTTTGTAGTTGCCTTGGTTCGTCAGCCAGTAGATGTTCTCCAGGCCCAGCCAGTACTCGCCATCAATGTTCCCAAACCCTTGCTGGGGAAAACGGAGGAGAGCATTAGTGAGGAATATGCAGTGTCCTCGGCCAGCAGGGCCCCACTGTTGGACGGACGCTCGGCCCTGGACGGAGGAGATCACAAGTGGGGAGAGCATAAGGCAGGTCTGGATTCAAATCCCCACTTCTGCACTTGGCTGTGACTTGATGAGTCACTTTTCCTGTCTGAGCCTCAATGATGCATCATTCAGAACTCCAGAAAGAGTGCCTACTGTGTGCTAGGCATCATGTGAACACGGGGGACACTGTGTTACCTTTCCTACAGGGTTGCTGTAGGAACACACGTAATGCTCTAAACCGAGAGCCTAACACACAGTAGGCATGCAACAGAGTTCCTTGGACAAAGCCTTACCTTCTCTGAGCTTCACTGTCCGTCTCTGGGAATGAGCTGTGTGTGAGGGTCTCGTGTAAACTCTAAGGCACCAGACAGGTCTGAGCTGTGACAGACCCAGGCTACATCTGCCCGGGCTCCCTTCTAGGTCTAAAATCAGTGGTTTTAGTATTGATTTTACATTGAGTTTAAGGAGTCATCTGCTAGATTGTGGCCACTCAAAGTCTTAAAAATAGATCGGCTCATTAATGATAATAATCGTTAGTAGTTAGTAAGCCTTACAGTGTATCGGCACTGTTCTCAGGACTTTACGTAGGTTACGTTATTAGTCCTTGTGCCAACTCTGAGAGCTAAGTACTATTATTAGCCTCGCTAGTAAGGGGGAACCAAGGTCCATAGAGGCCCAGGGTCAGAGAGCCTGAGGGTGAGTCAAGATTTGAACCAGGCACCCAGTCTTAACGGCTATGTTCTCCTGCCCCTGAGAAAAAGAATATGGGCAGGACGAAGAAGGGGTGAAGGACTGGGTCTTCAGAAAGCAGAGGAGAGAAAGAAAGCGAAGACACAGGCTGGGCAGGAGGCGGGTTGGTAGCAACAGGAACAGGAAGGAGCCATGCAAAGCCACGCACAGGCGTCGTGGCCCGGGTCGTTTGTAAGCTTTGGTGTCAGAGGCCTAGGCTCACTGCTCTGTGCAGCCCCAAGTAAGTTATTTCACCTTTTCATCTGTAAACCGGGTCCACACACTATCTTCCACCTGGGACTGGCGTGAGATTAAAGCAGGTAACGGATGGAAGCACTTGGCGTGGCGCCTGGCACGTGGCGGTGGCATTTAGTGAGCTAAGCTACTTTTGCCATCCTTAGCACCACCCCTGTCATCTGGCAGATGTATGGCTGAGCCCAGAGGCCTGTCTTACCACCCAGATGAGCATTCAACCTCCTGGGAATTAGAGCCTAGTATTCTCGTGTTTCCATATAGCAGGCCGTTGGGACCTGCCCCTTCTGGGCCGCAAGACCAGGTCTTCCCCTGAGGAAGCCCCAGCTGGCAGTCGGATGCTCCCCATACCCGGGCTGGGATGAGGGGCCGCCCCACACCAGCATTTCTAAGTTCCCACCGTGTCCATGGGCCTTTTGTGGTCTGTACGTAACTCATGTCTTGTAGCAGTCGCCAGTGGCCGGCCGGGCAGGGGCTGCTGGTCCCCACCATCCCTGGTGGGCTTGCAGAAATGATCTCGTCAGTGTCTTCTACACCTCAGGTGTCTACTGCACCGGGCCACCAAGGCCTTGACAGCTCAGCCTGCACCTTCCCTCCAAGTGGCTCTCGCTGGTCGGTCAGGCCTCTTGGGGTGGCCCAGTGGCTTTGGGAGCAGCACAGACAGGGCCCGGGGCTCTCACCTTGTATGTCTCCCAGTTCCTGAAGAAGTTGACGGAGCCGTCCAGGCGCCTCTGGATGACGGTCCAGCCCCCAGGGTCGTGTCTCTGGTCACACCACACCTGCATGAGGCGGTTGGTGTTCTCCGGCTTCACCAGGTAGATGGAGCTGGTATCGTGGCCGTCCTCCAAAGCCTGCAGACAGTCCCTCCACGGGCCTGGGGGTACAGATGTGTGCACGTCACAGATCTCCCCCATGCCTGGCCACGGAGTCACATTTTCACATGCCTCTCGCCCCAGGCTGCACCCCAAAGCAAGCACAGCCTCGGGCAGGGCTCCAGCTGGGAGCCACAGGCCAGCGGTGGGTGAGAGGGGACTGAGGTTAGTTTTGTAAATAATGGGATATAAAGGCAAGAGCCTGGGGCTAGGGGTCAGGGTGCCTGGGTTCTCAGCCCACTTTTAGCTCCGACTCCCTCACAGTGTGATTTGGGCAAGCTTCCTTACCTCTGTGAACCCTCAGTTTCCCTGGTTTCTAAAAGGGAGATCATATTTACCTCATTCAGGGTTGTGAGGATTGCTGAGACCCTTTGTGTGGATTTCTGGAGTGCTTTATCTTTTAGCTGGTTATATTGTGAAAAGAGATATGTGCCTACCACAGTACAGCAGTGTGGGGCACTGTTCGGGCTCAGTCAGCCCCGCCCCAGGCAGGGAGATAGGCAACTGCTCTCCTGAGTCCCCTGGGCTGAGGTTGACCTCTGCCAGCCACCTAGTACTAAGAAAATGTCATCTTACTCTTTCTATGAATGTGTGTGTTTATTCTAACAACTATTTACTGAGCCCCCGCCCTCGCAGGTGCTGTGCTGGGTAGTGGAAGCCTAGGGCAGGGTTCAGGGCGGCTCTGATGCCCAGCAAGGGGAGAGCTGACCTCACCAGCCTCTCTCAACTTGAACTCCTGTGCATTCCTATCCTTGAAACCTTTTGCGTGTCAGAGAGGGGCGTCGGCCGAAGGTGTACCCGGCATTCCCTCTGTAGATCTAACTTCTCAGATTCCTTCCTGGTTAGACTTGGGCTTGGTTAGTCCACACGTGATAGGTAAATGAGAAAAGTTTGGTGTTTTGGTTTTTTTTATTTTTGGTTTTGTTTTTTGCTCTAGATGGTTCAGGTGGGCTTTTCCTGAGTCCTTGTACTGTGTTCGAACCTCTCCACCCGGAGCCTGATGGAAGGGCAGGAGCGGTCTCGCTCACCTCTCCCTGCCCCCAGTGCCTGATCTAGCGCTATGGGTGCGGGTGCTTCCTGCTGACACTTACTCCTCCAGGGAGAGCTTCTCACCCATTTATTCACCTGTTCACCAGCCCTCTCTGCCCCAGGGGGTGGGGCGGGACCCTGAGCACTGGCCAGGCAGCTGCTTCCCTGTTTGCCTTGTGCCTCTTCCTGGGGGAGGGGAGGCCTGACCTCCAGAAAGAGCATTCAGGAAGAAGAAAAAGGTTTTGCTTGTGTTTGGGCCCCCAGCCCCTGGGGCCAGGGCAGAGAATAGGAGTGTGTCCCTGACGCAGGAGTAGAGCACACAACGGGGCACGGATGGGCTCCCAGCGCTTTCCCAGGTCACAAGCACAGGAGAGGTTGTGGAAATATCTGATGGGAATGCTGGCGACAGAGGTCCGGCAGAGGCCTGGAAAACACCCCCAAAAGCGAGCAGCCAGCCCCTTTCCTGCAGGGCCTCCGCGGAGCTCTGATGGGGCTCTCAGAAGGACCATCTGGCTTTATGGGAGGAGCTATGTCTGGGGGGGCTTCAGAAGCCACTGGGAGAGTGGTGGGTGGGTCTCCCGGCTTCCAGCCTGAGCTGCTTTTGTGGGGGCCGCCCATGCCTTCGGCACCACCTCTGACATTTCTACAGAGGGCTCTTTTTAAAAGGCAGGCGTTTTAAAGTATGAGGTAGCTAGTAGTCACCCCTTGGACAGATGAGGAGATCGGGGCCTGGGGACATTAGGTGACACCCCTGAGGCCGGGTGGCTTATATGGCAGATCCAGTGTCTGAGCCCAGGTGGCCTGGGTGGTCCAGAGCCCACAGTCTAAAGCTCTCCTCTTTCTCTCCAATGAGAGGGAGCAGCAGGGCGGGGGGCCCAGGCTGACTTACATGTGTCCCTAGGACAGTTCTTAAGCTTTGCCAGTCAGCCAGGTTTAAAAAAATAAACATTTACACTTCTTCTTTGTCAAGGTAAATACCTTTCCAAAGTTTTTATTGAAGATTTCTTTTTCTTCTTTGCTTACCTTTTGGTGTCCTTTGCCTATTTACAATTATTTTAGTGTCTTTTATGAGGGAGAATTTACTTTTCTTCTCCCTTTCTTGCTGTTTTAAGGCATATCTGGCAGTTTTTTCCTTTAAGGTTTTCCCAAATCATGGAGTAGGAATGAACTAGTAAAGAGGTGCTCCATATTTTCTGCTGTTACAGAAGACAAATTCCATGTGTCTCCTGCACGCTGCACTTGGCCCGAATCTCAGGACCCATCAGCCTCCACCAGTAACCATATTTCCAAACCGGTTTCCCTCCGAAACCCTCGCAGAGCGCTAGCAAATCGCCTGCACTGAAACACACTCCCTTTTCTCACATGAAAGGCAGCAGTGGCAAAGGTCAGAAAATTAAACAATGGATGAAAAGGAGTCAGAAAAAATACTTAGCAGTGGAAAACTGGCAGCAGTAAAATGATCAGGGAGCAGAAAATGGCAGCAGCAAGACTAACGTGAGGCTCCATTAAAATGGCTGGTTCAGATGAGAAACCTGTAACTGGTATAAACACAGGAGGCAGGAGCCCTCAGCTCAAACCTTGGGGACTTTCATTGCCTCGCACTGTGTCCTCAGAAAGTTCCTTGAGCCTCAGTTTCTTCTGTAGACAGGGGTCGTGAACCTGCCTGTTCTGGGGGACTCGCAAACACAAGAGTGCCCAGCGCGAGGCCAGCCCGGGCAGGTGCCAGTGACGGCTGTCTCTCGCTCTTTCCTCTGCTGGCTGAAAGCTGATGGTTTTGAAATTGTCTGCTCCCCACCTCCCCACAACCACCTCCCTACAACCACATCACTGTGTTTTCTTTTGAATTTCCAAGACTAAAATGTACAATGATTTACTGGTAGACGTTTTCCACAAAGCACATTTTAGAAGTCACAGCTTCAGTGGAGAGGCCCCCAGAGATACACTGAAATGAAGAATGGGAATCCTTTTTGTCAATGAAACTACATTTTCAGTGTGCCGCGGGCAGGGCGCTCCCCCTGGCACAGTGCGAGGTGCCCGGGCGGTGTTCTCGCTTGGCTCCCCTTCTGAAAGGGCAGCGCTGCCCAGAGCATCAGGCCAACACTAACTCGGCAGCACCAAGCCTCTGAGCAGAGTAGCGCCCGACCTCATCTCTATAAAGACCATATTTACACTCTAAGCAGAGCTGTAGCCAGAACGTTCCACGTGAAGGGAAGTGCAGCCGCCATGGCCGAGCTGAGCCTGTGCGGTTCCTCAGAGAAGCAGCACAGGGTGTGGAAAGCACGCAGGACCTGGAACCGGGAGGCCTCAGGAAGGAGATTGGCAGTGGGCACACAACATACACAGGTCTTGGGCCATCAAACCCGGTGAGGGTTGGAGGTGATCAGGTTTGGGTCCCCTCACTGCTTCCTTCTTCCTTTCTGGGGTTCTTGCACACCAGAAACATAGCCTCCTGGGAAACCGGGAACCACTTATTGATGGCTGATCACATGCTCAGTATGCCCAGTGAAGTGCCTTTCTGGTAAAGCGGGGCTGGAGCCTGCAGCCAGGCGGGACCCAAGTGTAACTGCCTGACCCCAGTTTCCTCTCTGGGTTGGGGGCAGACCAGCTCAGCCTGACCTCTCCACTCATGACCCTGTGGAGAAATGGGTTCCCAACTGCATCAGCTGTCAGTGCAGTCACCCCTCATGCTAGGGAAATAGGGCCCCCTGAATATTTGACCACACCCACTGGCGGCACCCCAGAGGCCTGGAGCTAAGAAGTGGGAAGACAGTGATGCCTCTTCTCCCTGGCTGCTCCTGAGGCCTGCAGAGGGGAGCAGAGTCCCTCCTGGCCATTGGCTGGACCAGACCATGTGGCTGGCCGGCAGCCTGACTGACCTCTTTGACCCGTAAGCCCAAGTCTCAGGACCTGACCACCCAAGGCCGTGCAGAGGCCCTGTGGCCTGTGGGAAATGTCCTAGGAATGTTTTAGTTCATACGAAGGCACTGGGGAGAGGCTTCTGCGATAGCACCAAGACGTGCTGCTTTTTCGTGAGAACGGTATGCTGTTTTCAATTATTCTTACTGATGATCTGTCTCCAGAAAGTCTTTGTGCCACTCCCTGAAACATTTTTCTAACAGGAGAACTGACTAGTTGTTGAAATTGGACCTGGAATTTCCTATATCCAAATTCATCCATCTGAGAGCCAAGGCACGTGGATTGCTTAGGTGTGGGTCCTGCCCTAGCCAGCATCAGGGCTTGCCCGGCGCCCTGTGTGAAGGACAGGAGAGTGCACCCCCGGGGAGGGGGGTGACAAGGAAGGGTTACATTGCTGCTTGAGGCTTATTGATCCAGAAGGCTTGGATACATCGTATTTTGGTCGTGCGCATATGTATTCCACGTCAGTCACTGCTTTTTCACTGAATCAGGAACAGCTGGTGTGTTCCCAGAGGCACCTGAAATTCCCGTAGGGCCTGAGAGCTGATGTCATGGGTGTCATCTCTAGTGCCGCTGGGGAAAGGGTCCAGACGCCCGTGCCTGCCATGGAGGCTGCTGTAGTCCGCAGATGACAGGCACGGTGCCTGGGGCCGACAAGCCTTTTGGGAGTTTATGAAAGTATTTGAGGCCTAAAAAAAACTTATTGGCTCTAAACTATGAAAACTGCAAAATCAAAGTTTATAAGTATGTAATTAAATTTCTACGAAGTGGGACATCTTGTCAAGTTCATTAATTGTTAAATTTGGTCTTCATAAAAATGTTATTACTTTTGAAAACAATTTGTAGGTTAGATTTTCCTCACTTCCCAAGAATTCCTGAACATGCCTGATGTTTGCCGAGAAATCAGAGCCAGCCATAAATTAATTGTGTTACTCTTGGCCAAATAATTTCAAGAGCAAAATTTTAAAAATCCGTTCAAAATTTTTACAGTGAAAGTTATATTAGATGTGCGAGGTGGGCGTGATCCACCGGAGCCTTCCCAAGTAAGAGCTCCCGGAGCCCTCGAAGAGCGTGAAGGGGTCCCGTTTCTGCCTCTTTGACCTCAGGATAAACAGACTTGGCAGGATTGCTTCCCAAAGGACACTTTCAAAAGCATTGTGCCCATTCCTAGGTTTCCATCAGTACCCTTAGGCCGGAGGAGAAAGACGGGCTTTAAAGGAATTTAAAGGAGAAAAGAGGTTCGCCCAGGAGGGGCTGTGGTAGGCTCACTGTACGCAGAGCTGAGCAACACACTGTGGCTCCCTGGACTGGTGGGGGTGAAGCCCGGAGTTCCCTGGGTTCAGTGGTCAGTGGTGCCTGAGGCTGCCTGGCGGGAGGGATGTCCCTGGAGGCAGAGGCAGGCAGCGCGCCGAGCCTCCTGGGTATAGCGACGAGAATGAGCAGGGCTCTCTCAGTCCAGAGGTTGGTGGTGCCATTCCGCAGGCACATCATGGAAGAGCTTGTCAGACCCATGACAGCAGCACACAGGTACTGGACAGGTGGTGTTCAAGTGGTCTGCCCACCTGGTAACCCTTTCCAAGAAAGGGAGTCAGCTTATGCGCTCGTGTTTACAGAACCCATGTTGGCTTTCATGGCTCACCTTTTAATTTTCCAGATGCTCACACACCCCTCTTGATGATCTTTTCTAGAATTTTCCTGGGGTTTAAGCTAATTGCTACATAATTTCTAGTGTTTCGTCCTTTCTCTTTCTGAAAAGAGGGCATTTGCCTGGCACCAAGCCTGTTCTTCGTGATTTCTGGATGATTGGTGGCAGTGATTCTGAGTACTTATCTGCTATGCCCTCAGCCTCCTCATCTCCTCCTCCAGGAAGTCCTCCCCAGTCCCAGAAGAGCTACTTAATCCTCCTCGGGGTTCCCATGATGCCCGATATATCTGTCTCTCCTGGAAGATAGTAAGAATGATGACTGCCGTGTCCCTAGAGCCTTTCACCTGCTGGGGGCTTTACACGGGCTCTCATGTCCTCCTCATAGGCCCCTACAACAGTGGGGGAACTCAGTCCCAGGGAGACCACACATCTGGAAAGGGGAGGCTCTAGGGTTAGAACTCACATCTGCCTCCTGGGCCTGCTTCTCCCTGCTGCGGTGTGCCGAGTCTGTGTCCCCACCGTCCTAGGATCACTTGGGGTCCCGTCTCCTCATCAGTCTCTGGGGTCCTTCTGGGCAGGAGCCTCATCAGGGCGCGTTCGAGTGTCCACCTTGCCAGTCGAGTGCTTGAGAGTGACTTGGTGCCCCAAGCACCTTCCCGCATCTCCTCTCCTTTCCTCACCATGAGTTGCCTTCTCTCTGTCATCTTCGTCTGTTCTTTCCACTTTGAGAATCAATGATAAGTCCGTCTGGAAACAGGGGCCCCACAGCAGAGGGCCATCAGGTTCCAAACCAAAACCTGGGAAAGTGTGGACGGTTTGTCGTCTCTGGGACAGTGCGTGACTCTGGACAGACCCCCTAGAATATCTTAATTTCAGCAGTTAGAGGGGTTTCTTTCTTTTTTTAAAGGATATTAGTCATTTAAACTAAAATTTTCTTTTTCTTAGCAAAATTTCTGTGTACAAACAGTAATTCTAACTTAAATTATTGTATTAAACATCTGTTAAAGGAAAATCACTTATTCATTTGGGGAAAAAAAAAAAAAGGATTACATGAACCGTTCCAGGTCCTGTGGCTCGTGGCACATCNCATCTTGAGGGACGAGGCCAGGATCATCAGGCTTCTGTTTTTAAGGCGCTGCTCTTCCAGGGTCATCCGAGCTGAAGTCGAGACGTTCCTTTTCAGCAGCTCACTACCCACCACACACTCAACAAACCTAACCACCTTCGTTTTAGACACCAAGTAGTACGATACTAGCTCACGTCTGCATGATCAATCACTTTTTCCCCCGGGGCGGGCATCTCAGGGCAACGATACGGCCCACCACACAGATTCACCCCGGCAGTCCATCTGCGGCTCCGGAGCTACTGCAGATGCCCACGTGCCCGGACTGTCCGGACGGCTCGCAGTCTGCCAAGTGCCAAACTGTTGGGATTTCCAGGCCACAGATGCCAGGTCACCACTTTTAATAGTAACAAGTTGATGGTTTATCCCTCAGGGCTGTAAAGAGCCTGAACATGTAGCTGAAAGTCTTCCTTGGAAGGCGCCCGAGTAACGCCGGGGGAGCTTGCCGTCGCACTCACAGGGCTCTCTGTGATCCATTCCCCGAGTATCCGAGGAGAAAAGAGAAAGCAGAGCCAGAAGGAAGATGACCCACCTCGGACTCCAGTGGCTTTTGTTTATGAAGAAGCTAGCAAAGAATGCTCTTTGAAATGTCACTGGATTACGTCGTTTGTAATGAATTTGGGAATCTTACTTTGTTCAACAATAACATTTCGGGAGCAAGACAGCATAGTACAGTGAAAACAGCTCAAGCCCTGGAGGCAGGAGACCTGGGCTGGGTTTTCAGTCAGTTTTGGAAAACTGAAAGGAAGAGCTGGTGGTGGCTGCGGTCACCCTCATGTGCTCACAATTCCCAGGTGCCTCTCCGAGTCCCCACAAAGCTTCAGGCTTGGAAGCCCAGTCGCCGGAGCTGGCCTGCACACAGGACCAACAGCTTTTCATCTGGGTTGACAAACTCTTGACCTCCAGAAAGAATGGAAGCCACAGTGTAACCCATCTTGTTCTCTATTTTAAATCCACAATCTCTAACATACATATTTCCTACCTCACAGGGGGAAGTAAAATATAGGAAGGAAAATCCACCTAGGAAAACACTCAAGTTTNCCACGTGGTTGCCCCCTAATGTGGCCCCGAGAATGGATCACCTCTGCCGATTTTTCTATAGTTAACGTGTTTAAAGAAATCAGGACTTCAGATTTTGCTGTATGCTGAAATGCTGAGTAGAAATAAACCCAGAGAATTTGTCCAGATTCAGTACAAATTAAAAATCAGATTTATCTGCAACTTCAATTGGT
>NW_027530625.1:4126478-4256182 GCF_008692635.1 Crocuta crocuta
CTTCAATTGGGCCCATTTACTGGAAGTCGGGTGTGTATTATGTTTTCTGTGGGAGAGTTAGTTCTTTTAGACATTCTGCAGTGTGATGCTAATGCCATTCTGCTTTACCTTTTCTTTTTTTTTCTTTTGCATCTCAGGGTTATGATACAGTCTACTACATAAACTCACCACAACAGTCCATTTGTAGGACTGGGGAGCTGGCCACANTGCCACAACCGTGTCTTGTATTGTTAGAACCATAAGAGTTCTTATAGCAAATTCCACCAACTCTGTTCCCAGGGCTCTTTTACAAGGAGGTGCTTGGAACCTCGTACATGGAATAATGATGGAGGGTCACGTCCCAGGCAGCTGGCACTTGGGGCCAAGTCAAGCGTTTATAGAGTGATTTTCCCACCAGCTCCCCTCCAGCCTTTCCAAGGCGATATGCAGTATCCCAGAACGGCTAAGACAGACTCGGGTTTGAGCCTTGGCTGAGTCACTCACTACTGGTGTGGCCTTGGCCGAGCTACTTAACCTCTCTGAACCTCAGCATCCTGGAAGCTACAAGTCCAGGGACTGATCTTGACTCTGCCACCGACAGGCTCTGGGATGATAAGGCCCCCCAATTAAGCTCTAATCTTTTCTGATTCTGGGGTCTCCTCTTTATCCCTTGAGAACCAAACTGAGCTGATGATGTTCTCAGGAGAGAAAATAGCTAGAAATGCCCACACCTGCTGGGTTTTAGGGATTTGTTTCAGGCAGGGCCTTGCTCTGGCAGCTGGTGCTGATGCTGCCCGTCCTCTGACCAGTCTCAGGGGCGGGTTCCCTGGTAGGAGGGCTGGCACGTGCACAGCTGTGCCTGCACGGAGCTGAGGGACAGTGTCCCAGGCTTCCCAGACCAACCTGGGAGAAGGCCGGCACTGAGGCTGCATCCCGTCCGTTCCTGTGCCTCTTCAACACCCCTGCAGCCTTTTTTTATAGCAGACCTGATTGGTATGTGTGTGCGTGTATGTGTGTTTATGTGTCCTGGGCACACACGTGGAGAAGGAGGTCAGATGGTGTGTGTTAGAGAGCGGAGAGGAAAAGAGCAGCAACAGCCGGCTCGCCAGGAGAAAGGGCCACAGGCAGGGCCATTTGGCATAGACCTCGTCAAAGCATCATCCTGAGATGCCCCAGGTCTGGCCAGACCTGAGAGAGGCAGGACAGAACCCCAGTGAGACACCAGGGAAGCCAGGAGCTGCCCAGGGTGCCCTCCCTCAGGCTGTCAGTGGCCTGGGCCTGGCCTGGGACCAGCCTGTTACTGTCTGGCAGGGAACAAGCTGGTGAGCACAGCTCCAGATAAGCGCCTGTGGCTCCCTCAGTCCCCAGGGAAGGGCATGCCCTGGGCTGAGCGACCCAGACAATGAGGAGAGGAGCCGATGGCTCTGAGGTTATGGAATGAAAGGTTCAGAAGCTGCCAAGTCTTGCGGGCAAAGGTGTTTCCGGCAAAGGTGTTTCTGGCCGAGTGCTGGTCCTGGGAACAAAGGAGCTCATGGGTGAGAGCACAAAAGGTTTTGTCTTCCAGGCCCAGAACCTGCCCTGGAGCTCTCAGAAGTGGCCTGATAAGAGCTCCCTGCTGATTGGCTGAGAGGCTATTGGCTTCTCCTCAGTGTCATCCAGCCCCAGGAATGGACAGGGCCCTCCCTGCCCGTTCAGCTTCCAGGAGTCTGGCTGATAATGTCTNAGTAAATTATGTCCACACGAAGTCACTGCCATTCTCTCCCATGCAGGTGTGCTTCCTTTAATGGGAGAGAATGTGGGTTTTTGGGTGTGTGCAGGGGCCTTGGAGTACACACAGCCCATGATGGGCTGCGAACGTGAAGAAGCAGGGGGTCCAGACCATTTGAGGTGCCCAGAGTAGGGCCATCGTCCCTGACTCATCTCCATCAGGGACCCTCTAGTAACTCTGTTGCCCAATTCCTCGGTCCACCTGGTAGACTCTTCCAGATCATTCACGGAAGTCCCACTTCTCTCTACCTTTTTCCCTTCTACTCCAGGCAGACTCAGCCACCCGTGCCACCTTAGTGTCCCGACAGCCCCTCCTTCGCCACTCTGCAAGGCACTTAGCACCCCGTGGTATCACCACAGTGACCGCACAGCCCATGATTTTCACTGCATTCCTGATATCAGGTACCTCATGTGTTGGTCCCATCAGGTCTTACAACGTTCTGGTAATTTTGGCCTCAAGAGATGCTTCCTTTGTCGGATCACATGTGCCCACCTTGGGGGATGGAACTGGTAGACACTGGATACATCCCAGTGCATTCATGCATCTTCCACCTCCCCCAGACTGAGTTCCTGGAAGTCGGCACAGTAGCTTTCACTGGCTCCCCCAGGCCGGGGGCTGTGACCGGCACAGAGTAGGGGCCCGTCCATTGTTGGCTGCCCCAAGTGACATAATATCACATGCCCGATTGCAGTGAGTTTCCCCAACAGGCCTGCAGTGTCAGATCTCCTGCCCCCATTTTCCAGAGGAGAAAATTACAGCTCAGGGGAGCGAAGTAATTTTCTCACAAGCAGACCACTAATAAGAAGTGGATGCAAACCTAGGTCTTTCTTTCTACGCTCTATCCCTCAGCTCAGTTCAAGCTCAGGAATGTCCTGAAATCATGGATTCAGACACCAGAGATGCTTGGGCAAGAGGAGGTCTGTTGGGTAACTGTTGAGGTCAGCCAGGCTCATGTCAGGAGTATAACATTCAGCCGAGCCTTCATTTGGTGCCCAAAGGCACGTTTTACCCTCTGGGCATTCTATCAAGACATTAGCACACTCTGCCCGCTCTTTCGGAGCTTCTGATTTAAAACAGACACGTGTACAGAGGAACTAGTCATCTGCTGTAGAATGCCGGCACTGAAAAGGGACTGTTTGTTTATTTCAACCTCCTTGCTTTAAGATAAAGAGACCAAAACGGAAGGAAACCCAGAGCTACCAAGTACTGAGAATTTCCGTGGGCCCAGCACCATGCCAGACACGGTTTGTTTTTTTTCCCCCCAGTATTTCATCTAATCTTTGGGTAGGCATTATTTTAATCTATCCCCAGTTGACAGATTGAAACAGAGGAAACTGAGGCTCTGAGGGGCAGGGTGACTGGCCTTATGTCCCAGAGCTAACCAGTGGGGGAGTCAGAATTTGAATCCAGGTCCATCTGTTTTCCACCCACAAACCCAGCCGAGGGCTATCTTGCGCGGTGCCGCAGGCAGCCGCTCCCAGCCACGGTCCTGCTCAGTGTCGCCCTGGTCTTTTGCATGGGATGGGCCACCCCCTTTCTGGAATTAGCAAGGAGCTGCTCTTCCCAGTACTGGTGGTTATTTTCAGAAGTGTGAAATAAGTATAAAACAAGATACTTTCAGTAAAAATATCTGCCTGCTTGTATAATGAAGTGGTACCAAAATCACTGACTTGGAGCAGATAATGTGGTTAGTTTCAGCAAAGATGAATCCTGTTCTCATCTGACAGCCCATCTGGAAGGCTCATAGGGTCCTGGATGGATGTGAGGCTGAGCTTCAGGGGGCTGCGCTCGTGCTCCCCCCCTCCCCCCCCCACCTCCAAGCACAGAGGAGTCAGCCCTAGATTTAAAGTGACAAGGCCTGAATTTCAGTCTAGACTGAGGAGCCTTGGCCTGTGAGCAAGTTACTTATCTTTTCAATTAACCTTCTACAAGGAGCTGCAGGGGTTAGTGATACAATCAAGATCTGTGTAAGCACCCGACACCGGTACCTCTGTCAAGTTTTCAAGCTTCCGAACGTACCAGTCACCACGTTCCTTCCCTGTCACCGTATTCTGAGAATGACTGTATTTAAGATGAACCACGTATTTAAGAGTATACGGAATCGTCACTGAAAATCCTAGACAGCAGCAGACTCTAGGGAATGTGTGGAAAGTACTCCTTCCCGCCCCCCAGCCCCTGCATCGTGTTTATCACACCTTTGCCATGTTAAACACGTTCTTTTCCTTTGGCTGCTGGTTTCTTTGGTAAGCATTTGCCCATTGCCGGCTCCATGCCGGACATAGAGCAAGAGCTTGCAGGAGAGGTCCTGCTGTTACCCACACAGAGCACCGAACACAGAGCCCAGAACCCTGCGGGCCTGGGGTTCTTGCTCGTCAGAAGCCAGAGAACCTTTGTTCTCTTCTGAGACTCTCCCGGTTCGCCAGTTCTACCTTGAAGCGTCCGTCTAAGGCACGCGTCCCCCACCCCACCCCTGGCTGCCACGGCTTGGCCCGAGGGATCGCTGGGGGATTGCGCAAGTCTGTTGGCCCGGCTTCAACTTGCCGTGGCTTTCCCCCCACTTGTGGTCTCAGCCAAGGGAAGCCTGGCGCCTGGCTCTGAGGCCCAGATGGTGCGGGCTCCCACCTGGAAGGACTTACCCGACGGCTTGTCTGTGGAGGAAGGGAGGCTGGTGAGCGTGGGCATGGTGGGCAGCGGGGGAGGCAGCACCTTCAGGTTCTGATCACTCTGGATCTCATTGGTAGAGATCTGGTTGATGATGCGATTGTAGGGGGACGGCTGGTAGACCCGGGGTGGGGTGACGGGGGGTGGCTGGGGCATGGGCCTGGCCATGGGCACCCGCTGGCAGTGCTCCTCGAGCTGCGCGATGATCTCGGACTGGTTGTGGGCCAGCGTGGCCAGGTGCTGGTACTTGTGCTCCAGGTCCCTGTACTTGCTGGCCAGCTGCAGCATGTCGGCCGTCTGGTTGAGGATCCTGTTCTCCAGCTGGGAGAGCTCCAGCGCGTTGTCCCGCTTACGGATGATCTCGTGCAGGAGCTGCATGTAGAGCTGCGTGACCCGCGAGTTCATGTTGCGGCTCTCCTTGCGCAGCAGCTTCACCTCGCTCACGATGCCGCCGTCCACCTCCACCAGCTGCTGCAGCGTCTCGATCTGCCGCTTCTGCTTGAGCAGCTCGCTGTTGAGCAGCTCCAGCTCCTGCTTGTGCACCCGGTTCTCCAGGAGCACCTCGGGCTCCTTGGAGTTGACGCAGATGGCGCCCGTGACCCGCTGCTGCGGCACGATGAACGTATAGGTGCACTTGTCCGAGGACTCGCTGGCCCGCTTGTACCTGTTCAGGTAAATGAACTCGCCCGGCGAGCCCTCCTCAGCGCCCTCCAGGCCTTCCTTCTGGCTTGCCGCTGCTCCCACGGCAGCTAGCAGTCCCAGCCACCAGTAGGTCACGCACCGCGGCCTCATGGTCCCTGCAAAATGGTGGTTCCTCTTCGCGAACGGAGCCTCTGAAAACCTGAAAGTAAACAGAAGGGAGATTCAGTAACGGTGCTGTCACTGCCAGCGGCCTGTGCCATAAATGAGCTCAGCCTCCTCGCCAGGCAGATCCTTCCAAAAAATGTAGCTTCAGGAGGCAGCCCTTCCGGAAGCGGCAGCAGGAGACAGGCAGGTCTCGGCAGAGGTGGAGGGGAAACGGGAGGGGACCGGGGCATCTGGAGGCAGCAGGCCACGGCCCCACCACTCCCTGGGCCAGCCCCAAATCCCAGCCCCCTGGCCCAGCCCCCTGGCCAGGCTCCTGGCCCAAGCCTGAACACCACCCGGGGGCAGCTCCCAGCTTCCCCAGGGAGGAAGGTTTGTCCGGTCTCCCTTCTCTGCCTCACGCTCTCCAGGCCATTACATCTCCCCGTTGTCCATGTTCCTAACGCCTGGGCTTGCCCTGGGGGGTACCCGTCACCATAGTGGTGCGTAGGGGTTCCATGTGCTCTACTTTGCTGAACTCCACGCTCCATGAGGGCAGGTGCCGAGTCTCACTCCATCCTGTGTCCTCAGGGCGCTGCACCAAGCAGGCTTTCAGCAAATATTTGTTACATGAGCAAATCGCTGGATGTGACGTGGGATGTGTTCAGTTAGTAGCGGACGGTGTCAATGGAAGGACGTGTCCAGCCACATGGCTTTGGTCTGTGTGTTAGCCAAGCTACAGAGTCCAAACCGGAACAAACAACTGAGCTCTTCTAAATCCAAATATTTGTGATAGCCAGTACCGGCAGGGTCCCGGCCGCTGCAACGTGATGAAAGGAGGCGGAAGTAGAAAACAGACATGTGTCTCCAGATTTGTTTCAGTTCTGCTCTTGGACCATCCATCCCTTCACCAGATAGCCATCAGACCTCTCTGGCGTGCCAGGCAGCATGCTGGCTGTTGGACGGACAGCCACAAACAGGCCAGGCGCAGCCCTGGCCCCCTGGGCACAGGCCCTGGGGAGCCACAGAGAAGCAGGAGCGTCCACTGTGACAGGGGAGGGCAGGGAATTGACCCAATCGGAGGATTCAAGAAAGCTTCCCTGAGAAAGTGACCTTTCTGCTGACCCTCGGGGGACGAGCAGGAGTTGGCCAGGCCAAGAGGGAGGGGACGGACGTGCACAGATCCCTCCCCTCGCCCACTCAAGGACAGGGCTCCAGCAGCTCTTCCCCATCTCTCCTGTGTGATCACATTTTTCCTGTAATCATGCTGTTATTTGTCTCAACTTAAAGAAAATCAGTCCTTTCTTGACCTCACATCCCCTCTCCAGCTCCGGTTCCATTTCTCTGCTCCCCTTGTGAAAAAGCAAAACCCTCTGGGGAGTTGTCTGTACCCAGTTTCCAGAAAGTCCCTGTCTTCCTGTTCTCTCTCGAGCCCACTCCCTTCAGGCCTGGCCCCTCGCCTCCCCTGCAAGTGCTCTGGACAGGATCAGCAGTGGCCTCACTTGCCAGAGCCAGTGGCCAGGTCTTGGTGCTCATCAGGACTTGCCTCTCCACACCGGGTGACATGGTCCATCACTCCCTCCTTGGACTTCCTTTCCCAGCCGTCACCCTTTCCTCCCCTCTCACTGGCTGCCCCTTCTGTCTCTTTTGCTGGTTCATCCTCTTCTTCCTGTCCTGGGGGACTCAGAGCTCAATCCTTAGACCTCTTGTTTACCTCGGTGATCTCATCCAGTCTTGTGGCTTTCAGGCGCTGCTAACTCCCACATTTGTTTCTCCAGCCCGGACCTCCCTCTGTGACTCCAGACACATACATCCAACTGCTGCTTTGACATTTCCACTTGACTGTCTACTAGGCCTCTCAAACTTAACTTGGCCAGGAGTGAACTGGCGCCCCCATCCCTCCATCTGGCGTGTTCACCCGCCATGTTCTCCGGTGTTAGTAAATGGCAGCTCCATTCTCCTAGTTGCTCAGCCCAGCAACCTTGAAGTCATCTTGACTCCTTTCCTTCTTTCGTACCCCACACCTAGTCACCACCAGGTTGTAGTAGCAATATCCAGGACGTATTCTCGGTATCCTGCTGCTGCCCGTCCCCCTCCCCTACACCCTGGTATGGTCCACGTTCACCTTTCACCTGGATTGACTTGGTCTGCTGCTGGACTTGCCCCTGCAATTTGTCTCCAACGCAGGAGTCAGAGCGATCCTTAAAAAAAAAAAAAAAAAAAAAAAAGTCTGATCTTGGGGCACCTGGCTGGCTCAGTTGAGTAGGCATCTGACTCTTGATTTCAGTTCAGGCCATGATCTCATGGCTCTTGGGATTAAGCCCTGTGTTGGACTCCATGCTGACAGCACAGAGCCTGCTTGGGATTCTCTCTCTCCTCTCTCTGCCCCTCCCCTGCTCATGCTTGTGCTCTCGCTCTCTCAAAATAAACACATAAACTTAAAAAAAAGTCCGATCTTCTACTCAGAATCTTCTGGGAGACCCTTATCTTGGAAAAAAGCTTAGAAAGTCTCTCAGGCGCCCCAACCCGGCCCCTCTCCCTCCCTGACCTCATCTCTGACTCCCCTCATCCTTGCTCATGCCGCTGTAGCTACCTCAGCCTCCTGGCAGTCCTTACGGTCGCCAAGCACACTTGTGACTCAGGATCTTGGTACAACGTTCCCTGCCTAGAACATTCTTACCCCCCTTTCCTAATTGCTCACTCCCTCACCTCTTTCAGGTCTTTGCTGAGATATCACCTTCCCAGTGAGGCCTTCCCTGCTTATTTAAAATTGTGACCTCACCGCCTTCCCCTCTAGAGTTCTCATCACCAGTAGATGTAGAATGTTTCCCTGCTGCACCCGTGAATGGAGCCATCGCGAGGGCGGGGGACGGTGGGGGGGTTGTCTGCTCCATTCATAGTGCCAAGCACCTGACCTGGAACATGTAGGCATTCAATAGACGTTTGTGGACCGAATGACAAGGCACACCTGCCAACAGTTGCTGCATAGTGGGGAGGACTATGGAGAGGCAGAGTCAGGGGGGCCATGCAGGTGGCTGCCCGAGGGGGTACCAGCTGCACAGGGGGAGACTATCCGTGATATTCATCAGGAACACCCATAGACTCTGTTTACTGAGTGCTCACTGTGTATCTGCTGCCGCTCAAAACATTTGTAAGCATTTGCTACTTTCATGAATTCCTGCAAGGTAGATACTATTAAGGTTTTGTTGTTATTTCCATTTTATAGATGAGGAAACTGAGACTCAGAGGGGCTAAGTGACTTCTCTAAGAGCACACAGCTGGAAGGTGGCAGAACCGGGGATAATTGGAGGGGCTTCCCTGATCTGATCTCATGTGTTCAAGCCTTGCAAACTCTCACTGACTGCACATAAATGTGCTTCATCCAGTCTTAAAAAAAAAAAAAAAGTATTCTCATCACCACTTTCTGATTTCCCGTTAATTTATGCTAAACCCAGCATGACCCAGAACCTGAAGGTTTTGTCTTCCCCTGGCCACTCTGGGGCTGCTCTGGTGAGCAGCCGGGGCTCAGGGGCCACCTTGTGCCAGCTGGCATGCCAGTTACAGAACACACCCCGAGCTCCCCAGAGCCACTCGGAACTCTTTCCTGCTTGAATGAGAGAGTCTAACTGTGGCTCCATAGCCAGTTCGGGCCTCTGGACGAGGCGGAGAAAGGTGTTCGGCAGCCTCCGGGGTGGGCTGGGCTACAAGGTAGGGCTGCAGTGACGTTAGTGGAAACCAGGCTAAGTTTGTGAGTGTTTGCCTGGTTTCCAAAGCACTCGGGCTGCCCCTGCGCCAGCTCCCGGCCACTCCCGGCCCAGAACAATGGGGAGGAGCCGCGCCACAGGCCAGGGCGGGCAGGCCGGGGCCGCCCTCCCGCGGCCGCTCACCTGGGGCCGCTGCTGGTGCCGGTGCTGATGCTGGTGAGGGCCTCTGCCTCGGCCAGGAAACCTCCAGGGGCCCGGGGAGGGGTTGGCTTCCCAACCTTCCCCAGGCCCCAAGACCTGGCAGGGCGACCCTGTTTATCACCAGGGACGGTCCCCTCCCACATGTGGGCTCTCAGAGCTTCTCCAGCAAAGCCTGTGCCCGTGGGCTTGAGATCCTAAAGGCTGAGGCTCTTCTATGAAATGGGGGTGATCCACCCCTCCTTGCACACTACATAAGGGACATGGAAATGCCGCTGCCTCAACTAGAGACGGGAGTGTGGCGGATGGCAGGACCCGGCTCAGCGAGGAGTGCTGACAGTCTCCCACTGAGGAGGTACCACAGTTGATTCCTGCACTTCTCAGAGGAGGCACTCGTACCTTTCACAGGAGCTGGGCCCTGAGCAGGAGGTCTCTCTGGCCTCCCCTCCCACCGCCCTGAAGCCGCCCTCTGGTCCGACGGGGACCCGGCTGTCTTGCTGTCTGTCCCAGGCTCTCCGTGGCGCTGGGCAGGGGCGGGGGAGCGAGAGACGGGCAAACACCGTGCAGGACTGTGCTGCCTTTGCGCAGCCCGGCTCGCACTTGTTCAGTTGAAAAGAGCACATTTGATCATTAACACTCACACAGCTTTTCAGGTTCCCGAGGCCCTTTCCATACACATTGTCCCATTCAGTCATCCCAACGTTCAGAGCTAGTGAGTTGGACCATGCCGTTTTGAGGGTGAGGAAATTACAGCTCAAGAAGCTGTCTGGTATCTTTCTCAAGATGGCATTGCCAGGGGTGCTGCCGGGTGTGAAGTTCATGGTTCTGGGGGGTCCCTGTCACTTTTCCATGGGGTCTGGGTTTAGCATGAGTGACCTGGGCCCCGGGGGTTACAGAAGGAGGGGAAGGAGCAGGGTGCTGGGCTGGGTCCCTGACATACGCTGCTGCGGGCAATCTAGGGAGGTGGTTGTCCCCCCACTTCCGTTTTGTAAACGGGGACATTGAATCCCAGACAGGCTAAGTGACTTTCCCAGGAGCACACGGCAGATAAGAGCCGGAGCTGACCCAGCCGAGAGCTCGGGTCAGCCTGACACCGAGGGCTGTGGTCTTTGCACTGCCCTTGGCTTTGGAGTCATTTGTTTTCCTTAAAGCTTCTAACTCCCCTCTTCGGTTTTTCTGCTACTTTGGCAGTTCTTAATGGGCAGTAATGAGTGTGTTTACTTTTGCTTTCCTGATACTTATTCAACTAATTGTGCCCCAAGAGAAATAACCCTCCCCGGCATTCCAGCCATCTTCGGCCCGGAGAAGGACTCCGTTCTGATCAAAGTGGTGCTCCTCAGTTTCTTCCTATGGCCAACAAAGAAAAGCAACTCCCAACTATTTTCCTTGGCTTCGAAATGAAAATAAAAACGATTCTTGAAATTGCTTTTCCACATTGTATTGTGAGGAGTTTCCATTATGTACGGGTTTCCCTCCCCGCAAGTGGAGCTGGTGTGACCGAGCCACGTGAGGCCCCTGCACACTGGGAGGCGGCCTCCCCGAGGCTTGGGTCCCACCCAGCCTCCGGTGGGCAGCCCCGAGCATCCCCGCCTGGCCTGGTGCGGTGGGGCCACACACTGTGTGTCCACATCCCACTCGGCCCCGCGGCACTGCAGCCCAGGCATGGGGCCACTTTGTGGGTAGAATCATTTTTAAAAGATGGAGCTCTGTGTCCTTCCCTGCAGCAGAAGCTGGTGGCCCGAGGGGTTAGGAACGAGAAAAGTTCAAACGCTAAGGATAATAACTACAGTCCGTTGTCACTATGACTCAAACGTTTTATATACATAATCTTACTTAATCCTCCCAACAATCTCGGGAGGGAAGCCCTGTTATTTCAGGGCTGCCATGCATGGTGGCCCAAGTTGTGCACTGTGCAACTCTAGGGAGCACAGCTCACTGTTCACAGTCTTCATCGTTTTGGATATTTATATTACAGCCATTTTCTAATTCCCACAAAGATGCCTTTAAGACTAACAGCAGAGCTGACAATTATCCCCATTTGCAGGTGAGGAAAACTATTGAGATTCTAAGGTCAGGAGTCATTTCGCCTATAGGCACAGAATTACTAAGTAACAGAGCCAGTAACAGCACCCCGAACTACTACGCCCTGCTGAATATATGGAAAGAAAAGTGCTAGAGTGACAGGACACTGAAAAGAAATTGCTTTCTGAGCCCCGCAGGCAAGGGTAGAGCAGGAGAGCTCTTGGGATCCCCAGGACTGCCAACAGCAGGGAAACCTCCAGATTCACGCCAGCTCTTGGGGTGGTGCCTCATCACCAGCCCAGGCTGTAGTGCTGTGTGAGAGGCTCGCAGAACCATCCCCCGCCCCCTGCTGTCACCAGCCCTGCGCCATCATTCTGTGATCACTGAAGGCCAAATAGGAGTCCAGGCCAGGGGCTCTGCAGGGGGCCCGAGAAGCGGGCTCTGCTGAGGCGGTACAGGAGCGTGGAGTTGCCGCCTGGCCCCAGCTGTGCCCGGCTGGCCCCTGACACCGGCTTTGGGGAAGCTGGAAACCTGAGCTGTGCCCGAGTGAGTCTGTGAACCTGAGCAAGAATTGTGGTTGTTATAGCAACATCAGGACAGAGAGGAAAAACCCAAAACTTCAGGGTTGACAGTTTTTCCTACTAAAGCTGGTTGAGATATGTGATGTGCCGGTGGGGTGGTACCCAAACCAACTGGTAATCCAGGACGTGGGAGGGATCCAGATAAAGGAAAATTCCAGAAGAAAGGGCACCAGAGGGCCCCGCTGACCACATGACCAAAGACGTGGATAATAACACCCCTCGTTTGTTTGCGATAACCTCTCGGGTGCTCAGTGTGGCCTTTCTCATCAGCGCTTACAGCCCTACGTGCCAGGTCGGCCCCACTTGAGGCCTGCTCTCTTATGGAATTATTAATAGCACCCCCTTTTACTTTCCAACTGGGTACTTATTGGGTGTTCTAATTGGGTACCAATCTGTATGGTCCCCTTACACCTAGAAGAGAAGTATCAGCATCTGCATTTTGCAGTAGAGTAAACCCAGGTCCAGAAAGGTCAGGTGACCTGTCTAGGGTCCCTTGGAATAAACAGCAGGACTGGGATTCATGCCCCCACTCCCATCAAGACTGTTTCTCTGGCCAGTAGGAACCAAAGGTGTCTGTCTGTCTGCTTCATGGTCGGGACGCAGATTGCTTCTCAGTCACCGTGGACTGAATCAGTAGAAAATGGCTTTCAGGTCAGTACAAAGGGGAGTTTTGTTGGATGCTAGAAACAGCTTCCTGGCTATCCAAGTGGCAAGGTCCCCAAACGGGCACCTAGGATGAACAGTGGCATCCTCACCTTAGGAAACCTGAAGGGACTGTGCGTCACTTGTCCCAGGTGATTCACCGCCAGCCCTGGGGGCCAGGGAGGGAGCGGCCACATCTCCAACCGCCATCCCCTCCCAGCCCAGGATCCTGTGATTCATTCCCCACCAGGAGCCCTTGTGGGCACCCAAGGAGTCGAGAGCCAGTTCCCAGACCTTGCCAGCTCAGCTCTCGTAAGACCTTCAGATGAGCCGTTTGTCCGCGCATCCACCCTCCCATCCCCGACCCTTCCCCGCCAGCCAGTCGTCATGCGCTGCTACAGCCTGGGTCCAGCCCCGTCTTGGGTGGCGGGAACACAGGCATGAGCCAGAGAAGCAGATAGTGTCGGATCAGACAGATTTGCCCGGAAGAGAGCAGTTGTGTGTGTGTTGGGGGGGGCGGGGAGGGGGGGATGTGTTTCTCATGCTCCTGTCACTGGTGAGCTGCTGGCTCGAGGGAAGGGCTGAGTTCATGGAGAGGCGGGTTGTGGTCATGCCGTGAGATCATAGGGCAAGAGGGGATGTGGTTTAGGCCGCGGGGAGCTGGCTGCCTTTGCCGGGGGACAAGGATGCTGCTGTTGCTCTGTCACGGCGCGTTATTTGGGATCCCTTTTCAAATTCCCCCAAAGCCCGCGCTCGGAGCCCTTTGTGCCAGGAGCCGCAGCCAGCAGAGCAGAGGCGGGGAAGGCCTGCAGCAGCCATCTCAGAGCCCGGCTTCCGAGTTGGCTGCTGCGTTTCCGGCGTGTGCTCTGGAGCCCTGGAACCGGGGGAATGTCACATGAGGGGAAGAAGCCAGGGACCAGGGCACACAGTGCTGCCTGGGCCTGGCTTCCTGGGGACTCTGGACCTCGCCCGGAGCTACTCTGCTAGGCCAGGCTGAGTGGTTGGCACCTGAGGCCGCCTCGGCCTGTTGGCACGGGCTCATCCCTGGAGACCTGGGACAAGCCCACTGTGTGCCTATCTCACAGATCGCAGGGACTCCGGAAGGTAGGCCCCGTGTCTGTTCTCATGTCACAGATGAGGAGACAGAGGTTAAGGATGAAGTCACTTGCCGATGGCCACAGAGCTACCAAGCGGCGAGGCCAGGCTCAGAGCCAGGCCTGTCCACCCCGGAGCCCGGTTGCTTACCCAGCCAGTCCTAACTGGCCGCTCTGCCCTTGGCCCCTCTCTTCCCTGCCCTCTCCGCTGCAGGCGGCCCCAGGCCTGTCTTGCTAAAGCTCACATCTGGTCGTATCAGTGTCCTGCTTAAAAACAGAGCGTCTCTGGTCACGCTCCCTGCCTCTGCACATGCTATTCTTTTCTGCCGCAGCACCTTCCCCTGTGTCTTGCCCGATGCATTCCTGTCTCCCTCTGTCAGGTGACCTCACGAGCCTACCTCCCTGTGAAGCCACTGTCCACAGTGAGGGCTCCTCCACCCCAGCCCCTGAGGGCGGCTGTGGCTGCTTCCTGTATCCATTCCAGCACCTAAGACACAGCTCATCTGGCTGTCCACTGAATACCCAATAGCCAGCATGGCATTTGGGTCCCTAAATAGGACTTCAGAGATTCCATTCATTCGTTGAGCATTTCCCCCATTCCAGTCACTGTAATGGGGCTGGAGGTAGAGCAGGAGTGAGGTGGGTCCCTGTTCTCCACGGGCCCACAGTAGTAGGTGGGACAGAAAGCAGGTGCAGTGGTTATCAGTACCCTGATGGGGCAGCTCAGGGGCCCGGAGGGGAGCACCAGTCCAGCTGGGGGGCTGAGGCTGGGGGGACACAAGGTGGGGGTAGAGGCACCCCAAAGGAGCCTTGGCTGCACAACACAGAGGGGAATTGTGTGGCACCGTGGGGCTGAGAGCCTTGTTGTCCGGGTCTGAGGCTGGCTGGCTTGCTTCATTTGTTCATTCGTTTGTTCATTCATTCATTCATTCATTCCACGCATCTCTTCTCTGCCTGGCCCTGAGTACTGGAGGCCGAGCAACGACCAAGAGATACAGCCCTTCCCTCGTGGAAGTTGGACCGGGGCCGCCTCGGGCAGGACTTTGCCGGTCCCTGGAGCTGAGTGGGTCCTTGGGCACCTCTTGGCGATAACAACAGACTTCCTTCTGGGCTTTTCTTAGGTGGTGTGGGGCCTGCCTTTCTGGAGGACTAGGCAGCAGGGAGAGGCTGAGGATCTGGGGCCCCTGGGCCCAGGACAGGCTGGTCGGTTTCACCCGAGAGTAAACCTAACACAATAGCTCGATTGTGAGCAGCCTGGCTGCCCCCACCCGACATGTGAACATTTCTGTGATCAGACTGTGTCTTGCCATTGATGTACACATGTAGCGGGACATTGTCATGTTTTAACTGCCACTGCCCCCCACCCCCGGCTGTTATTAAATCAGTCATATGGTTTACAGTCAATATGACAGAATATGGTTTTGTCATTGAAACTACCCTCGGCATGAGGTTCTGATGTGACCTATCTGTCACCACCAACTCCAAGTCACCAGTGGCTGAATAACCCTTCTATTTGGGGTGTTTTCTATAAATTCACAGAAAAGAATGCTGTTCATTGACTTGCTTCATTCTTGAGAGTTCCCTAGTGTGTGTCTGTCCAGGATGGCAGCGGCCTGGGGTAGAGAGAGTCTAGATCTAGGTTTGAATCCTTGCCTTTTGGCTCAGTTGTGGGAGGGGGGGGGNGGCAGGGAGTGCTTGTTGGCAGAGGTGCTGCGGCCTCTGTGCCTGTTTCCTCCTCTGTAAAACGGGGATGATACCACCCACCCCAGCACCACCCAGCCCCCTCTTTGCAGGTCTGTCCCTGTTGTACACTTGTATGGTTGTTAGATCCACCTTCTGGCTCCTTTTCCTGGGCCACAGGCCCTGAACACAGCCCCTCCTCATCGGCTGTTTGTCGAGACCATTTCCGATGAAGTGGACTGTGATTCAGAGAGGCCGGAAGCTGGATGGACCTGCCCAGGGCCGGCTGCTGCTGTTTGTTCTAACGTAGCTGCCGGTTGCTATCTCCCTGCCATCTTGTCAAGATTGCTCAAGCGTGGCCCGGTGCGGACGTGAGGACCTGCGCTCTGATTCCGCAGCCATGGAGGCTCCACGTAGGGACGCAGGAAACACACAAATGGTCCCTCGGGTGCACGGGATGTTTGCCCGACGCTCTGCCCCTCCGCGCCGGTGCCAGGGTCCCCTGGAGCCGCGTAGCTGTGTGGAGGCTCATCTGTGGGACGGATGGCCATACGCCTGCTCTGTCTCAGAGGCAGGCTCCTTTGACAAGCAAGTGATGCATCAAAATCGGGGAGGCACGTGGTTTTCAGATGGCGCAGTGTAAACATTCTGGGGACGGCAACCAGAACAGACTTGGCTGCCAGGGGACTCGGTGATGGGGTCGGGAAAAGAGCAGTCCGGACACCTTGAACAGGGCAGGGGAGTGAGTTCGGGAAAGACATAGACTTTGGAGCTACACCCGCGTAATTACTGATGGTGTGACCTTGGACAAGTTACTTAACATCTCTGAGCCTTAGTTATCTCGGCTGAAAAATGGGACCCTAAAACTGGGGTTTATTGAGGGTTGTATCGAGGATGAAATGAGACAACGATTGCCTTACTTAGCTTGGCAGGTACTCGGTAAATCACTGTGGGATGGAGGGGTGGAAGGAGAGATGGCTTCGTTGCTCTGGCCATGAGCTGACAGTGGTACCATGCAGTCCCACATTTTGTCTGTTCCACCATGACTGCCTTTACTGAGGAATAATTAATCCAATTTCTGCTAGCCTGGCCTGTGAGGTCAATCAGCGCCTCTGCCCAGCCTGGGCTACCCAGGGAACACAGGGAGCCGCCACGGCCCCGGGCCAGAGCCGGGCAACGGGCAGCTCCTGCAGCCCCAGAGGCCTGTGTTAGAGACGCACATGTTTAGCATCGGCTTTTCAAACTGCTTCCAAGAGTTCGGGGAATCCACTGAGACCTCTGGGAGCCACAGGAGAGAAGCGTCAGCTGGTCTGAGCCCCACCGGCCTTGGCTGCCATAGGGTCAGGCTTGGCGATGGAGATGGAGTGGGGGGAGGGGTCCTTACTGCTCCCTCCGCACCCCCAGGACGGGCCCGGCATTGGTCTTCTTGCTCTGTAGACCCCCTTCAACATGGAGGTAGCTCATTTCCTCACCTACTGCGGTTCTGGCAGGAGACCAGCAGGCAGATGAGTAGTGTGCAGGGAGGGTGCTCTTGCTCTGAGGTTTGGGTCAGATGTACCCAAGGTGCTCTCGTCGGTGTGTCTGTACCCCCCTTTGTGTGGACACAATGACCCAAATGGACATGCTACCGTTCAGTCCAGAAATAAGGGCCCCCTCAGCCTCCTGGGAGGACCCCCCAGTGTGGGTGGTGGTCGTGGACACCACACGGGCTCTGCCTCATGGGATTTCCAACAGCCCTGGCAGGATGTCCAGGGTAGGGAGAATCCGGGTCTCTGCTCTTCTGTCTCTGCCACTCTGACTGTCATGGGTTCACAACACTCAGTGATTAACATTTTCTGAGGGTTTGCCACACAGCAGGCACCGCGCAAAGGCCTTCCCAGACATGGTCCCATGTGCTCCTCCTAGAAAGCAGTGGAACGTGGTTCAGAGTGCTGGGTTCAAGTCCTGGTGATTGCACTTACTAACCATGTGGCCTTGGTCACATTACATAACCTTTGTGCCTGTTTCCTCACCTATAAAGTGGTGATGAACAGCAGTACCTGTGTCACAGGTTGTGAGGATCCCTCGAGCTGGTTAGCGTCTGGCTCAGGCTAAGTGCAACGTAAGTGTCAGCAGTTATTAAGTGAAGGGTAATATTATTATCCCAGTTTGCAGAAAAGGAAGCAGGTTTAGAGAGGCCAAGTATTCTTAGCCAGAGTCCCGTGGCTCCTGCATAGAAGAGGTAGGATTTGAACCTAGGCCATGACTAGGGCACTACTCTTCCTCAATTTGTAAAAATGCATGTGGGCACGTGGGGAGCGTTTGGCCAGCTTCGGAAGTGGTATTCTCAGCTTTCCTCAGAGCCCTGCTGAAAGGAGAGCCTTCTCTGAGTAACCGAACTGGCCCCTGGGAGCTCTCATAATCCCACAGCCGAGGCAATGGCTGACCCATGACACACATATCACAGAAGGAGAAGGGAGGGATCAGTGAAGAATTTCTGTTTGGAAGTGTTATCTAATGCTGAGTGCTTTCAAGGGACTGGGAATGTGGAGCCCGCGCTGTACCCCATTCCGGGGTACCAGGGAAGCCTGATCCTCCCCTATTTCCCTGCTACGTACAGTCTGCTGGAGAGCTGGGCTCCCATCCGGTGCTCGGCTGGGTCGGGCGCCCGTGGACGTGCGGGGAAAGCCCCAGCAATGGAAAGCTCTAGCTAACGTGTCCCCTCTAGGTCGGGGACACGAGCACCCCTTTGGTGCTGTCCTGCCCCAGCCGGGGGTGGGGGTGGGGGGTTGAGCAGAGGCTGCTGGGCTGCAGGGAACTTTCTGAACAAGGGTTCCCAGCTCTGGCCGGACAGCATTTACTTTTGCTTTTGCCTCAGCATAGTCTCTGGCCAGGGTGCATGGGAACCCAAAACTTAAGAACAGCTTCCCACGTCCTTGGGCTGCCCCTCTCCCCCGAAGCACACACCTACACACAGGCACACGCTCGCGCACGCACCCCGGCTGTCGGGCTTTGCCCGGGAGCCGCCTGCCTTCACCCCAAAGGCTCTTTGTCTGAAGCAGAGTGGGGCTTGCTGATGAAGCCCCGGAGCCCCAGCCCACGGTCTCACGCCCCCAGAGCAGCTGCCCTCTGCCCAGGTGTCTGCACGTCCCACCCCAGGAGATGCCGTGTTTGGCTCCAAGTGAAAGCAGGAGTGCCCCCCTCTGGGGTCCAGCTGCACACACCCCCAGCTGGAGGGGTCAGGGTTCATGAACCCCAGACACGGGGTCAGCTGCTGCCTCTTGCCCCCTGTCCCTTGGCACCACAGTGCTGGCCCCTTACCTCTTCACTCCTGCTTGGCGTCCCGGGGCAGCTCCTCACATGCTTTACCCCAGCCGTCAGCAGGGCAGCCTGTCCATGGCCTCCAGGAGGGGTCCCCGAGTCGCAGGCCGGACTGGCCGCCGAGCAGCCCTGCCTCACTGGCCTCTGCCTGCTCTGCTCTGCTCCACAGCCGGGCTTGGGCCGGGGGATGGGGCGGGGGCTGGCCGGGGGTCCTGCTGGGGCTGCCTACAACCTGCCTCCTTTCCCGGCAGGGGCCAGCGGCTGCCTCAGTGCCATGCTCTGCAGGTCCGGGACTCAGGCAGGACGGCTCAGGGCTTGGGGTCCGTCCTCAGGCCGTCTGCAGCAGCCTCATTTGAACTCCCCACTCCTTTGTGGAGCCTTTACATGCCGCCGGAGGAAACTGTGAGCACAGCCTGACCCTGGTTGGCTGCAGGCACTTCTCTCCACCCACCAGTGCAAGAGGATCCCCCAGGCCCCAGAAAGGCTCCGGGCCTCCCCTCAGCCCCAGACAGAGGCGGGCCGCCCCGGTGATGTCACACTAGCTCCGGCCCCAGCTGGCCCGGCCCCTCCCGCCCCAGCCTGCTTTGGCGGCCTCGGCGGCCCCCTCCTTCCCTGGCAGAGCAGCCTGGCCCGCCCGCCCCTAGCGTGCTCTGCCGAGGAGAGAGCTTCCCCTCTGACTCAGGTAATGGGCTTAGAGCTGCACCAGCTGCGCAGGCAGCAGGGAACAGGTCCTCCCCCTGGATGGCTCTCTCACCCCTGCCCTGCCCTCCCAGAACCCCAGTGGGGCAGGCAGGGCAGCCCCGCACAGATGGCCTCTCCCCACGGGTGCCCTTTGCAGAGGCCTGGCTCTCACCTCTAAACCCTGGGGAGGGAGCTCAAGGCCGTCTGCACAGAAGCCAGCAGGAGGGAGTGACAGCTAGCGGGAGGCGGTGGCCCAGGACCCTGGAAATAGCACCCGCTGGGGGCATGCACAGAAGTGCCCGTCACTTCCCACCTAGAGGACTTGATGAAGTCACGTCACCCATCTGGCATCCCTTTCATGCATCGGTGTATGAGCTAAGACCAGTAACCTACCTCCACGGACTCCGTGGGGTCATGCGGGGAAAGAGCTTGGTGCAGGGCGCCTCGGTGGGCTGGACTCAGCGCTCGGGACTCAGGCGGGCCAGGGGTCGCGCTCCCTGTGGCGACCTCGCATGGGGCTCTTCGAGAAGCACGTAATGGGGGTCCCCAGTCACAGAGTCTGTGAATGTTCGTAGAGTCAGAGCAGAAAGGAAAAGACAGCACTGGACCCCCATGAAGCGAGCGATTCTACAGACTTGTCCGCACCGGCAGGCAGAGAAGGGAGGCGGGCGAGTACCAGGAAGGGAGCAGCCGGGAGCAGCTGTGGGGGACACTGGTGATGACTCTTCTTTCCTCTTTAAAAAAGTTGAGTGATGCGGGTGCGCCTGGATGGCTCAGTCAGTTAAGTGTCCGACTTTGGCTCAGATCGTCATCTCAACTGCTCGTGGTTTGAGCCCCGTATTGGGCTCTGTGCTGACAGCTCAGAGCCTGGAGCCGGCTTCAGATCCCTTCCTGTCTGCCCCCACCCCCACCCCCCATCCCGCTTATGCTCTCTCTCTCTTTCAAAAATGAATAAACATTAAAGAAAAAAAAAGTTTAATGTTGAGGGATGATGGTGGTGGTGATGACGTTTGGGTACAAATCGGGAGAGAAACTTGGCTGGGATCCCCCTGCCCTCAGGCGTAGCTGGCCCCCGAGGGAGCAGTGGCGCTGTGGCTCCCTGCGCCTCGGGATTGCCGCTCCTGTCTTTGCAGGGAGCAAACTTCGTTTCCTGCTGCAGCTTCTTCCAGCCCCCACTCAGACTCCCTCCCTTTTCCGTCTGTCAGTCCCGTTTCTTTTTAGAAGGTAAGTTCTCACCAGAAGACCGAAGTATCTTACAGGCTACAACCTTAGCCAGATGGTAGGAATGGACAGAAATGCTGCCCACAACCACCGTGGGGGGTCCCCGTGCTTGGTTGGCACAGAAGCCGTGGGAGGTGAGGGGCAGGTGGTTCAAGATCAGCAGAGGTACATAGGATGGAGCTAAATCCTTCTCTTGGAGCAGCACCCTGTCAGCCTGGAGGCTGGCCTGCTTCCTTCTCTTCCCCTCCCTCCTCGCTCTCGCCGTCTCTCTTCTCCAGGATGTGTTTATTGGGAGGCAGCTCTGAGCCATCCTCACGGAGCCTGCAGTCAGGAGGGGAGACAGATAGACAGACGCATGAGAAGTGCTGGGTGCTAAGCGGGGATCTAGGTAGAAGGCCAGATTAAGTCTGGCAGGGCAGTCAGGGCAGGCTCCCCGGGGAGGTGGTGTTTCAGCTGGAACCTGAGGGGTAGGTAAGAATTAGCAGGTGCGAGTTGAAGAGATGATGGTTCTGAGCAGAGATGATAGAGTGTAAGGACTGGGTGGTAGATTGGCCCCAGCAATCAGCATTATCTCCTGGTCCAAATCGAGACCTTGACACTCCCCGCCATTGAGAGGTACGGCCACTGTCCCCTCCCTTTGTATCCTGGTGGGTTCGTGAATTACGAATGACCAATAGAATGCAGTGGAAATGACACCGCCTGCTCTCCAGGGCTGGGCGAGAACAGGCAGTCTGCCTTGTTCGCTGGGATGCTGTCTCCTGGAGCCCTGAGGCAAGCCAGACCTGAGAAATCCCGCTACCTGCAGGCCACCATGCGGGGGCCACATGTACGACAGGTCCCAGCTGACAGCCAGCATCCACCCCCAGATGTGTGAGGAAAGCTGCCTCTTGATGATTCCAGCCACGAGTTGCCCCCCCCCAGCTAGAGCCTTCCTGCTGAGGCCCTAGACATCAGGAGCCGAGCTGAGCCACCATCCCGTCCCGGAGCTGAATCCCTGACCCACAGAATCCATGAGGGCTAGAAAACGGCTGTCGTTTTGATGGTAATTTGTTACACAGCAGTAGTAACTAGAGTTATAGGCAGTTCTTCCCAGGGGCCGAGAGAAGTACATTTGGCTGAGGAGAGAAGGGGAGTGTGGCAGAAGATGGGGCCTTGTTAGAGGTGGGACTTTATCCAAGGATGGTGGGGACCCACTGGAAGGTTGGGGGCAACTTGCTTTTATTTCTGAAAGGCCCCGTCAGTCACTGAGTAGGCGAGGTTGGTGGGAGGCACAGACAAGGTGTCAGGAGCCCGTGGGCAGTGGCTGCTGCCATCCCGGTGAGAGGCAGTCAGAGATAATGGGACTTGCTGGGCCAGGAGGGTTCGCAGGACCCACCCTCCCCTGGGAACCGGTGTGGCCCAAGTTCCTGATGACTAGAGAAAATTTGCTTTCACAATTTGAAGTCCCCAGGACCCCATCACATCGGGGAGGCACACCAGGGTGGCCGGGCCCTGTCCCCTGCTTGCACCTCCCTGGCCCCTATGGTGGCCTTGGGCAGCCGAGGATGCTGCTAGAAGCTCGGGTTGTGGAGTCAGATTCTGGTTCTAGCAGTCAGGAGTCCCATGCCTCAGTGTCCTCCTCTGTAAAATGGACTGGCCTCCTAGGGCTGTTGAGGGAATTCAGTAAGACGTGACACGTGGAGTGTAGCGCACACTGACTAGTACACAGTGCATACTCGGGTGTGGCCGTGGCCATTTCCATCCACCCCTTCTCTGGGCCGTGAGTCCCCTGAGCACCAGGGCAGGTGTGGGCGTGGGCCCTACCAAGCTCTCCTTCCGTACAGCTCCGGACAGCAGCAGAGGGAATAAATGAGTGACTGGCTGGGGAGGATGAGGGGCTATGGCTCAGAGTCTCACAGGCCTGGTCTCGGACCCCAGCTCTGTCAGCAACCTGGGCAACGTTCTTATTCTCTTGAAAACTTTGCTGCGTCATTAAGACGACTTTAACAACATTAACAACAGGGGTGCCCGGGTGGCTCAGTCATTGAGCATCTGACTTTCGATTTCTCATGATCTCAGGGTCAGGTCGTGATCTCCAGGTCATTGCAATGGAGCCCCGAGTGGGGCTCCGTGCTGAGCGTGGAGCCTGCTTGAGATTCTCTCTCTCTGTGTCTCTGGGTCTGTCTTTCTTTCTCCCTCTGCCCCTCCCCCGGACATGTGCTCACTCTCTTGTGTGCTCTCTCTCTCTCTCTCTAAAAATATAAGTAAATCAAAAACCCTTACACATTCGCTAAGTCCTTTTGGCTTGGCAGGACTTGAACTCCAAACTCCATCTTTGAGGCAGCTGCCAAGCTCCCTGCTTCCCAGCTACTGCTTTCTTCTGGTCTCCTCGGAGTCTCTCTCCGTGTGTATACAATTTAGGGATTAACTAAAGATTTCAGGGCAATTTGTACAGTAATTTCGGGGCTCCGCCTTCCTTAGCTATCTCCCTTCTGGCACTTTCCCCTTCAGTTTCCATCCTCAATGTCCAACTTCTTTCTCTTCTTCCCAGCCAGTAATACTACCGCTTTCTGTATCCCTTCCATCCTCTCCTCCCTGTATCACCACGAACCGGAAGTGTGCTGGTGTCTTCCTGCCTTCCAAAGACCGCGTGTCCTCTGGTTTCTGTTGCTTTGGGTTGTTGTCAAGTGCTTTCACGCAGTTGTCTTTGTATACTGTTTGGATTTTGTCATTGTTATCGACCAGGGAGCTAGTTCAATGCAGTCGACTCTTCCATTTTGGTAACTGGAACTCCCCACACCCCAGCCAGATCTGTCTTCTCCCCCAAACCTCCTGTGCTCCTGCTGCTGTCCGTGCCCTCGGTAAACCTGTCCAGCCAGTTGGTGCTTCTTCATGCAGTTCTCTGTCCTCCCTACTCTTGCTCATAGTCTGTTGGGAAATATCAGCCCCGATCATTCATAGATTGACTCAGCTCAGTGTGCCCAGCTGGCCACTAGAAGAAATGTGTTATTCCCACCAGCCTTGTTAGAGCACCTTCCACAGCTGCTTGTGATATGCAAGGCACCAAGCTCCACGTCTTCCAGACGTCATTTTTTCTCCTCTCATAACACGTGGGAGGGAGGCGTTACCATCCTGGTCTACTAACAGAAGACCGAGGCTTCGCAAAGTAAAGGTCCTCACGCCAGGCCACCCAGCTGGAAGGTACTGCGGCTGGGATCGAGCCCGCATCAAAGCTAGCAGGCTCACAGTTGTCCCGAAAACAAGTAGCATCTCTTTAACTCAAACAGATTTTTTCTTGTTTTAAGTTCTCTGAAATCGGGAGGCCCCTTAAAGTGAACAGCATGTCAAGGGCTAATTGGTAGCACTTTTTCCTTTTCTCACTAGAACAGGACATTGTTAACAGTGGATGACTTCTCAGATTGGAGGTCAAGAAGGTATGGCCTTGTTAGCAATGGGACTCCAGTGAGGCTGGCCTGTGACTGAGGGACAAAGAAGCAGGTCTCCTCCTCTCCTGGTTATCCAGTCTTGGAAAGGCCCAGGGGAGTGTCATCAGGAAGCCCGTGAAACTGCCAGAGGCCTCTCTCCCTCCAGATTTAATTCAACAGATGCCTCTAAGCGGAGACGGAGCCAGTGGGCCCCCTCCTCTCCGGAGATGCCGTGGCCGGGTCCTGTGACTTGCCGTCCCCATGTCTGGCGGGAGAGCCACGTGCTCCCTGGCCCTAGTGAGGAGTCCGGACACTTGTGTTTACGAGGAGATGCTAAGGCGGTGCTACCGTTCACGCTGCACTGCCTAGTGTCACAGAGGAGGCCCGCACGTGGAAAGCCCTTTGAGGACACTGTGTCTGCTAAGTGCTTGCCAAATGAGTTTATCCAAAATGTCGGCACGGGATGTGTGCTCGGTTACGAAGTAGCTTTGAGAGCCTATCGTTGGCTCGTGTATGACCCATGTCACTCTCACTTCCCACCCCACCTGCCAGAAAGCAGACTCAGGGTGGCTCTTCTCAAGCGCACACATCACCTAACGGTCGGACACATTTGCTGTTCAGTCAACAAATATTTATTAAGCTCCATCTGAGCACCAGAGTTTGGGCTCCAGGTCAATTTGCCCAGAGCCAATTTGCTGAGATGTTTGGTTGACTGGTTTTCATTTTGTCTTTATAACAGTCTTTTAAGGAATGTTCGATTGGCCTCATCTGCCCTCCTCTTTCTGCAGCTGATGCGGGGGCTTGTCCCCAAGAGGGGAGCCTGAGAAGCAGAGGGAGAAGAGATTTCATTCTAGCTCGCTGGTTGTCTCTGTATCGTCATAACAAACACTTGACGGAAATTTTCCAAAGCTGTTTAAAATCATCTTATCCTCCATAAAAATTTTAAAAACTGAGGCTTTTTGGAGCACCATCTGTGTTGGACAGGATCTGTGTCCCGAACGGGAGATGAGGGAGGGGCTGCGGGTGGTTTTCTGGTCAGCGGGGGATAGACCACAGCCTCCGTGCAGACACCCTGCTGCAGTGCTCGTCCCCAGGAGCGGCTCAGCTACTGCTGATCTTGCTCATCTTTCCAGGGCCCCGAAGAGGCGGTGGAGCAGATGACTGAGGGCTCCTGGCAAGAGACCGATGAGGTGCGCTTCCCAGGCTGAGGCCAGGGAGGGGGCACCAGGCAGGTGACCGGTGTCAGCAGAAGGCCCATGGGCAGAGCCTGGGACTGTCCCGCCCTGGGCTCTGTCTAGAGCCTCTCACTATAGGACGAGCACATGGAAGCCCGTGATAAATGTCTGTTGAGCGGCTGTGTGGGAATGCGAGCCTTCGAAACACACTCTCTCTATGTCACATCCAGGGTTTCTGACTCAGCGTCTCGGGGCCGAGGGCAGCGAGAGTGCTATTTGGGAGTCTGGCTAGAAGGAGATGGGAGAAGGGACCCAGGGTAAGAAAGGCAGCCTCCCTGCCACTGCGAGGCTGCGCCCAGTCCTCCGAGGGGCTACGCCAGACCTGCCCCAAGCTGGCTCTGGGGGATCCCCTAAATTCCTACTCCACTGATCTGGCTCCCAGCTGCCCCCGTCTCAGCCCCGCCTGTTCCCCTTCCCACTGCTCCATCAGCCAGGCAGGTGCGGGAAGGAGGGCAGTACCCACGCTCGGCATTCCGGACCATCCTGCCACTTGTGGCTGAGACCGCAGAGGGACATCTGCTCAGGTTGCTGGCACGTGCAGGTGGATGATGGTCATGTTTCTGACATTAGCCCCTCTCCTCCGCACAGCAGGGCCAGGTCCCAAAACGCTTTGGTATTTGTGATCTCCCTTGAGCCGCGCAGCGGGCCTGGATGCCAGGAGGGCAGCGATTATTTCCTCTTACAGACAAGGAAGAAGGGAGTGTGACAGTGTTACAGCCTCTAGGACAGTCCTCTTTTATTGTTTCCTGGGTATTGGGCGGTGTGCCTGTCACTTGCCTTCTCCCCAGCCGAGTCTCCCCGGCAGAGTCTCTCCTCTCCGCCGGCGGCGGGCAGGGCTCCCAGCCGGCGAGGGGATGGATGGCTTCCTAAGGCTCGTGCGCTTCATCCTCCTGAGCTCCTTCCTCCTCTAAAAATATGAAAACTCATCTTCTATGACCGCATTGGTGTAAAGACAAATATGGTTTTTAAAAAATTTTTTTAAATGTTTTCATTTATTTCTGAGAGAGAGAGAGAGAAAGCGAGCGACAACATGAGCAGGGGAGGGTCAGAGAGAGAGAGAGAGAGAGAGAGAGAGATACAGAATCTGAAGTAGGCTCCAGGCTCTGAGCTGTCAGCACAGAGCCTGACGCGGGGCTCAAACCCATGAACCGTGAGATCATGACCTGAACCGAACTCAGATGCCCAGGCACCCCATGACAAATATGTTAACATGAAATATTAAAGCACGTGCTGGCCTAAAATTTCACTCTTTATTCTCATTCTAAAAGAAGTTAGAACATTTCTGGGAGCCCCCAAAAGTATCGTGAGCCTTATGCACTGTGTGTGCTGTGCCTAATGGATAGCTCAGCCCCGACTCTAAGTCCCCGCTCCCTTACCCACAAACCAAGAATCCAAAAGCTCTAGAAAAACAGCAAGCTTTTTTCGAAAGTTTGGCTCAGATTCATTTGGAGGCAAAATCTGACTTGAATCCACGTGAGGTTCTGTGTAGTCCTCGAACCACTTGATATCCCCTCCCATGTGTTTAGGGAGCCTCCCCGACTCGGCAGCGGGGTCAAAGGACAGGTGGCCTGGCCTCTGCACCACATCACATGCTGACACTGTCTGACCCTCCCCCGCCCCCCAGCGGACGCCTTTGCCTGCTCCCTGCTCTCCTCTCCTGCATCATAAGTTCCTCGAGGACAAGACCGTGTTATGTTCATTTCATGAATGCAGATATTGATCATTCCTTCATAAACCCATCATTTCTCTTTTCTTAAAGGGCCTATAGGCATTAGCCATTTACTAGTTTATAGCTGGGGTCCAAACCCACTGTGAGTGTGTGATTAGGACGATGCAGTCCCTGGCGGGTCCCGAGCTGCTCCCCAGAAGCAGATATGAGGGAGATGTGCACATGGGTCCCCGGAGGAAGAGGTGGGAGACAAGTTCAGGGGAAAGAATAATAGAGACAACGCTGGTCGACCATTCCTGGGACGCGGGCTCTGTGCTAACCGTTCATGCACCTGATTTATCCCCACAACAGCTCCATGTGGTAAGAAGCTTCCTTGTCCTCCTTTGAGGGCTGAGAAAATTAGGTTAGAGAGCCTCAGTAGCCTGCCGGAGGGTGTTTAGCAACAGAAAGATGGGGCAAAGGCACAGCCCTGGGCACATGGACCTCAGGTTCTGGTCACACCAGGTGTCACCTGGCTGGTGCTTGAATGCAGCCCAGCTCCCAGAGAGCAGCTCTGAGCCCCAGGCCAGCGAGGGCTCTCCCCAAAGGTGGGGGGAGCTGTTTTCACGACACCTGGGGGACACCTGAGGCTCACGCAGCGCTGAGACAGGAGACGTGGGGCTAGGTGACCAGCTGCCGCAGAGCACAGCGGAGGCTTGCCCACCGTTCCTGTGCAGCACACCCATCCTGTTACCCCACCGATGTTGATGGAGTATCTACATGGTGCCAGAAATGAGATCATTTGAAAGACTGATGGGACCAGTTAATGGAATAGGGAAAGATGGGGTGGGTGGGAGCAGATTACTATCTGCTCCACAGGGTGTCAAGGCAAGTTTCTGAGAGGGAGGGTCATGTGAGCCAAGGCCCCGGTGACTGGCAGGAAGGAGCCCTGCATAGGGAACAGCACATGCAAAGTCCATGGGATGAGAATGAGCTCGACCTGTTTGAGGAATGGAAAGGCCAGTGTGACCAAGCAGCAGGAACAAGCGGGAGTGTGCGGGTTGGGGGGCAGGCGAAGTGAGAGGGGCAGGCTGGGGCAGGTCCTGTACGGCCCCCTAGGCCAGGCGAGGCCTTGGGGTCCAGTCTAGAGCGCAGCGCAGGCCCTGCAGGGTTGCAAGCAGGAAAACATTATGCTTCGTTTTCTGTTTTCTCAGTGTCCCTCTTGGTGCTGGGTGGAGAGCGGTCCATGGGGGAAAGAACGGAACTGAGAAAACCATTAGGAAACCGGAGGGGCTGTCCAGGTGCGAGGCCAGGCAATGGGTGCCGGGGCAGTGTCGAGGACACAGTGACCAGTGGCCAGAGTCAGAATAGATTTTGGAGGAAGACTTGACAGGAGCCCAGCGTGACTCCCATGTGGTGAGGATCAAACTGCACTGTTTAACACCTTGAAGATTTGCCACTTGGGCACCCTGGAAACAGAGCCCCAGGAGCAGAGTAGGGACCCACAGCTGGGACTTTCGTGTCATGTTGGGCAGTGCACACCCTACACAGCTGTACGTGACAGCCCTGACCACAGCCAGCACTGACAGTTAGGCGCTGTCCTCCAGGAGTGTGGGGAAAATGGGTGACAGCAGGGAGGTGGAGCAAGGAGATGCCACCCCAGGCACCCCCCGAAATACTTGGGGCAGTTGGGAATGAGGTTGAGGGACTGCAGTTGTGCTGGGAGAATCTATAGAACAGGCTTGGATGGCAGTTAGTGTTCTCACATGCTGGCGCAGACTGGAAGAGTCCTGTGACGTAGCCCACTTCTTGAGCTAGTTTGTTCTCATCCTTGAGGCAGCTCCTGACATGGAGGCCAATATCTGGAGACACACAGTGAGCTCAGGGTCTCCCTGGGCTTGCCAGGAATTGCCTTCAGCACAGATGCATGGGTCTGCCGCCCCAAACCTAGAAGGGGGGCTTTGCAGCAGGCGCTGTCAGGGGGGCGCAAGAGCTTCCTAACGGTGGCCCTGGAAAATCAGAAGGGATTGTTCCTGCACCTTCCCTGGTTAAAGACTCCCAGGCCTGCCCTAGGTTCTCCAGCTAGTAGGTCGGGGGTGGGTCATCTCAGGGACTCCCACCCAGGGCCCTGCAGGGGGTAGGGCAGCGGGTGCACAAGGCTTCCTTCAGTCCCGCCGGCCTCCCTCCCATCCTCCCCGGGCCCGGCCAGATAGATCCCAGCTCTGAGGCGGAAACCCTGGAGGGCAGGGGGCAGGGTTCCCTGATCACTGGCCACCGTCTCCTTGACATCACCCTGGTATTTCCAGTTGCTGCCCCACCCTGCCTTGTGCCCAGCGGCTGACCTGGACTGGGTCCCTTGCCTCCTGGCTTTGGATGGGGTTTGGCCAGTGGCAGGTGCCGGCAGGAGAGGAAGGGGTGGGGGGAAGCAAGGACAGGTGTGTCTTGGTGCCACGGGAGTCAGCCGGCCCGGGTTTGGGTTCTACCTTTCCCTCTTATTAAGCACGTGACTTCCGAGATGTACCTACCGGTCCTCTGCCTCTGCTTCCTCATCTGAAAGTTAGGATAGCGGGCACCTGGGTGGCTCAGTTGGTTAAACGTCTGACTTCGGCTCAGGTCATAATCGGGCAGTTTGCAAGTTTCAGCCCCGTGTCGGGCTCTCTGCTGTCAGCGCAGAGTCCACTTGCAGTCCTCTGTCCCCCTTTCTCTCTGTCCCTCCCCAGCTTGTATGTGTGCAGGCGCTCCCTCTCAAAAATAAACATATAAAATTAAAAATAAAATAAATAAAACAAAACAAAATAATAAAATCTGGGATAGCAATACCACCTGCCCAGGATAGCTGGGAGAAGTAAGTGAATTAACGTGCAGATCTCCTAGCACGGTGCCTGGTACACAGCAGGTGCTCCATACATGCTGGCCCTCTTCCTTTAGTAAACTGGAGCCCCATTATCTTGGACTTCCAACACATTTGGGTCTTCTGAAGGTCACTAATTAATTTTATTGTCTCTCCAGACAGTGTCCCTTAGCTCCCCTGTTCGGTTTGCCTGTCACTGTCCTCAGAGCCACCCCCGCAGAGCCTCACCACGGTCCTGTGGCCAAAGAAGCGCCCCAGCCTTTGTGTGCAGCCAGAATCTGCAGCTGGCTTAACCCAGGAAAGCCATTTCTTCAGCACGGCGCAAGCAAGCTTGTGGAAGGCGCACATGTACGCAAGAATTCAGAATGTTTATTGAGCACTTACTTATCTTCCCCAAAACCCTGGGAGGCAGGTTCTTTTATTTTTTTGCCATTTTCAGGTGCAGAAACTGAGGCTTAGGAAGTTCCCTGACTTGCCCACAGTCCTACCCTGAGCAAGGCCAGGCCTCTCAGCCCCCGGGTTATCTGTCTCTGTCACAGACCCCAGGGACCAGGTCATTTCGGATAATCGAGTCGATCAGGAAGCCATGAGGCTGTTTCCTTAATCATCTGATGTTTAAAATTTTTTAAAAAATCCATTCTCATTAAGTTTTTCATACTGACTCACGCGCATACACACACATGCGCACGCGCGCACACACGGGCACACACGTGCACTAACCTCCATGAATCCTGGTGAATCACGATACTGGCCTCTCCTCGGTGACTCAGTCATCTCCGGGAGACTAGCTTTACTGCAGGCACAGGGCGGAGGGCGCTGTGTGCCCTGTCAGCCCTGGGGGCCACAGGCAGCTGTGTTTGTTGTTGCTTTCCTAGCTCTCCCGTCCATGGCAGCCATCTCCCTCCCTTCCTGGCCTCCCCATTCCTCTCCTGGTTTGTTGCTTCTTGCCAGCGAAGCCCTAGAAACCCAGCCCAAGCTCTTCTAAATGAGAGGAGCCAGGCACCGCAGTCGTCTCAAGGGCTCTCCTGTGGGTCATGTCCATGATACTCGGTGCCCAAACTTGATCGCATCAGTTTTGGGCGCATGAGAGCTATGGCCTTACAAAATACCTACCATCTGTTACACGCTCAGTGTGTGCTTGGCGTGGGGGTGTTGGGGGTGGGGAGAGGTCTTTTACATGGATTATTTCATCAAATCCTCAGAAACGGAACCTTCCTGGAGGTTTGACTCTGTCTTCCATTTTAAGCAATGAGGCAGCTCAGGCTCAGAGAGGCTAGGGAGTCCACTCACAGCTACACAGCCAGTAAGTGTCAAAGCCAGGATTTGGATCTGGGCCAGTCTGAATCCAGAGTCCACAGCTGTCACAGGCCTTGAGTTCTCTGACTTCCCAGCGATATGAGGGTGGGCAGCTTAGGAGACCCTCACTGACCCTCATTCCTTCACGTCAATGCTGTTTATTCCCAGAATGATGATGCCATTTGAGACTAATGTCGTGTGCTTGTCTCATCATGGGCACTCCAAGTTACATTCGCCGTACTTGTGACTGTAGCACATCTCAGGTCAGTGGTCCACAGGCTTCAGGGGCCTCAGCATCACCTGAGGGCTTGTTAAAGCACCATTTGCCAAGTCCCTCACACTTTCTGATTCTGTAGGTCTGGGGTGGGGCCTGAGAACCTGTGTTTCTAACAAGGAACCATGAGAACCACGTTGTAGGAATCATTGCTCGAGATAGAGGAGTTTTCCAAGAAGGTGTGGGGGGGAGGGAACAGGGACCATCGCCTACTTTTGATGGCTGTTTGTGTGAGCAGATCTGGACATGTAAGGGGCTGGGAAAGTGTGGTTTGGCTTTTCGCACCCATTCCCTGGGAGCTGGCTCTGTCTTGCTGGTCTTACCCTTTCCCTCCCCTACACCGGACACCTGCGGGTCAAGACCTGGGAATATGGAGTGTTTAAGCAGCATGACGATGTCTGGACTGGGAAATGAGGTTCATTTGACCAATTTCATGAACATAATTTCCACTTGCTTTCCTGGTATAGGATAAGAGGTAACAGGCACATGAAAAAGATAATAAATCATCTTGCAGAAATTACTTCTATAAATTCTCCATCTCTTACCCCCACCCGTGAAAGCATCGACAAGGCCACGCATATTGCCTTCACAATTGTGATACTAGGTTTATTTGTATGATGCCGTGACTGGTGTGCCCCCTCCTCAGCAGCCTGTAGGGGCAGGGCGGGCCACCGCGTCACTCCTGGTTCCTGAGCGCCCCGCACGGGGCCTGGTACACAGCAACAGGTGCTCCGCTGAGGTCGTTGTTGGAGAGCCTGGCGGCATAGTGGCAGGTGCTGGAGCCAGAGGGACCTGGTTTGAGCCCGAGGCCTGCCCTTCCTAATTGAATGGCCTTGGGCAAGTAACTTACACGGGCCTTTGTTTCCCCTTTCTAAATAGGAGATGGTAAAAATAATACCCTGTGTTTCATGGGGCTGCTGTGAGAATTAAATGACATGAAGTATCCACAGTGCCTGCCACACACTCCTTTATTTTCCCTTGGTCGTCATCCTGCTAGGCAGGCCGGTGCACTGCTGTGAGTGTGGGCTCTGGAACCACAGGTTCAAATCCCGGCTCCACCGCTCACTAGCTGTGTGGCCTCGAGCAGCAATTTGTGTCCTCTCTCTGCTTCAGTGTCCTCATCCGTAAAGCAGGGGATGAAATGGCACTCGTGGCACAGTTTTTGACCAGTGAGGACTCGTGCACAAAAGGCTGAGCCGTGGGGCTGGTCCACAGTCTATGCTGACTCTATCCTCTTCCACATCTGCAGAGGGGGCGGGAGCCCACGGGGCAGGCAGCTCCGCCACAGGAGGGGGACACAGGTGGAGGGGCACAGTAGCCCCGGGGGGCTGCCCTTCTCGTGATGCCCACCCCCAGCCCCCGGGGAGAGAGGAGAGCGGCAGGGCAGGGACCCGCTCCCTGAGAAAAGCCATCGCTGGCCTCTGCGCCGGGGAGCCCCTGTCTCTGGCAGCGGCTCAGTCTTCATCTGCTTTTGATTACTCTCACGAGCCCGGGAGCGTGCCGCGGTGGCGTCCCCCTCCGCAGAGCCGCCTCGGCCTGCAGACGTCAGCCCCTCTCCGCTACCTGCCAGGCTGGGGCTGCGTGGGGTGGGGTGCCCCCGCCCGCCTGCCCGCAGGCCTGCCATCGCCTTTCTTCCTCTGCCAGGCTCACTCCGGGCAGCCCTGGGCCTGGCCCTCCTCCCGGGCATTGTCAGAGGAGCTTCCAACACCTCGAAATCCCCCCGGGGGAGGGAGGACCCTCCCCGTCCCCTTTAACGTGGAGCGCAGACGGCCCCGGTTTCTATGTGTGCAGAGCGCTTGGTAAACAGAATGCTTGAGCCCTGACTTGCTGGAAGGGGCAAATCCCAGCTGACGCCCCAGACGCTCAGCCTATTTTGGGCCTGGGCTCTCCCCCGCCGAGGTCTGTGGTCAGAGTGTTCATCATGCACCCCCTCCCCGTGCCCACCGTGGGGGTTGAAGGGCCGGAGGAGCCGGTTTCACGTTCCTTTCCTCCTGGGGCACTGGTCCCGCAGGCTGTCCCGGCCCTGCGCCTGGGCTGCGCCCACGGATGCCTGGTCTGCGCTTAGTAAATGCTCTTGTCCCCACTCCCCCCGTGAATGCTGTGATTCAGCACACACAGAGAGGAGCTTCACTTAAGAAAGAAAGTATTCAAGGCCGCCATCCAGCTCGGGCAGGCGCCGGGAGACAGCTGTTAGTTCCTGCCCGGCTGGACTCGCAGGACCACGTACCCTCCACACAGAGGGGTCTCTCCTTCGTCTTTTTCTTTTTCTTTTTCTTGAGACCCACAGTCTCCTTTGGTTACTGGACCAGATGCAGTTTAAATCTGTGTTCAGAACACCCCACTAATAAGTAGCAGATTGATCGTCCTGGAATTGGGAGAACACCACCCATTCCACCAAATGTGTCGGAGGCCTCTGCGTTCCAACTCTGCGGGAGCGGGAGCAGCCTCAGGGACCCCGGCTCAGTGGCCTGCGGGCCTTTCTCCACCTGAGACCCCTTCTGTGTTGCTTGCTGACTCTGGGTCCTGAAAACGCCCATCAATAATAACAGCCACCATGTCCACCGTGAAGTTTACGGTCTCTGTGTGCTGGGTGCAATGTGAAGCTCTTTATTATCTGAAGGAGCCCACAGCTCCCTGAGGGGCCAAGAGTAGACTCTTCTAATCTCCATTGTGTAGATGAGGAAGTGAGTCCTAAGACGAGTCGAAAGTCTTTCCCAGGGTCACTCAGAGCGAAGTCTTGCCCCGAGAACTGACTCGGATCTTGGTTTCTCTGCTGTCGTAATATAAACTATCTCTGTGAAACATGCTGCTTGTATTACATGAAAATAAATGCCTTACCCCTTTATGATTAATAGCCGTATAGCCGCCCGGACCTTCCGAACTGCTGAGAATAGCTTGCTGATGATTGCTGGGACAAAACCCGGGTGATGGTTTTCTGCCCCCCTCCCCGGGTCCAGGGCCCAGGCCCCTTCCCCACACCCACTCCCGTGAACCCCAGACGGATTCTCTGACCAAGAGAGACATCCTGGACTCACAACAGATGTCATTTTGAGATAAGGCAGGTGGTTTTCCTTCCCAAAGCCAAGTAAGGAGGGGGCTCTTTCTCTCTGGCAGGGAGCCCTTTGCAAAGATTGGGCTCCCTCTGCATCTGGGGGAGGGAGGCTGGGCAAGTGATGAGCTATGGAACCTTCAGGCCCACCCGGAGTGTGGGAGAGCCCCTTGAGCTGAGAGCAGAGGGGCCACCCTTCCCAGTCCCCAATCCCTGTCTGGGGAAGAAGAAGAGGAAGAGTGGCGATTGACATGCAGCCCCCAAAGTTTGGGTCACATTGGATGTGGAACTCATGCCTGTTTCCTTGCAGAGATTTGTAAAGGGGGCAATCTGTGGAGTCGCCCGGCCTTGAAAGGACTTGGGTGCAGAGAAGAGTTGGGTCTCGCCCTTTGTTCTAGTTCTCTTTGGCCCTTGCGGGGTGCCAGAAACCACACCAGATGTTACTAAGTCCCCATGTGAAGGAGACAGAGGCCGGGAGGAGACAGGGCAGGAGTCACACTACCGAGGCGGGCTTCGAGCATGTGGGGGGACACCCTTCCTAGAGAAGGGGTCAGGGGACATGTACCCCTGGTGGGAGGGACAGGAGGCCTGGCTGCTCTTCAGTGATGGATGGGCCAGGACAAGCTGGGTGCGTCCCTAGGGGACCCAGAGCTCCACCTTCATGGAGACCACCAGCTGGCCAGGTTCACCAGCCTTGACAGGTGACCTCAGCATGAGCAGATCACACTTCCCCGGAGAGGGTGGGCTGTGATGACTGCTAGAGTCATCTAGAAGGCTTGGGGGAGGAAGTTCAAACAGATAAAGAAAGGGGCTTGGAAATAGCAGAAATTTCCATCCCCCCCAGCTCCCCAGGGACAGGTAGGGGAGAAAAAAGAACAGAGATGAGCTTTGAATTCTGTTTGGATGGAGTCTTCAGAACCAAGTCTGAAATGGTCTAATGCAACCATGCCAAAAATGGAGTGACTGCAAAGTCACAGCATCTGGCCCAGATATCACTGGGGGACCCGCTGCCCACAATGGAAGGAGAAGTCCGTGCAGTACATCAGAGAGTGAATGTCAGAGAGAACAAGGCATTTCACATTTGTGTCCCCAGTGGACTCCGATTCCTCAGTCTGCTGGTAGGGACCGTAATCATCCAGAGGCCCCAGCTTGGGGGTCACTGGTCTGGCCACCTGCGCTTCTCATAGATGTCCAGAAGGCCCCACTCACCAGGTGGGGGTGGTGGGGACAGAGGTACAGCCTTAGCTGCCCTGGCTGCGGCCCAGAGTGGGGCATCCAAACAAGTGAGGCCTGATGGCCCGGTAGCCAGCGGAGCCCTGGTGGTGGGTGGCGGTGATTGGTCACGTGGGAGGAAGAAGAAAGCAGGACGAGGGAAGTCTCTGGAGCATCACTGAGCACCACCCCCTTCGCAGGCCACCTCGCCACCGGGCGGCAGCAGGGTTAGAGCCTGACCCAGGCGACCGCGCCCCAGCTCGCTGCACACACAGTGTGCTCCTCTCTGAGCCTCACTGCCCTCCCCATGGAACAGTGACCCAGTGGTGCTCCCCCAGCAGGGCGGGCATCCGGACGCCGTGGGGAGGAAGCAGGTGGAATGCGGAGCTCAGTGGTGGGTGGTCCCCAGAAGCGCGCACACCTGTGAGCTGTCGCCATTATCAGCTTCACCTCTGCGGGAAGGTGTGGGCATCCCCGGTGTTAGAGGTCAAGTGCCTTCATCCGTGTGGTCAAGGGTCAGGGCCAGGTTGCCTCACTCACAGCCGTGCTCTTCTCCATCGCTTCCAGATAGAGTCAGTGCATGTGAACACTGCCACTGGCCTTTTACCACCACAGAGCTTCTGTCCCCGTTGCCAGCCTCCTGGCAGGGGAGAAGCAAGATCTTTCAGAAACTGAAGCCCATAGACTCCACAGTGTGGAGGAGACAGATGGTCACAGGAGTGACCTGTGGCCTGGAGGTTTCTATCTCAGCCTTGGGAGGCGGTTTGTCTCAGATCTGGCTGCTGTAATAAAATGCCATAAAGTGAGTGGCTTGTAAACAACAAACATCAAGTTTTGGAGGCAGGGCAATCCGAGATCACGGCACTGGCAGATTCACCATGTGGTGAGGGCCCACTTCCTGGTTCCCAGATGACCGTCTTCTCACTGTGTCCAAACCCGGGGAAGGGAGTGAGGGACCTCTCAGGGCGCCGGTCCTATCCATGAGGGCTCCACCCTCGTGACCTGATCACTCCCAACGGCCCCACCTCCTAGTACCATGGCCCTGGGGGTTCGATTTCAACAAACAAATTTTAGGTGGGGTTGGGGGGGGAACTTGAATCTCAGTTCACAGCAGTGTTGTATTTTTAACTGTCCTATGATTAGTTGAATTTGACAAAAAGCTTAAATCACAACCTGGATAACAGATAACTTCCGGCTTGGTATGTGCTCTCCGTCCACCCAGCCCTCACTCCCACCCACCACCCGGCCACTGCTCCAATCCCCGTACCTCATCTCCAGTCACACCAGGCCAGTTAGAATGTTTGCCTGTTTTGTTTTGCTTTGTTTCTCTGAAGCCAGGGAGAGAGAGAATGTCTCTTCCTTGGTCACAGAGCTGTCATATCCTGACACGGCAGCTGCCAGTGGCCTCTGCCACATGGAGAGTCTGAGTGCATGTGGCATGGAGCCCCGCCCAGAGAGGGGCAACAGTAAAGGGTGGAGAGAGCGAGCTGTGCAGGCACAAGTCACTCCAGCTCCAGTCCCCACCCCAACCCCTGTGGCCCTGGGGCTGGCCCTGGGCTGCCTGCCTCTTCTGCTGCTGCCTTTGGTCTTGTGAGCCGTTCTAGGATTCTTGCAGTCTTTCCCGGATCTCATGCTGGTCTCTGTCACTTGAAGCCAAAAGGATTCTGATTTGAAAATCTTTTTTTCCCCTTTGTTTTGATTTACAAAATGTTTACGGAGAGCTTGTGCTGTAGCAGATAAGTGTTAGCACCAGACGACGGCTGTCAGCAGTGCAGACATGGTCCTTGACCCTGGGGGCTCAGGACCTCGTTGGGGCAGGTGTTGAATGACCAACAAGTAGAGGTTAAGGGGTCCGGCAGACATGGCCTTGAGCCCCACCCCGTTGTGTGCCGTCCAGATAACCTTGCATAAGCTTGTTTGATTTCTGTGGGCCCAGATCCCTCACCTGGAAGTGCGAGAGATGGCGTGGAGCATGGAAGCCACTGCTATCCTTAGGACTAGACTCCCTTTCTACAAAGGGACTGCGGGCCGCGCAGGAGGAGCCCAGGGCAGGCAGGGAGGGCTCCGCGGGGGTGAGAGCCCCGCTCCCCGGGGTGAGCAGGCCTTGCCCAGCCAGCGGAGATCGCTGGAGCCGATAGACTTCTACTGTACTATACAGTGTAACATACAAATCTCTAGAATCCACACATTCTTGGATGTTAAAGCTGTCAAGTTCCACCCCGTCCCTCCCACTGCCTTCACCAATGGGGAAACAGAGCCTCCGAGAAGAGCAGCGACTTGCCCAGGGCTATATTGCTAGTCAGGGCCAAGGCTGAAAGGAGAGCCCAGAGCCCTGACTCCTCCTCCACGCGGAAGTGCTCACTTGAGTGCCACCGGCCAGCGAAGACGAGTAGTGCACCCCCCAGGGAGCCAGGGGCCCCGAAGGGAGAGGATGAACAGGCGTCAGTGATCACGAAGCCAGTGCGAGGGGGCAGAAACCAGAACTGTCCTGGGTGCAGGGAGTGGGTGTCTGACAGACTCACAGATTGCTGCAGGTACCCTATTGTCAGAGAAGCTCCCAGAAAGAAAGAGCCATCGTGCCAGCTGTCAGTCTGCAGAGCTGTGTGTCCCACAGAGGTCCACCACTGAAGGACAGAGTCTGGGTTCGCATCACCAGATGGCCCCTCCCTAACCATATGACTCAGGCACCTCAGCACCTCAGTGTCCCTGTCTGTAAAGTGGGCCTTAATAACGTTAGCCACCCCAGAGTTTACATGAGGACAGCACGGAGCTCACTGATGTAGGGAAAGCCCAGTCAGTGCCTGACACTCACGAGGTGCTCGGCCAATGGCACTTACTGGTATTTATTATTAATACGTGCAAGGCATGGACACTGGTGGGAAAGCCGCACTTTCATTGGCTGTAAGTTTCAGCCCAATGCAACTCTGGATTCTTCACATTCTTGTTCTGGTCCTGAGAGATGAGGATCCCTGGTTTGGGCCCCTAGAACCTCACAGGATCTCTGCCTCTCCCTTGAATCTGCTCCCATGGCTCGGCCTCTGACCCCCAGCTGCCTGTCCGTACAAGGGATGGAAGACGATCCCTCCCCAAGAGACGTGTCTAGACCCTGGGCCAACAGGGTGTTGTCTGGGCTCTCCCTGCCTCGGACGAAGGTTTGGCCAGAGGGTGGGTCACGCTGTCCTGTGCCAACATGTGGCACATCTCATGCCCCTGTTGCCAGGAGGCTACCATGGACTGTGGGGGGGAGAAATTTCCAGACCCGCCACTCCTGAGTCACTCTGACTGGGGAGGCCCCAGGGAGCGGTGACTGGCAGAGCTGCGGCAGACTCCTCCCTGCACGCCACTCGCTCTTGTCCTGCTCAGCAGGCGAATGCTCCCTAACCCAGCCTGCTGTTCGTGCCCGGCCGTGCTGGCCGCAGGTGCTCACGTGGACAGGGCCAGTAGCAGAGACCTGTGGGGACATGGATACCAAATAGCCAGAGGCGTGACCCATCTGGGGGCCAGAGCACAAAGAATCTGTCCTAGGCCCCTCGGGGCAGCAGAGTGAAGATAAAAGGGGGGGGTGGGGGTGGAGTGGAGCCTACCTCTCAGCAGGGCCCAGGGCGGAGAAGGCCCAGGTCCCAGGCAGGCACAGGTCCTGACCTGGGTCCCCGCTCCCCAGGGTGCCTCGTAACTGCCCCCTGGCGCATCAGACGACCGCAGCTGCTGTGAGGATCTAGTAAGACGGTGCTTCCCCAGGCTTGTGGCCTCTGTAGCTGTCTTCACCATTCCTATTAACCCTCTTACTCGGGTTTTCTCCTCCACTCTATTCTCTTTGTATCTGTGCTATCAAGGGTTTGGTGTGCAATCACTTATTTCTAATTCTAATCACTTATTTCTAATACTTGGTCAAATAGATACAAATGTCCCTCCCCAGACCACCATGATCTTCTCCCGAGGAGTGTGTGCACGTTTGGGGAACAGAGATGACACTCGTTAGTCATTTGTCTTGATGTTGGCACGTGGTGAGCCCTTACGCTATTGAGATCATTATCGTTGCCCTGGTCACAGCAGTGAGCCTGTAGGGGGAGAGGAGCGGGGAGCTTGGGCTCGCTCATCATGGCCGGGCCCTCTCTCCGCACCACGTCCTTTTCCTTTTCCTCTTCCTGCTTTTCCTCCCACCTTGAGGGTTGGTTTTGGGGGATCCCGGAAGGTGAAGAGGCAGGGGTGTCTGACTGAGGGGTCAGGTCCCAGACCCCAGAGCTGTCCACCACCTGTGTAAAGTGATAGCTGGTTGTGTGCCGTCAAGAAGGACCCGGACAGAACGTACCCCCGGGAGGGCCTCTCCCCACCTCTGGGCTTTCCCAGAAAGCACCTGGCGCATCCAGGACTTACAGTGATACTTCATTGCTTACTCAGGTTGGGACCTTTCCACTTTCACTGACACATGAACACTCTGGGGTCTTCCACCGGCAGAATAGTCCCCAGAGCCACGCGGCAACATGTGGTCAGCTTACCCGGACGCATGTGTTTATGAGAAGAACACACGTAAATTCAGAATCCCACAGTGGTGGGTTTATAGGCAGTTACCTTTCTCATGCTTTTCTGTATTTCCTCAGATGAACATAAATACCCTTTTTAATCAGAAATGCAGTGTTCTTTTAAACCTTAAAAAAAAAAAAAAATAAGGTAGTGCAGATAGGGAGACATTAAAGATGGCCAGCTGGGCATGAGGTCAGCCAGGGCTCCAGGCTGGAGGAGATGGGGGCGAGGGGAGTGCCCTGGAGGGAAGGGCGGGCGGAGAGCGGGTCCTGATAGATGAGGGGGCAGAGCAGGAAGCTGAGGTCATTCATTCAGGAGGCAGGGTGCCCGCAGGGAGGGACAGCTGGGATGGGAGTGGTAGGCAGCTGTTGGGGGAAAACCAGGCCCGGAAGAGATTGGGAGAGGGGCCAGGGAGGGCAGGACTGTGGGGTGGGCTGAGGGCCCTGCTGGGGCTGGAGATTGGAGTGATGGATGCAGCGTCGGGGGGTTTCCTTCAGCAGCACCCGGCAGCTGCCTCCTGGGTCGGGGCCTTGCCGGCCTGCACCTGGCCAAGCAGAGGTGCCCGGGGGGTTTGGGTGTGAGTGAGAATGGGGTTCAGGTGAGCAACCCTACAGTAAAAACTCTGGCAGAGAAAAAGAGGAAAGAGATGAACTCAAGCTAGATTTTTGTGCCCAACTGAGATTCCTACTGACTCAACCTTCAGCTATTTTTTGAGTTTTAGAGACCCTCCAGCCTACAGCAGCAGTACAAAGCTGCCTTCCAGCTTGGGCAGAAGCCACCCTGGGGGTTTCCAGCCGGGGACCTCTCGGGGCCAGCCCGACCACTGCCAGAGAACCGCACGTGACCTCAGGCTTGTGGGGCCCAGACTTGGGATGTCATGGGCAATGCAGACTTCAGATAGAAAGTTTGGAGACTCAGGAGGCTGCTGGCTTTTTTTTTTTTTTTTTTTTTTTTTAACAGCAAGTAAAGAAAATATAAACTATCATCATTATTTCCTAGGGGAAGGGACATTTTTAACACCAACATCGCAAGCAGGGTATAATTTCAGAATTGAAGGATTTTTTTTTTCCTCAGCAAGGGCCAGTTGCCAGCCTTTTGCTAACAGTTTTCGAAAGTTTTAAAAAACTGTATTCATTATTCTAAGTGTTTTGAATATAGAAAATTACAACATAAATTTTATTGCATGTTTTGACCTTATATGTAAATGCATCTGGTAAGAATGTGTCATTTTGGAGCATGTATTCAGCAGCTCTTCCCAGCACTTTGTGTTTTCACACTTGCTTGTGACAATCCAGCCTCACATAGGTCTGCTGATAAAAATAGGAGCAGCACTGTAAATGCTAGCTGCTCTGTTTGGAACATTCTGGAAGAATATAGTCGTCATGCTTTTCCTCCTGCCTTCTCCTCAGGTGCCGGGAAGTAAGTCAGGGTAGCAGGCTAGGTTCCAGGTTCGCAAAGGCTGCAGGCCGTCCTGCCCAGTGGCAGCAAATGCCCAGGGCTGGGTGGTCACCTCACAGGGAGCAGGGAGTGCATCTAAGGGGATCCTGGGGGCCGACGAGTCCACTGTCCTCATAGCCCAGTCCATGTGCAGATTAAGGGAAGCCCTGGTCTCGGCTTCCAAGAGTAGAGGTAGAGTGGCACGTTGACTGGGAAATGTCACCCTGTACTGGAGCAATATATGAGCCACGCCACACCACGGAAGGCCTGGAATGCCAGGCTGAATGGTCCGGCCTAACTGCGTGGGTAAAAGCCGGCGAGGTGGGGGATGGGGAGGGAAGCAGGAGCCAGGCAGTGCCGAGAAACACCAGGAGCCAGGTGGGTCCGGTGAGGTCGGCAGGCCCGCGGGACCCTCTCCAAGGGGAGGGCCACTGGCATTCTGTGCGCTGCACATGATAGTTAGCTGATTAAATACCTGGAAAGAGGAGGGCCGCGAGGTTTCCTGGTGTTTGGGGAGGAAACCACTCTTCTTTGGGAGCTTGTTGAGAGCTTGTTGAAAGCTTTATTTATATTTACATACATGATTGAAATATATTTGCTGCTACTTTGGTGAGAATCAAGCTTAAATCTGACAGTACAGATCAATGATTAGAAGAAAGTTTTATATTAACTAAGGACTAATACATTCTTTTTTACAAATGCTCAAACTGTGTAACAGTGCTAAAACTTGTGTGTGTGTGTGTTTTAACATTTATTTATTTTTGAGAGAGAGAGGGGGAGAGAGAGAGAGAATGAACGGGGGAGGAGCAGAGAGAGAGGGGGGGAGACAGAGGATCTGAAACAGGCCCTGTGCTGACAGCAGAGAGCCCGATACAGGGCTCAAACTCACGAGCTGAGAGATCATGACTTGAGCCAAAATCCGATGCTTAACCCACTGAGCTACCCAGGCGCCCCACGTTAAACTTATTTATTTATTTATTTTGAAGCATTTAAAATCCCACCATTTGTCACGTAATGTCTCCATATTTTTGTCAGGCCGTTTATTTTAATATCGTTAGCTATTTCTCTATTGTTTGACAGTAGAACGTTTCCAGTCTCTGTTGTTTTGTTAGACGTCTGACCTCTGGATTTCCCTGCCATGATTACCTTTGTGTGAACAGAATTTTTCTCTCCTTTTACAATTATTTTCTCAGAATAGGCTCCTAAGAGTGGGATTACGGAGTCCAAGGATACCAGTATTTTTCTGGCTTTGGAGTCTCTAATGCCGTCCAAAAAGGTTGTACCGACTCACCCTGCTGCCGGCTGCCCAAGGCTCTTCCTTCCCATCTCAGAGCAGCCTTGCTAGCTTTCAGCACTGGCCTCATTTTCAGGTTCTTGATGTAATGGATTCTAAATGGTGGCTTTCACTTAATGAATTTATGTGTCTCTGTCCACTCCGCTTCTGTGCTCAGAGCTCGCTTTCTCTCCCTGTCCCTGCGCCATGACTTGACTGCTGTCCACCCTCCACCCTCCAGCCACGAATGCGAATGAATGAATGATTGTTGGGGTTGGGTTCTTCCTTGTTTGTGTGGGAACCGCCTCAATAGATTTTCAGGGAAAGACAGTGGAAAGATGTTTAAACTATAAATAGATGTGGTGACACCTCTTATTTGGTCAAGGTGGTCCCAGTAATGAATGCAGACTCTGTGCTTCTGCGCGTATGTTTATGTCTCATTTGAATTCCAGAAGACATCAGAGTTAAAACGTTAGTGCGCGATATATAATTTAAGTCAGAGATGAAAGAGTCTCCATCAAAAACAACCCCTTCTCTCTCGGCGTCCCATAATTACCAAGGCAGAGGTCTCCACGCAGGGGCAGAACTCCCGGCTGGAGAATGTCGGAGGGAAGCCTGAAGGCGAGCCCCTTGGTTCTTGCCTTGCCCTGCCTCCCGGTACCCGGAGAGCTGGCCTCAAAAGGAAGGCGGGAGAGCAGACTAGCCCCAGGTTCCCCCTCCCCCCGGGGTCTCTGCACTGAAGTCATCCTTCTTGCTGGCCAGAGCCCTGGGTCCTCCACTTCACTGTCCGCATGCCACCTCCTCCCCTCTTCTGTGCCCCATGTTCCCATGACGACGTGCGCTGAATGCTGACCCTGATAATGGATGCTGCCTCTCTGCCTCTCACCTTGGCCCGCCCCCTCCAACACTGCTTTCGACCCATCAGGTAGCCCTAGATCTAACTTGGCCCCAGCTCCTAGGACCCCAGCCCACAGCGGCCCAGTGCTGGCAGCCCCCTGGACAGTGAATGCAGGAATACATGAGCTCTGAGTTTCCTAGAGTGTGGCCGTGCACTATCTGTGGGCCTCGTGATTTGAGGTGACCCATGGAGAACCGCTCTCACCTTAAGAAAAGTTAAGTATTTCTCTGAATATTATTAGCATATTAAATCCATGATTTTACTTAAATATTAAGTTAAAAATAATATAGTGACCCAGCAGTTCTACTCCTGGGTATATAGACCCCAAGGAGTTGACATAATAGGTAGACAAACAAAAGCTTATATGTGAATGTTCATAGCAGCACAATCGCAGTAGCCCGCGGTGGAAACAACCCAAATGGCCACCAGCTGATGAATAGATGAAGCAAAAAGGGGTATATGCGTATGTTAGGCTATTATTCATTCATGAAAAGGGATGAAATATCCATGCTGCAACATGGATGGCCCTTGGAAAACACTACGCTACCTGGATGAAGCCAGACACAAAAGGCCACAGATTGTATGATCCCATTTACGTGAAATGAAAATCTATAGAGACAAAAAACTAGATCAGTGGTTGCTTAGGCCGGCAGGAGGGGGAAGCAGGGAGTAAATGGGCACAGGATTGCCTTTCGGGTTGGCGGAAAGATAGCAGTGATGGTTGCACATGATCGTGAATGTACTAAACATCACTAATGGTAAATTTTGTGATATGTAAAAAAAAAAAAATACATGAGTTCAACGTTGGCAGAAATCATGAAGGTCATATGTAAATAAGTGACGTATAAATAAATAAATAAATAAATAAAATAAAGCAAGCTAAGAAGTAGAGCTATGGATATGTCCGTTATATCTTGATTTAAAAAGGAAGGAAGGGAGAGAGAGAGACAGACAGACAGAAAGCAAGCTTTGGGCCTTGACACTGTTGAAACAGGCTCTGTTTCATCCTGAAATATGCTTTGCTGGAGGGCAGACCAGCGTGACCTTCACTGTCGACATTAAGACAGCCACTTGGCCTGCCGGATCTCAAGGCAACCTGGCAGGAGGTACTCTTATTCTCCATTTTATAGCCAGGGCATCCAAGGCCACAGAACCAGTCCTCGGCAGAGCCAGGCTGGCTGGGCTGCTGGTCAGCAGCGGTGCATGGAGGCTCCCACCTTTGCTCCGAGTGCGGCTCTTAGACTAGAGGGGGGACCCTGAGGACATGAGGCCCTCCGTACATGCTTTGGAGCTGCTAGTGCTGTTAGAGACGAAGCAAGCCCCATGTGATGAGATTTGGGGCCCAGCGCTGCCCCTTACCATATGTGCGACCTTAGGCAAGTTGCCTCACCTCTCTGACCCTTAATTTCCTCCTTGAGAATATATACATAAAGGTGTTTTCTCAGATGGAGGACTGTATTTCCCCTGTGTGGTTCTTATCATTATAATTTTAATTAAATAATTGTCTGTGCAGCTGCTTGTTCACTGCCCGAGCCCTCCCCCAGGCAGCGAGTTCTGCAGAAGCAGAGGCAGTCTCTCTCAGTCTCTCGCATCTACTGTCTTGATATATACTTGTTGAATAGGGAATAAATTAATGCCCGGGCAGCCCTTAGCACCATGCTCGGTACCTGGTGAATGCTAATAGATGTTAGCTCTTGTCATGAGTGTTTTCGTTGTCATTATTATGGCTCCAGACAATGTTTTAAAGGCGTTCACACAATAGCTCTGATTCTCAGAACTGCCTTGTAAGGTTGGAATAACGCTCATCTTGCAAAAATGGAAATTGAGGCTCAGATAAATTAATTTGCCCAAGTCCCATAGAATTGCTGACAGCAAAGCCCGCAACCTGCCTCTGCCCTGAATTCCTCACCAGCCCTGAGCCCCTTCATACGGCTGAGGACAGTGTACGTGGTATAAAATTATGTGTTTTGGAAGACACACGTCATAGAAAGAAAGCACGTCCGGGAGGGGCGGCCCAGTGCTCACCGGTTTGGAGTATGGCAAGTTCTGGTCGCCCCCAAAGGTGAGCAGCTTCCCCAGGCTGCTGCCTTCTGAGGGCGGTGGGCCTCCCAGCTGTGACCCTGGGGCTCTCTGTGTCCACCCAAGTAGGAAAGGAATAGAGAGGCAGGACTGAAAGAGAGGGGGGACCGGCATCGCTCAGTGCTTGATTGTCAGGCCCGTGAGGACAGGCAGGGAGCACGTCTGGCTTTTCTCACGGCTGCACCCTCACAGCCCAGCACCGAGCTCGGCAGAGGCAGTACTCAGCAGCTATTCAGCAGATGAGCAGCTATGTGCATGACTGATCGAATGAATGAATGAAAGAAAGAAAGAAAGAAAGAAAGAAAGAAAGAAAGAAAGAAAGAAAGAACCAACCAACCTACTGTCTTCTAGGCGTTGTGTCAGCTTGCTTAAAATACCTCATTTAATGCTCCGAATGAACGTATGAGGGGAGAACAAATGAGGAGATGAGGCCTAGAGGGGTGAGGTTGCTTTCCCGGGGTCCCCTAGTGAAGGGGATGTTCAAACCCATAATCTGCCCACACTGTTATCTGCCCCCTGCCGCAGAGGCTGAAACTGAGGATCAGATAACTGAGGGACATTCTGAGGCCACTGGGAGCAAGCTGGTGGCAGAGTTGGCCTTCCCCTGAGACTGCCCGGCTCCAGAGCACCCACCCTAAATGGCACCAATGGGACTGGCTTTCCAGGCTGGCCTCCAGAGGACTGCGTAATCCCCGGTGCAGCTGCTGCTGGGCGCCCAAGCCCAGCCCTCCACCAGTGTCAAAGCTGAGAAGTCTCAGGGGCTGTGTGTCCTGATTCCCGTGGCAGGGGAGGTGCGACCCCAGAGTGGGCGCCTCTAACTGAAGAAGTGTTGGCTTTGGAGGCCTCAGCCCAGCACCATGGCTGAGCTGGGGCCCTTGGGCCAGTTGGAGTGAAGTGTGGTGGGCCGTAAATCAGATTTCCTGCCTGAGCTCTTGCTAATCCGCTTGGAACTATGTCCTGTTCTGGCCCAGAGATGTTTCCACTCCCCAGAAGGACAGCTGTCCCCTCTGAGGTCAGGGTCTATGACTCAGACTTCCAGGCAAGGACCACGGGACTCAGCTCCTGGCGTGAAACAAAACCGAGAGACTGAAAGGCAGGCGCTACAGTCCTCATGTTGAACAGAGCATGGATTGGGGCCAGCCAAACCTGGATTCAAATCTTGGCTTCTCCACCCACTGGCCAAGAGACCTTTGGAAAGTCACCCTTCCTTTCCGAGTCTCATTCTCCCCATCTGGATGATGGAGGTAGTACTTTCCTTGGAGCCCTGTTGGCCAGTGAGCTGAGGAGAGGGTCTAAGGCCCAGAGCAGGAAGGCTTGGCTCAGGCTCCGCCCACAAGTGGCTGCGTCCCACCCCCAGCTCTTCAGGCTCCACCTACTCCCATGCTGTCCAGTGGGGCCAGGACGAGGAAGGGCAAGGCAACGAACGCCACATTGCAGGTCAGAGCCCAGATCCCCAAGGTGACCTGGGGGGCAATCTCGGCTCTGCCTCACACTCACTGTTTGGCCTCGGACAAAGAGCTTAGCCTCTCTGAGCCTCACTGCCTCTTCTGTAAAATGAGGACTTCAAGGGCTTGTGCAGATGCCACTGTCGGCCCAGAGCCTGGCACACAGTAGGAACTCACTGACCGTGGTCGTTGTGCCCAGCAGTCGCTAGCCTGAGGCTCCCACTCTGCCACCCCTTGCTCTGAGGTGACTGTCTTGTCCCAGGAGCCTATCTGAGCCCCTCCTCCTCCAGGGTCCCTGTGTACGGACTCTGGGTCACCAGAGGCTCTTGCTGACAGCAAGATCCAGACCAGATCACCATCAGGAAGCTAATCGAAGGAGAGGAGGAGGCCTTTGCCCAGGCAGTGCCCACTGCAACGCAGGAAATGGGACATTTGCACATTATTTTCCTTCACCAGTGCCCTGAGGTGACACCCTTCCTCTCGAGCTGAGATGAAGTTTTTTGGTTTCCAGATAGACCTTCTATCTGTGTCCCTGGGGATTACCTCCGCCTCCCAACCCACTCATACCGCTGTCAGCTCTACTCAGGGCAGCCCACCATCCATGGCCAAGTGCAAGCTCCTGCTTTCTGGGTGCTCAGTGTTCAGTCGACAGGAGATGCCCTTCCCCGCAGCCCACGCTGAACTTGACAGAAATGTCCCTGTCTGCGCAGTCAGTTACTGTGGCTTCCCCACTGGGCCCACAGAAGGGTGTTCATCCGGGGCTCCCCTGCATCATCCACATCGCACCCACCCATTGGAGGGGGGCATCTGCAGGAGAGGCTTCGGGGCCTCACATGCTGCTGACGAGGAAGCATGGTGAGAGGACGTGTGATCTGTCCTCAGTGCGTCCAGAAGCCAAATCCGCTGCTGCCCTCAGCCTGTGAGGGCAAAACGTGCCCATAAACTTGTGGGGAAAATGTGCATTGACCAAGTTTTATGGCATCCAAAATCATATGTCATCTCTTTGTGTCTTTATACTTAAGCACCATAATTACTAGGGGGAAATATTTTTCTTAAAAAATCAAAACAATCAACAAGTCACCAGATGTCCACTCACGTTTCATGAAGAAACAGCCCTTATGCCTTGGTGGAACTCCCCCTCCCACAGGAGCAGGTGCTTGACGTCATCGGAGGCATTTGGGGGGGCGGGGGCATCACGTTCCACTGGAGCAGAGCGAAAGGGGCTCTGACAGTTCACTTTCCTGGGTTTGTTGTTGTCGCTGCTTTTTTTGTGCTTTTTGCTTGGATCTTTGCAAGATTTTTTTTTCAAGTTTATTTTGAGAGAGAGGGTGTGTGCAAGTGAGGGAGGGACAGAGGAAGAGAGAATCCCAAGTAGGCTCTGCACTACCAGCATGGAGCCCAGTGCATGGCTCGAACTCTGAGATCTGAGCTGAGCCGAAATCAAGAGTCAGATGCTTAACCGATGGAGCCACCCCGGTGCCCCAAGTTTTTTTTGTTTTTTTTTTTAATTCAAACATTCATCCTGGATGTGTGTAGGATTGGCTCTTTCCTGGGCCCTGGCACACCCTTCTTGGGAAGACCCCTGTCCTGGGTCAGCTTTCGGTTCTCAGGCCCCCACATCCCCTTGTATTCTTTCTTCCTCTGTTCTTTCCTGTGGCTTCTGATCTTGCCGAAGCGGCCCTCCACATCAGTGATGCAGGTTTCCCAAGGATCCAGTTTGCTCCTCGCTGCCTCTGATGTTAATTTTATTATTATTATTATTCTGTTGTGTCTTTTAGTTTCCTTTTCTTCTTTTCTTATCTCAGGCATCTCTGTCTAGCTCATTCTTGTGCAGTTTCGCCTCTGACAGTTGTCTCCTGTCTCCAAAGCTCTGTCTTCTTGTACCATATTGAAAAGAAAAAATGTCTTGATCTTTCTCTTGGATCCTGGAAGAGATCGTTTGAGGACACGTGTTCTCAGGGCTCGGCCCCTTCTCCATGCAGCTCAGGCTCCAGCGTTTGGCAGTATTTTTCCGTGTGTTCCCTTGATGGATTTTCTTTCCTCTGTATCCTGGAATAAGGTGAAATCTGTTCATCGTCAGGGTTTATCAACAGGCATTGGGGGTTCCCTCTGAACACATCCCAGCGATCTGTAAATGGAGGGGAGTACATGGAGGAGAAGGAGCCAGCTGGCACATTCCAGAGGCCCCAGATCAGCTCCTGCTGCACAGTGTACTAGTCATTGACCTGAGTTCTCTAGTTTTTAGATCCCCGTATCTGTGAGTCTGGGGGCAGGTCCTGAGAGGTACCAATTGACAAGGTCTACATTGGCTCAGTTTCTATCCTCTTCATCTGCTTTTGTATGTTTAGTATCTTCCTGGGTCCTCAGTCGTGATGAGGTGGTTTTCATTTTTTTTCTTTTTTCTTTTTCCAAAGATTTTATTCTTATGTAATCTCTACACCCCATGTGAGGCTCGAACTCACGACCCCGAGATCAAGAGTCACACGTTCCACCAACTGAGCCAGTCAGGCACCCCCATCTTTTTCTCTGTTCACAAAAATGTTGGTGTTAAGTCAGGGAGGCTCTGGGAGGGGCTGTCTCGTGTCTTCTGGAAGGTTTCCAGAAACACGTATGTTCCCCCATCCACTCTTCAAGTTGTTGGGATATTTTGTAAGTAACTTCAGCAGCTGTGCCCGCCCCTTTCGTATGCATGAACTCCCTTAGAGTTCATTCACTCATAACCTGTGAGAAGGTCACAGGTACTACATCTCCATCTCCCAGCGGAAGAAAGCAGTTGAACTCACCCAGGATCACAATGGACTAATTGGCGGCAACATCAGGATATGAACACCAATGTCTCAAGTGTTAATATCATTTGTCTGGTGTATGCACGGAGCTGTAAGTATGCCATATAACATATCAGTGAGAGTGTGGGTGCTAGAGCCCAGGCTTAATATCATTTGTCTGGTGTATGCACGGAGCTATAAATATGCCATATAACACATCAGTGAGAGTGTGGGTGCTAGAGCCCAGGGCCTGGGCTCAGATCCTACCTCCACCGTGTATGTGCCAAGTGATCTTGGACGGTTACTTAACATCTCTGGAGTTGAGGAGAGAGGCTGAGGCTGGGGAAGGTAGAATGAATTCCACGAGTATTAAAGACATGATCAACCTACTTCTGTCTTACTTGTACCACTGATTCCTCTGGGGCTTCTCATTGGCATCTGAGGATAATTCCCCAAAGTCTATACTAAGCATTATTATTAATTTTTTTAGCAGGTCCACATCTTTAGTTATCTGTGTAATTAATGCCTCTGGTGAATGCCTCTGCTGGCCTGTGCAATTCATGGGGTCAGGGACCACGCCTGTCCGGTTTTCCTCTGTACTGCCGTGTCTGGAACGGGGTAGCCACTCAGCAAATATTTGGAGCACTGGTGCCCTTTCACGAGCAGGTGGACATCACTGAGTGGGCTGGCCCTCCTGTGCCCTTGGAGCTTCCTCTCCACACAGCGCCCCACCACCTTCCTTCCTGCCCCCCACTGCTTCTCACTGGTCAGCAGACAGGCTCCCTTGCCCTGGGCCTCTCTCTTCCCTGCAAAGCGTCCTCTGATGGCATGAGCTCTGAAGAAGAGGGGAGGCCAGAACTGAGTTAGGTGGGGAGAGCCAACCAGAGCAGAAGTCAGGGTCTCAAGAAGGTGACCAGGAGCCCAGAGTCAAGGGGACCGGGTTTCTTGAGCCATTTTCAAAGGGAACAGAGTCTGATGGGGCAGGGGAGAGGCAGTACAAGGAGAGTGAGTGTGGGTGGGCCAGTCTGCGGCAGGACCCCAGCCTCTCCCAGCCTCTCCCCTCCTGCGCCACCCAAAACACACAGTGTGACCAGGGAGAAGGCCCCCACGGTGGAGAGGAAAAGCCGGGCTCCCTGAAAGTGGGTTTTCTAGCACAGTCCTCTGGGGTCTCACATGGTCTCCTCTCTAGTGAGAGCGATCAAAACACGTGGGCTTGAAAACCACAAATAAATGAGTAGTCAGATACCATTTTTCTTCCAGAGGGGCCCAAGGAGTCTTTGAGTATTTCATTTCAGCAAATTCAGAGAATTTGCTTTACGAAAGTGAAAATTGGTTTGGATCTAGCTAACCCTCTGAAAATCTGCTGCTTGTTTTACGAGAATGCAGAGATTGGTGACTGAGGTTTAGAATGCAGTGTTTTATTACACAGTTTCCACTGAGTAATGAATAAATCTGACAGTTTTTACCTTTGCCTCCCTTATTTTCTGTTACACTTAAAGACTAGGTGAAGTGTGGTCACAGATACGTGAGCACATTAGAGGAAGTGGAAAATACTTTGGTGGATGAAGCAGCCGTCTGTGTGAGCTCACTCTCTGGCTGGGATCCTGGTGGCCTCGGACGTCCAGGAAGCCTTTCCGTGCACAGTAGCGAATCTCTGAGCCAGGGTTGGAAAGACAAGCTCGGGAGTGTTTTCCTTGGCACGTGGGCAGCCTCGATTCTACCCAGTATGAGGCAGGTTTCCGAGGCTTTCACTGGGGGAATCATCTTACGTTTCCTTTTGGTGACGTCAGCTACTCTGGAAGCCCATTGTGGCGCTCAGAGAAATGTGGGTATTTAGCTTGGAGATGCCAGAACACAGGGCGGACCCTAACAGGGTGGCCATGGACTGGGGTGCCCTACAGCTGAGGCCATGCTCTTCCACTGAGCAGTGGACTTTCAGCGCCAGATGGAAGAGTCAAGAATATGCAGATAAAGACCCGATACCCAGTTCGGTCGTCCCTCAAATATCTTCTGAGCCACCCACTCTGTGCTAGGCTCAGTGCTGGCCCCTTGAGATTGCAGAGCTGGATAAGACATGGTCCTTGTCACTGACTGAGTGATAAATACCGTAATCGAGGGAAGGGCAGTGTGCTCCAAGGAGAAGGCTAATGGCCAGAGGAGAAGGCTGAGCAGGCCAGGGCATGGCATGCCCCTGCTGGCCCAGGGAGGCCCACTGGGCTGGAGCATCGCGTGAGGACATAGTGGGAGAAGAGACCAGAGATGCCGGCAGGGAGCAGAAGCCACAAAGCCACAAACCCTTGCCCACTGGGGATAGAAAGTAGTTGGGTTGATTTTAAGTTGGGGAAAGGCATGGTCTGATTAGGTTTTAGAAAGATCATGGGATGCAGAATGGATCGGAGTTGGAGGCCAAAAGTGGAGGGAGGAGCCAGGCTGTAAGGAAGTGTTAACAGTGGCCCGGAGACCAGATCAGAGGCAGTCTGGAAAGGTGGGTATCCTTTAAATCAAAACCTAAAGACTGAGTCTTCACCAGGACCTAAGAATGCTGGGTAAATCACTGTGTAGAACATTATCTGCATCCTCCCTGCTCCAAAAGTGCTTATTTCTCTAATAGTTGAAAAGAAGGACAGAAGGAAGATAAACCTTGCTCTCTTTTATATTTTGTTTTATTTTAAGTTTATTTATCTATTTTGAGAGAGAGAACCTGAGCAGAGGAGGGGCAGAAAGAGGGAGAGAGAGAATCCCAAGCAGGCTCCGCACTGTCAGTGTAGAGCCAGATGTGGGGCTCAAACTCACGAACTGCAAGACCATGACCTGAGCTGAAGTCAAGAGTCAGACACTGAACCAACTGACTGAGTCACCCAGGTGCCCTGTGACCTTGTTCTTTTATATTTCTGAAAGTAGTACGTATTCATAACTAAAGTCTTCAAAAATGTAAAATTCTATAAAGCAGGAAATAACCCTAAAATTCCATCCCTAAAGATTGCAACCATGAGCAGATTGGGCAATAATCCTCTCCCCCTCCATCCCCTCTCCCTTTTTGTCTGCATGTGCCTGCGTATGTGAGTCCATATAGGTATACAAAATCGCACCCCACTGTTTTCACTTAAAAACGCATTGTGGATATCTGTCCATCTCAGTTCTTAGAAATATGTTTATTTTATCCTTTTAATTAGCTGCATCATCTTCCACTACTTGGATTAAAAAAAATCATTTCTCTGAACCATGCAGTTTTTCACAATTATAAATGACAACAATGGCATAATGAATAATCCCTGTTTATTTTGCTCATTTGTAAGAATATTGCTATAGAGTAGATTTCTAGAAGCAGAATTGCTGGATCCTGGTAAACACGTCTTTGAGATTTTTGATGGATACTGCCAAATTCTACTTCTAAAAGTTTCTATCACTTTGTACTACAGCCAGCCTTTTATAAGTGACTATTTCCGTACACTCTTGTCAACACCAAGTATTATCAACCTTTTCGACCTTTGCTGGTATAAATAGCCAGAAGAAGGAAATCTTGTTTTAATTTGTGCTTCCTTGATTAGTAATGAGGCTCGGGCGTCTTTGACGCCTTTACTGACCATCTTCTATAACAGTATTTACCTTTAATACGGGAGGTCTTTATATGTCAAAAGTAGTGATTGTCTAATACAGTGCAAATATTTTTCCCATTTGGACATTTGTCTTTCCCCATTGAGCATGGCACTTTCACTGATGATGCATAAGTGCTTCTGTTGAGATGGAGTCCAGTACGTCAGCCTTTCCTGTCATGGCTTGAGTTTTGTGTCACACTAACGTCTTTGCACACCCCAAGGCTATAAAAAGATTCTTCTCTATTTTATTCTAGTGCTCTTCTTCCTATTTAGATTCCAGTCCCTAAATCAACTGGAATTTATTCTGTTGTAAGGAATGAAGTAGACATCTAGCATTGTGTTTTCCTAACTGGATAATCATTCGTCCCCATGCCATTTATTGACAGACCCTACTGACTAATAACATACCCTCATCCTTCGCTAGATTTCTGTGTCTGTGTGAAACTGTTGCCGGGCTTCCTACTCTCCACCTCTGGCTTGTCTGATTCTGGAGGAGGGCTACCGTGCATGATGACTATAGGTTCATAGCACGTTTGGTAACAAGCTTCTTTTGTCATCCTTCTTTTCAAAAATGTTCTAGTTTCACGTATTAGTCTTCCAGGTGAACTTCAGAATCAGTTTCAGGATCACGTGAAATGTATATATTAGTTAGGCAATAACTAACATTCTCACAATGTTGAGTCTTCCCGTTTAAGATCATTATAGCTGTCCTCATTATTTCTGTCTTCTTTCGTATCCTTAAGATGTATTTCATTAGTTTTATCTTCGTTACCAAAGTGTTACATTCTCATTGTGACAAATAGAATACAGAGTTGGGGCGACAAGTTCCTATTTGTATGAACCGTGCTTTTATTGCAGTGAAGTAGATTCTTCAAAGAAGGATTAATAAGCCCAGGATATATGCATATTTAATTTTAATAAGTGTTATATAATTTTTCTATCAAATGTTTTATTCGTATAGATCTTACACCTTTTTTCCTAAGTTTACTCCCACGGTTTTATAGTTCTGTTTTTACTGTACATGACCTCTCCTTTTTTTTTTCCATTTTCTAACTGATGATTTCTACTATATAAGAATGCTCTTCCTAAGTGTCCATCAACAGATGAATGGATCAAGAAGATGTGGTTTATCTATACCATGGAATACTACATGGCAATGAGAAACAATGAAATCTGGCCATGTGTAGCAACATGGATGGACCTTGAGGGTGTTATGCTGAGCGAAATAAGTCAGGCAGAGAAGGACAAATATCATATGTTTGCACGTATAGGAGGATTAGGAGGAACTTGATGGAGGAACAAGGGGGAGAAGAAGGGCGGAAATGGTGGGGGAAAGGGAGAGAGGCAAACCATGAGAGACTCTTGAATGCTGACAAAAACTGAGGACTGATGGATGTGGGGGGGAGGGGGAGATGGGCATGGAGGAGGGCACTTTGGGGATGAGCACTGAGTGTTATGCGGAAACTAATTTGACAATAAACTATTTGTAAAAAAAAAAATAATAAAAAAATATTAGAAATAGAAAAAAAATAATAATAAAAACACCTCCTTGCATACAAAAAAAAAAGAATGCTCTTGACTTACTTATATTTTCTTTGAACTTAATTCTATTATTTACCACTAACAGTTTTTAGTTGAGCATCCTAGATTATCAAATTATATAACTAATACAATAACTAATTATATCACCTCAAAATAATGGCAATATTATAGGTGTCTTTAATATTTACCACACATTTCTTTATCTTGTCTTATCTTGTTGGATCGTGTATCTGGAATAGTGTTAGAATGCCAGCAGGTTGGCAGCTAGTCTAACTCGTTCCTACTAATAGTATTTCACGTCAAGAACATTGTTTTAATTTTTCTAACGTGCATTCTTTATCACACTAAGGAAGTCTGTTCGTACTCAGTGCTTTGCCAAGGATGATGTTACAGCTATCAATGACTTTTTAATATCTATCAAGATACTAAATACCATTGCACTCTTATAATATAAAACCTATTTCCCATATTGTTCCTTAATATGCTGCTCATTTGATTTGCTAAGATTATTTTAAAATGGTGAATTGTATTTGCTAATGTTTTATTTGGAATCCGTGGATCTTTATTAATGAGATTGGTCTCTCTTTCATTTCTGTCAGGTCTTGGCATAATGGTTATGCTAGAGTCATAAAAAGAACTAAAACATAAAAAGAACATAAAAAGAACCGCAGATATTTCTGACTTTTTCTATTTTCTGCAACAGTTTAAATAAGCTAAGCATTTCTTCTGATGTTTTTTTTTTTAATTTTTAATGTTTATTTATTAGAGAGAGAGAGTCAGCATAGCAGGGGAGGAGCAGAGAGAAAGGGAGACTCAGAATCCAAAGCAGGCTCCAGGCTCTGAGCTAGCTGTCAGCACAGTACCTGATGCGGGGCTCAAACTCATGATCCATGAGATCATGACCTGAGCCGAAGTGAAACGTTTAACCAACTGAGCCACCCAGGCGCCCCACTTTTAATGTTTTATAGACAGGTTCCATAAAGCCATGTGGATATTATACTTTTTAATTATAGTATTTTCTCAGTATCATTAATAGTTCTTCTGCATTGACCATTGAAGTTATTTGCCTTTTCTCGAAACAATTTTGGGAAGGCAGATTTTCCTAGGAAGAACCCACTTCATCTAGATTTTCAAATATGTTGGCATAAAAATGACACATACTACTATTTTAACATCTCCTCCATATTTGGAATCAAATTCTTTCTCTCTTATCCCTAACATTATACATCTGTGTTTTCTTTCTTTTTTCCCCCTTCATCATACATACCAAGAATTGTCTACTTTGACTTTTTCAAAGAACCAACTTTGAACTTTATTACCCTAGAGGCCTTACTTTTTTTTTTTTAACTTGTTATTTCTGCTTTTATATTTTTTATTGTTTTCTCCCACTTTTCTTTTGCTGTGTTTTGTTCTTTTTCTAGTCCTCTGTAATAAACACTAAGTTCAATTCTTGTCTTTACCTTTCTTAATTATCAATGTACACATTTGTGGCTGTAGATTTTTCTCTGAGTAGAATTTGGTAGTTCGGCTGCATCCTTTATGTAGATAGTTTGTGATTTTAATTTTAATCTCTTCTTTCATCTCTGAATTACTTGGAGTGTTTTTTCTTACCCAAATGGTTCATTTTTACAATTTGTTTTTACCCGTGGGCCAGGGAAGGGAATGGAATTGCTCCCGGATTACCACAACCACATGGATTATGAGTATGGAAGGTATAGTTTCCCCCAGAGGAAAATTCGGGGCCTTTTCCAAAAGAATTGGGAGTGGATATTAGGCAGACACAGGTGCCAGTTTCTTCTCCGCTGCCAATAGAATTGTTGAAGGATTTATGAGATAATACATGTAATTTACTTATCACCGTGTCTAGCACAAAACAAGCCAAATAATACTAACCAGATTAATACGTTCTCCTCATGCCCTTTCTTACTGCTGATCACAATACTGGCACATGTGACATGGCCCCAGGGCTCCCTAGGGAACATTAGCAAACAGCAGGTTACCCCACCGCATCTGTAGATCACCAGGGAATCCCCGTGGTGTGAGAGGATCTGTGATTTTCCTGGTCATTGCACCTCGGGGAGCTAGGAGGAGATTCGGCACCCCCAGGACCCCAGGATTCTGTACAGGCTGCAAGACTGCCCGCGTGCCTTTGTGATTCATTAGCCTCAACACCAAGAAATAAACGAGGCCATGTGCTCATCCCGAACACATGGTCTCTGACCACCTGACATGTGACTGCCGCCTTCCTGCAGACCTAGGAAATATTTGTCTCCACGTGGGTGAGCTTCCAACACATTTCATAGAAGGAAAATTCTTTAAGTGCGGATTTGTTCTGAAGTCCAGGTTTTGCACGATTGATATTAATGAGTGGGCACTAATTAATACTCATAGTCTTCTGCATCTGACAGGGAGCCTGAACTGCCTGCTGACATCCCCTCCTGCAATAGACGGAATTGCTTTGTGCTCTCTTTAAAAAAAAAAAAGAAAGAAAGACAGAAAGAAACCCTAATGAGCTGCTGCTTTGTTATTTCATTTGGAATTTATCAAGACAGTTTATGTGATCAAACCACACAAGTATAGCTCTGGATGCCAGTGCTCCTCATGTCTGAAGTTGGAAAGTGATCTTTTTAAGGCAGAGCAGGAGAACATGGAAAAAAGTCTTTCATCTCAAACCTTAAAGGAAAGGGAGAGAGAAAATGGAAAGCGTTAGATGGAAATGTGGCGTATTTTTATGCTGTGGAGGGTTCCGCCCCCCCAACACAGCAGAATTTTCCTTACTAAATAGATAGCTGTGTGAGAAAAACCAAAACCAGCCTCGGGATGGCAGTGAGGCGGGTGGCGATGGGAGAAACAAGAGAGCAGTGAGCTTCTGGGCGGCGGCAGAGCCCGGGTGCCAGCCGCGGGCTCTGGCCCTGGGAGGCTGAGGGCGCCCGGCTTCAAGCGGGCTCTGCGCCACGGCCCATGGGTGTCTCTCAGCTTAAGAGAAGGTGTCTGTTCAGGAGAGCACCTCCTTTGTCAGCCTGGCAGTCCCTCCTCAGGGCCGGGGCATCCTGTGGACACCCCTGGTGGGGGCCTGCATTCACCGGCAGGAAGGTTTGGCCACATGCCCTCAGGCTTGGGACAAGCCCAGCTGCCGAGGTGTCCGCAGCGGAGCCAGCTGAGGGCTGCTCACCACTGGTCCCCGGGGCTCCCTGCCCCACTGTGACAGTCTGGTTGGCATTCGTATCGCAGCCACAGAGCATCACCAGGCCCTGTGTGGGGCGTGGAAGGCAGGAGAACAGACGGATGTTCTGGGTAGCTGTCCATCTCAGAGGAGGTCCAGTCTGCAAGTGGGCAAGCCATGGGGCAAACAGCAGCGGCCAGAAGCATTCTCTGGGAGTCGGGGCAGGCCGCAGCATGGGTGGCTGGACCCTCTCACCCCTGTGCCAGCCAATGACTCCCAGCCCCCAGCCGTTGGCATGGAGTTAGACAAGCCTGAATTCAAATCCTGAGCCCCCCCACTTGCAAGCTGTGTGATCTCAGACAAGTCGCTTCACCTCTCTGAGCTTCCTAATTTGTAAAATGGGGGAGTGAGAGTATGTTCTGTGCCGGTTGCGGTGATGGTGGGGTGGTACGAGCAAGGCCAGCCTCTCCTATCGCAGACCATGGCTGTTACTATTCTAGCTGTTTCCCCCAACGTGTCTGCACCTCCCAGTCTAGTCCTGGGCTCTGGCGTTGCTCAAGCCTGTGGCAGCCAGGGCCAGCGGCTGGCCCATTACTGCCCATCTTAACAAGGCCATTAACACAGCATCGTCTGCTGCAGGAACTCTGTAATAACTGGGATGGGAGCTGAGACATCCCAGCTGTGCTGTCTCCATCCAGACGGAAGCTCCCAGCACTGGCCTGTCTGAGGTGGGTGGTCACCACATGGCCGGCATCTGGGTACCATCCATGGTTCTGGCAAACCCAGCTGGGTGCACCCCTCCCTTGGGCGTCCCGATGTTCTTCCCAGTGGGGCCTGGCCATGGAGACCGGCTCAGGGTCAACTCAGCCTCTTGGGCACCTTAGGGGTCCAGGCCCCGGGCCAGGAGACTCCTCATGATCACCTTCATTACCCCAATTGCAGTCAAGAAACTGAGGCCTCAGGAGGAGAAAAGGCTTGCCTGAGACCACCCGGCTGGTAAGTGGCAAAGCCAGGGTTCCAAGTCTCCTGGCTCTAAGCCCCACACTCTCCCACTTATGCCACCACTGCCTGTCATGTGGCAGAGCTGGCCCAGTGACGATGAGACCTGGGACAGATAGGCCACGATGAGTGCCAGGGAGCCGGTGGGGAGGAGATGGAAGGTGTGGCCAGGAGAGGTAGCCACAGTACAGTTGTGAGCCCTCTTGGAGAGTGTTAACCCCCCAGGGGAAGGTAAGCAGGGAGAGCCATCGCCTGGAGGCCTCCGGGTCCCACGATGCCCCCATCTTGCCTCACCACGTGTCAGGCACCAGAAGACCTGGCCAGGGGTAGAGGCCTGACAAGATGGCAGCCTGGATGGACAGACCTGTGTTCGAACGCTGCCTCGGTCATTTCCCAGCCGAATGGCCTCAGGCCATGTGACTCTCTCAGCTTCCCTTTCTTCTGTAAAAATAGAGCTAAAGCCTCTCTGACAGCTGTGTTATTGTCATGATCCCATAATCTGGGCAAAGCTCTTAGTGGAGGACCTGGCACATAGGAGTGCTCAGTTTTATTATTACTGTTTATTTAAACATTGCATTAGTTTTTATTAAGTTTTAGGGGGAAGGGGTGGGAGCTACAGGCATCCAGTTGTGGAACAAATAAGTCACGGGGATAAAAGACACAGTGTGAAGACTGTGGTTGATGATAGTGTCGTGGCATCACACGGGAACAGATGGCAGCTTCCGCCTGCGAGCACAGCACAGTGTATCAACTTGTCAGGTCGCGGGTTCCACCGGAAACTTTTCAAATAGAAAAAGTAATTAAAAAAAAATAAATGGTAAATACGTGTATGAAATTTATTTTCTTATTATTGTCACTTGACTCTCAGTGTCTCTTCCCTCAGCTCTAAAATGAGGGTAATAATGTACCTCATGATGCGATCGGGTGGCTTACATGAAATATGCCTTCATTCATGCATTCCTTCGTTCAGCTGACGTTTACCACACAGCCCCTGCGTGCTCTGTTCCAGCTGCTGGGGATTGAGCTCTGGAGCAAGACCCACTTCCTGGCTCTGAGTTTTAAATTTTTTTTTAATGTTTTATTTATTTCTAGGAGAGAGAGAGAGAGAGACAGCGTGAACAGGGGAGGGTCAGAGAGAGAGGGAGACACAGACTCTGAAACAGGCTCCAGGCTCTGAGCTGGCAGTCAGCACAGAGCCCGACGCAGGGCTCGAACCCACAAACCGCGAGATCATGACCTAAGCGAAAGTCGGACGCTTAACTGACTAAGCCACCCAGGCGCCCCTGATGAGTTTTAAGTCTGATGGGGAGAATCAGACCTTAAATACATGAACGATACAAATAAGTATCATCTTGCAGTTGTGGTGAGTGTTCACAGTACGTGGGGTTTAGCACAGCACTGGCATCGCGCAAGGGGGAGGGGGCTTTGCCCATGATTTCATTACAATTTAGGCTTTTAAATATTTCCAGTTGGAGGCTAATAACAATGCTGAAAAGATCTCCCTGTCTTTGCACAGTATTAACTGTAAAAGATTTGCTGCCTTTGGCGTAGCTTTTGTCGTGGGAACCAAAAGACTGTTTAGATGGAGTTTCTGTCCAGGAATTGCCGGGGCTCACGGTCTGCCCAGGTTGCTGGGGACAGGCCTTTTTGGGGGGACATCCCCCTCCCTGTACCCCCCAGTCCTCAGCGTGTCACGGCGTTGGCTTCTACTCCCACGTCCTGAGGGGTAGTCGGGTGTTGGTGGCTGCATATTTTGTGGAAGGAGTCATGAACACCTGGACAGTAGAATTAGCTCTGATGAAGTAGTGAGTTCCCCATGTCCCCAGGGTGCAAGCAGGAGCTGGGAGGTGGAAATGGAGTGCCACTCCTTTGAAGGAGAGCTTCTCCCAGCCTCTGTTTGCACGACCAGGGCCCCGAGAAGCAGCCCTTGCAGACGCCACAGAGCAAGCCTTCCATGCTGAGGGCGTTATTTGAGAAGAGCGGATTCCCCGTGTGTATCTGAGGGCCAGTGAGTGGGTCAGGAGCCAGACAGACCTGGGCTGCGGTCCCACACACCCACTGTGAGGCCCAGACAGGTTTCCTAATCTCCCTGAGCTTTAGTTTTCTCCTCAACCCTCCGGGGTTGATGGCAGGGTCACGTGGGTAAGGAGCTAAGTCCCCAGCTTGTAGTGGAGCCTCTAGTAGCCTCGGTTTTCTCCCTTTTCCCTTAGCCTGCTCCCCAGTATCTCTGCTCCTGGCCAAGTGCTTTTTCTGCCACTTAGTCAGCTGAGTTCAGATCTGCACAGGGCCTACAACTGGAAGAAAGGTGCCACATGTCCCTTATCCCGTCATGTCATGCTCAGCACCAGAGGGGACTTTGTGTTGTAGTTGAAGCAGTAATGGGATGGCAGGATTGCCACTGCCGAACCCCTAGGGAGGGAGCTGAATTACGTTTTTACGAAGGGAGAGGAAAGACGAGACCCAAAGCAAGAATACATCTGTGGATCTCTGCCTACCAAGCTTAGAGCTTCCATACAAGGGACATTATTTCTTATTATTAAAATTTTGGAAACATGGTACCACTAGAAAGAAAGGAAGTGGAAATGGCTTCTATTAGAAGTGCTAGCATATGTTTCTGTGATTTAATGGTTTCCCGTAACAATGCGTAGCTATTTTTAAAGCAGACGAATGACTCATGGTATCCAGCACCAGCGGTCCACTGTGATGGCAGGAAGCCTGTGCTGTGGGGAGGCGGGCTTGGGTTCGCCCCCACCTCCATCATTTACCAGCTGTGTGGCCCAGAGCAAGTTCTGCTTCCCCTCTGCATTTCCTTTTCCTCCTCTATAAAAAGGGTTGTTGTAAGGATTAATAAGATAATGAATGTATAAGTCAGCACAGTGCTTGTCCATCCATGCAACATACTCACAACTTTTATAATAAATACCTAATTAACTACATCTGTAGTAATCCTCAGCAGTTCAATAGTAAACTTTTGAGGCTATAAATTTTCCTCTGAGTACCACTTTGGTCAGATCTCAGATTTGGTTAGATTTTGATATGCAGTGTTCTTATTGACATTATCTTCAAATAATTTTTTTGTTTTCTATTTTCTGCTTTTCCTTTAACTCAAGAGTTGCTTATGAGAGAGAGAGAGAGAGAGAGTGTGTGTGTGTGTGTGTGTGTGATTTCTAATCAGTTAGAATTTTTTCTGTATCTATTGTTAAATCCTAGATGTGTGTAGTAAGGTCAAAGAATGTGGGTAACGTGGCATTTACTTTTTGGAACTTAATGAGCATTGCTTTATATTCTAATGTATAACCAATTTTTGTTAGTATCCCATGGGTATTTGAAAAGACTGATATTTTCATTTATACATCAACCTTGTTAATTTTGTTACTTAGTATTCATATATGCACAGGTATGTACATATATCTGTATATCTGTGTATTTTTTTAGATGCATACACACACACATGCACATGCGTGCGCACACACACACACACACACACACACATTCTGGAAGAGACATGCCAAAGGCTCTGTCTATAATTGTGGCTTTGTTGAAATCACTTCCTTTCTGGCAGTGTTTTGCTTTATATATTTTGACCCAGTGTTGTTTTGTGCATAGAAATTTGTAGTCATTAGATCTTCTCAATCAACTGTGCTTTTCATTAACATCAGCCAGTCCCTCTTCTTTGCCTTGTCCAGTGTTTTCTGCCTTGAATTCTGTTTCACATTGCTACTCCTGCTCAGCCTACCAGTAATGTAGATGTAGTGGCAGTGCTCGTGGAAGGCTGCTGGGAGGATATGCCGTCATTGTCTATGCACAACTCCAGAGAGCCTGGAGTGTGGATCATGCTGTACAGCCAGTCCTCCTCTCCCATCCCTGGCGAGGCGGCTTGTCCCAAATTCCAGCTGGGGTGATGCCAGGAAGCTGTGCTGAGGCTCACCACTGGCCTGTCATGGCAGTGTTTTCGTATCCCACATTATTTTCTTATTAAGCGCCCTCAGGAAAAGTCTCTGTCCAGCCTTTGTTCTTTATAGCAAAGACTGTTGCTTTTTTTATTTCTTCTTTTGTCTCTTAGTTGATTTATGATTTTAGGGTGTGTGTGTTTATGTGTATGAGTGCGTGCCTGCGTGTGTGTGTATAAATAGAAAAATAGACACATAGCTAAGTGAATAAATAAAAAACCAAATTCAGTCCAAATAGTTGTTGTCCCAGTTATGACACCTTGGACCTATTAAATGTCATCAGTTGGTGAAATATACAAGTATCCATCCCTTTCATGTCCTGTTATTTTCCAGTTGGGTTACAGGTAAAAACCCTTGTGGCTGGAGAGTGTATGAACTAGAAATGCTGAAATCTTGCCAGCATTCATTTTGGTTGTCACTCGGATGTTATATTACATTTGAGCCATCTATGCATAAGATTAGTAGTCGGGATTGGAATTGAAGTCAGAGTAATATCTGAGTTTTCCATAAGCCACCCTTTATACCTTCTAGCACAACGGTGCTGTTTTGTGCTATTTTGTACTGATTCATGCCGAGTGCCCTCCATTACTACATATCTTCTTTAATTTTAGGGATCTATCTTCTGGATTTAATCTACATTGATTCTGCATATCCTGCCTCAGGCAGCATCATGGAAAACGAACAAAGATCCAATCAGATGAACAATATTCTCCGAATAATCGCTGATTTACAAGTTTCCTGCAGCTACGGTTAGTACCCCTGGTTGCTGGAATTGTGAAATCTTACATCACTGAAATTTGGATTCAGCACCTCATCAGTACGAAAGGTCTGGAAACCAGGTGGTCCCCACAAAACTCTTCATTTTAATATCTTGAGCACCCAACATGTCCAGGACACACTACCCACAGTCTCGATCTTCAAAGATGGTGAAAACTAGATGTTCCCATCTCGGTGTTACAGACAAGGAGGCTGAGGCTGAAGATAGTTTAGTCACTTATCTAAGATCATGCGTCTGGGGAGTGGCAGCGCCCAGGTCGTTCTGGCTCCCGGCTCATTCACCCATGGAGAGCTCTGTGGGCAGCCCCTGGGTAGCTCTCCTCCAGGGGGACTCAGAGACCCAGGTTTCTCCCTGTTGTGGCCCCACCATGTCCCCCCTGGCCTTAGAGGCCTCCAGTGACCTCCACATCCATCTGACAGATGCAGGAAGGGAGAGAATCATCCAAGGGTAGGTTTTATGGGCCAGATTTGCACACAATGCTCATCATTTCTGCTGGGGAGGTTAGGAACGTAATCTAGCTGTGGGCCTGGAAGGAAAAAGGAAATGACTTGGTAAAAACTAGCCAGGCTCTGCTCCACATGGCCACATCCAAAGTGCGATGGTTGTCGGAGATGAGGTTGAGGAACTGAGAAGTCAAAGTGCTGGATGGGGCATCTGTGTGGGTGTTGACTTCACCCAAGATGATGGTGGACTTGGCTGTATGCAACTCAGTCGTGAACCAGGTGCCCAGGCGCTCCAGGAATGGGCAGGGACGACCAGGGCACCAGCCGGGAGAAGTCAGCAAGGAAGAGGAGTGGGTAGTAGAGCTGCAGGGATGTGCCTCCATGGAGCAGGGTTTTTACAAGAAGCTGGAGGAAGAAGAGTCTGGAAGCAGCAAAAGGGGCAGGAAGGAAACCAACCCCACCTGCAGTTCACAGGGCATGAGAAAGACGACAGCCTCCACGGGGAAGGCCACAGGAAGCCAGGCTGGGGCTCTGCAGGGTGGGCTTGCTGAAGTGAAAGGCCTGCTCCATGGGCACTTCCAGATCAGTTGTCCTGAGCAGCAGAGCAGCGAGGGGCCTGGGCTCCCCATGCAGTGCTCCCCTGCCCACGCCCTTTTCCATTCCCACGTACATCGGCACCCACTGTCCCACCAGCCAGCAGGGCAGTTACGCACACGGCTTTGGGATCGGACAGACTCAAGCTCATATCTCAACTCTGCCTCCTGAAAAGTCACTTTCTCCTAAGTCTGAGGTTTTCTCATCAGTAGCGGTGGGGACATAGTGCACAGAGCCCTTAGCGCATTCCAGCATTTCAGTAGAGCTCAGTAAATCCTCACTCCACTGTCACCTTCATACCTGCATCTTCTCCATCATCAGCTTTGGGAAGCAGGTGTCATTGTCCCCACTTCAGGACAAGAACACAGGCTCTCGAGAAACAAGAGGGTCTGTTCCAAATCTCGCAGTTAAGGGGCGGAGCCGTCAGGAGCTCCTCCAAGCACCTGGACACAAGTCCCCACCCCCTCTCTGCTCCTTTACTGCCTCCCCCTCTTCCCTTTTGTTCTTTCCTTCCCTGTGAGGAACGGCAGAGAGGACAGAGTTTTCAGCCCCCTCAGAATACAGCGACCATGAAGCTCAGTGGAGGGCGCCTGACATCAGTCACTCTGGGAACGAGGCTGTGTGGCGTGGCAGAGGCCTCCAGGGACCGGGTAGAAACCTGGCTCTGCCACTCCTCAGTGATGTGATCTTTGCCTGCTGCTGCAGTCTCTTTCTCTGTGCAGTGGGCACCTTATTTCCCCCAAATGAGGCAGGCATGACAGTTAAAGCAGATGCCTTCTGGAAATCACCTGGTACCTAGCCTGACGCGGCAGGGGCCTAGGCGTCTGGGCCCCTCCCTGCCTTCCCGGGATGGAGCAGCTCCAGCCCATGGGCCAGACACTCAAGCTGTGCTAGGACCCGGGTCGGACCCTCCACGCCGGGCCGGGTGGGGTGTGTTAATTCACCTCGCATTCTTGCCACGCAGGGGGCGGGAGGCTTGCCCAGTTACCCCGTGGAAGCCTGTTTTCGGGCACAAGCACCCGGCTCTGGCCTGTTCTGGAGGCCTTTCCCTCCACAGCCAAGGACCTGTGGTGATTTCAGGGCGTGTGGCCCTCTTCTCACTGGGGGCCTGGAGGTGGGGAGACACTGAAGCCCCTGGGTTTCGTCTGTTCTACAGATCACCTCACAACCCTGCCCCACGTACAGAAGTACCTGAAGTCCGTGCGCTACATCGAGGAGCTCCAGAAGTTTGTGGAGGATGACAACTACAAGTAAGTGCCCACTCCCTCGCCTGGCCCTTAGGGACCAGTGATTGGCTAGTGATGGCACTACGTCCCTCGGGCGGCACCGCGCCAGCATGCTCCGCTCAGGCACGGGCACGTCATGTGACTGCTGGCCCCACAGAGCCCACAGCAGTGCCATCTGAGCATCTCCTCCCGCTTAGGTCTGCCCCAGCCACACGGGCTCCGTGTTCTGTCACCTCCTCAGCCTGGCTTTCCCACATCGTCAAGGGTAACGTGAATGTAGACTCCATGACGCAAGTTCTGTGCTCTGGGTTCTCATGAGTGACTCCCTGCTGCCCAGCACCCGGTGGAAGGGCAGTATCCTAGCCGTACGTCTAGGCTGGCAAACAGAGTTCTCCAAGAGCCTGTCTCATGGACGAGGCAGCCCCCTGTGGCCCCAGCTCTCTGCAGGATTCTTGCCATCTAGCACCGGCCAAGCTCCCGTCTCCTTCCCGTGCAGCCCTTTGGAGTACGCTCAGGTCCCGTGGGGAACCCTGTGGGCCCTTTGCCCTCATCTTCCACTCACCTTGCTCTGGCTGTCAGTTCTTCCTTAATTTGTGGCACTTGGGAATTTATCCAGCATGTCTGTGTATTTAGAGGGAGGAGGAGGATTTTTCATATCAACTCTGTCTGCCACATTGATTGGACATCATCTTGGCTCCTTTTCAGCTTGAGGCCAACTAAGAGCCTCAGAGCTTTTCATATGACCTTAGATATCCGGACAAGTCTCAGCCATCTTGTAACTGATCATCCCCTGAGTTGCTACTTTATGGTGCAGTCTTTCCAATCTCCTCATACTGGCTGCTTCCGGCATCCGTGTTACTTCGGATCCCATTATTCAGTGCATTTCTTTTTTAATCTCTTCCAGTTTCATGTCTGACAGTTTGACCAGTTTGGTTGCTTGGTCTTCATCAAAATCACTGAAAACGACAGAGAACCGTGGTCACAAGGGACACCCCCAGGTTACTCCCGATTCGCTCACTAGAACCTCTGGCCATGTCTACAGTAGCTGTTCTCAGCCCTGGCTTTGAATCAGTCACCTGGGACGCTTTGTAACCATCCATATGTTCGTGGGAGAGCCTGGAAATGTGTATTTTCTCAAGGCTCCCTAGGTGGTTCTAATAATCAGCCGTCTTCGGGAGCATAGGCATAATAATGTCGTTAGTTGTTATTGTATAATATTTTACCAAAGCAGAGTTTAATGTGAAATTTTGATCTATTACATAATAGTTAACAACAACAGATGAAGGCCAGAGATTACCATTAAAATTACGTTTGCCACCAATTAAGCTCATTTTACTTACAAAGCATTTGCTGTTCTTGAAAAGAGTACCCTGGAGTGTGAAATTATTCCCACTTAGGTTCTGGGATAATATTTTCCATTCATGTGGCAGTAGTACAATTAAAGAGACAGCAGTTTTTCCTTAACACTAATATCCTTTAAGGAGAAAAATGGTCTATAAATACTTCTGACCATGAGACAATCCTTGGACAAGCTGCAGGTTGTGAGTAATTACTCCTTCCATTCTGAAGGACATTGAGCTCCCCCAGTACTTACCGCTAACAACAGTCAGCCTGCCTGTCACAAAGGCCCTTTGTTGTGGTCCAGGTGGGCAAGCCAAGGGCAGAAGCCTGCACTCCCATCCCCAGGGCCCAGACCACTGGGAGGGTCCCTCCCCAGGGAGGCCCTGGCTCTGAGTGACACAGCACAGGCAGGGCTTGTGATTCTACGTGAGGAACCCACACTCCATGATCCAACTTATGCCCCAAAACTTGCTCCACCCAGAAGGATGCAGTCGCTTCATTATTACCTGATGACAAAGCATTTCTTCATTTCATTTCATTATTTAGAGAGAGAGCGAGAATGGGGGGGGGTGAGAGAGAGGCAGAGAGAGAGTCCCAAGAAGGCTTCACGCTGTCTACACAGAGCCCAACGCTGGGCTCAGACTCACAGACTGAGAGACCATGACTGAGCCAGAATCAAGAGCCATTCACTCAACCGACTGAGCCACCCAGGTGCTCCAACAAAGCATTTCTAACACCTTGTCCCCATCTGCTTTAGAGACACTGTGCCAAGGGGCCCAAACAGTGCTTTGTTTTTGACTCTTAGTCTATTTCATTTTATTTAAGAAAAAATTATCCAAATTCCTGGAGCGCTTGGGTGGCTCAGTCGGTTAAGCGTCCGACTTCGGCTCAGGTCATGATCACACAGTTCGTGGGTTCGAGCCCCGCAGCAAGCTCTGTGCTGACAGCTCAGAGCCTGGAGTCGGCTTATCATTCTGTGTCTCCCTCTCTCTTTGCCCTTCTCCCACTCGCACTCTGTCTCTCTTTCTCAAAAATAAATATTTTTTAAAAATTAAAAGAGAAAAATTACCCAAATTCCTACCACCTAGAAAGCATGACCTTTAGCATTAAATGAACATAATTTTGGACATTTTTTATACATAGGAAGTACATATAGACATAGAGAAGGATGGACAGATGGATGGGCGGAGTGATAGAATTTATTAAAATTGGACCATGCTACACTTGCTATTTTTAATTGGAAGTATTTTTACTTAACGAGAGACAGAAACTGAAATAAAATGTAAGAAATTGCTCTCTCTTCAAATAAATATTTCTTCAGCACAAATGATATAATTTCCTAAAAGAGTCTTCTAAGATTAACAAGAGAGGTCAGGAAAAACATGAAGAGGCTTGAGTCAGTGAGTTCTGCTTTCACTGGGTCTCTGCCACTCACAGGGTCAGTTGACTGGTTAGGAAAGATGAGAACATTAGCGCTCTCCCCCCTTCACCTCCCCTTCACTGTTGTCCAGTTTTTTGTTTGTTGTGTTATTACTGCACAGTCCAAATTTATAACATACACATGGTATTCAGGAACCCTAATTCCTACTTGTTAGTGGTTCTAAACAGATTCAATTCTTACCACTTGTGTTCTTCCACTGCTTTTCTATGTAACGACTCCCTTATTTAGCTGCATCTCATCACGAAGCAGGTTTTTGCAAGTCCTGCGTGCTCTGATTTCCTTCGTGAAAACATCCTCAGGTGACGGGGCCTCACCTCGCTGGGCCACGCAGGACTCTCCCCCAGGACTCGCGGACCCTGCTGCATTGCCTTCTGGCACTGGCTGCTGCTGTAGACAGGTCTCAGCCAGTCTGATCCTTTCCTCTTGCAAGTGACTTGTTTTATCTGCCTGTTGGGTAAAGGATGCCTTGAAGTTCAAAAGCACAATGAGAGGAATGGCTCTGAGTGGAGAGTTCTGTACCAAATTTCCATGGAATGTGGCATGCTCTTTTTTCAATTCAGATGGCTTCTTTGGATTATCTTTGACTTCTTCTTCTGTGCCATTTCTTGCCTTTCCTCTTTCTAGGTCTCCGGGCATCTATACATTGGATGCTCTGTGTCTTCCAGGTCCCCTAGCTTCTTTCTAGTGGCTATAATCTCTGTCTTTTCATCGACAGACACTTGGACAATCTACTCATTCGGTCCTTGATTGGTCCCCTAGGACCAAAGGGTCCCCAGGCTCCCTTTTCATCTAACTCCTTTGTGTCATCTCATTTTTCGGGTCTTGTTTATTCACCCCACATTCCGAATAAGCTGTTCTCCTGCTCAAAGCACTTGGAGGATTTCCTTGTGTTCCTCGGGGCTGCCTCCTGGGCTGAGCAATCTGGGCAGTGCTCTGTTCTTTTCTCTCTTTCCGTCTTTGTGTGAGGGGACATTTGCTAGCTTGCCACACCGATTCTTTTTGCTTGCTCCCATTTTGAGAAGCTCCATCTGGGTATTCCATGGCTCTGATGGAAGACGGTGACGTCTGACCCTGCTCCCACATGTGTGAGATGGGCTGGCTTTTCCTCCTGCCATGCCATGAGGTCGGGGTTCTTAAAGTCTTTCCTTCTTCTGTAGCCTGGGGGAACAGGGCTCAGTCCAAGGAGGCAGTGTGTTTTAGATACCTGGGCTCTATTAAAGGGCCTGCATCAGGGTTCCCTCTACCTTGTACGGGGCTGTATCCCGTGCCCTCAGATTTCAAATGTTTACTTATATTTGAGAGAGACAGAGCAGGAGTGGAGGAGGGGCAGAGACACAAAGCGAGAGAGGAAGACACAGAATCAGAAGCAGGCTCCAGGCTCCAAGTCGGAGCACAGAGTCAGACATGGGGGGCTCAAACTCATGAGCTGTGTGATCATGACCTGAGCCAAAGTCGGATGCCTAACCGACTGAGCCACCCAGGTGCTCCTGGATTTCCTCAGGTGTCAAATCATCCCCTTAATGGAGCCTTCATTTCCCTCAGAATATCCATCATGCTCTCCACCCATTTCATCCGTTTCTCTCCAACACCTACGGAGAAGCCTCAGACGGCAGGATAGGAGCCGTGCTCTGGGTTATATATCTCGGTCAAACTCTACAATCCTCTTTTTCTTTCCTTGGCTGCACGTTTCCTAAGTTCATGGCTTCAGGTCATGCCCCTTTTCTTGTCAAGTTGCATCTGGTAAGTTCTACTCCTAAGCCTTTATAAGTATTTGTTGGTTTTGTTGGGGGAGGCGGTGTCCGGCATCTGGCTTCACTCTGTCATCTTCACCCAGAAGTTCTTAATCAGTGCTTGAAAAATAGTAACATTGAGGTGCCAGTTCTCATAATGCATCCATTGTCTTGTGCCTCCTGGGGGGTATCTAAGAGGGGGTGCAGTGTGATGATTAGAAACCCTGATTTCAGAGAGTCCTGGGTTGTTTTTTTTTAATATTTTTTTAAATTTTTTAAAAAATTTATTTCTAGGAGAGAGAGAGAGACAGTGTGAGCAGGGGAGGGTCAGAGAGAGAGGGAGTCACAGACTGAAACAGGCTCCAGGCTCTGAGCTGGCAGTCAGCACAGAGCCCGACGCGGGGCTCGAACCCACGAACCGCGAGATCATAACCTAAGTGAAAGTCGGACGCTTAACCAACTAAGCCACCCAGGCGCCCCGAGAGCCCTGGGTTTGATTGCCTGCCCTGCCCCTTGCTAGCCCGTGACTTTGGGGAAGCTACTTAGCCTCGCTGCTCCTCAGTTTCCTCATCTAATAGCTGGGGACAGTAAACGTACCAAGTCCACAGGCTTGTCTTGAGAACGAACACGTTCGTGCCCAATAGACACTGAGCCACGGTGACTCTTTTGACTGCATCTTTCTTAACCATTGTTTCTGGATCATGAAAATGCCCTGGGGAACCGCATAGGGAAGTGGCCAAGATCTGGAGCAGACCCCAAAGTACTCCTGAGCTCTGAGTCTATAGCCCTAGGCAGCAGTCCAGTCCCCCGACTCTGAACGCACATGTGAACAGTCCCCCTCTGATACATGGGTGCCTCTCTGATCTCGTGAAAATCTTCCTTTCCAGACTGTCACTCAGAATTGAGCCCGGAAGCAGCTCTCCGAGACTGGTCTCTTCCAAGGAAGATCTTGCAGGTATTGTAGCCACGTCGGAGGGGGACACACCCATGGATAGCCCTGGCATGGCTGCCAGGCTGGCTCTGACTGTGGGTCAAGCGCACAATTGAGTTGAGGTTGGAAGACTCCACAGTCCTGGTAGCCCTTGTACGTCAGCCTTCTGGGCTCCTAATCCATGGGATGCCACGGGGCTCCCTGAGAAGAGCCTGGGACCCAACAGCCCCAAGAGAGGCCAGAACAGAACCCCAGGCTGGAAACAGGCACAGAATAGGGAAAACTCTAGGATCTTCTCCGAATCACTTGGACCTGTATCATCAGGGCTGCAGCCTGGGTTGATCTGCCCTGGAGGGACAGCCAGGATGCCCGTGTATTTGGTGCCACCAGACACAGATGGCTTCCCCACCTGCAGGATCAGCTTTATTCATATATTTGGGACATACACAGCATCCTTAGTGATTAAGAAGGTTGGGGACAGGGTTCCCATCAGAGGGACGCAGGAAATAGCAACAGGATTCTAAAGCAGTTGTTTAGGGCCTATATATAGTAGGAAGCCTAACCATTCAAGACTGTTTCTTCAGGAGGTGATGCCAAAATTTGGGAGCTCGAGTGGGCTTGAATCAAAAAGCATTCTGCCCTTGAGTCTCCTTTAAATTAGTTTGAGGATGAGACCTCTGTCGCCTTCTCTGGATCAGGATCAGCCTTAACAGGATCAGCCAAGTCTCTGGCCTTCCCCAGGTGCCAGGAAGTGCCCACAGCCACCCTTTATCTTTCTGCCCTCTGGACAGTGGACAAGGATTCAACTCCTAGTGCCCCTTCTAGCCATGTGATTCCATTCCTTCCTCCCCTGCAGCGCCGGGTCCATGCCACCTCTCTCTCCCTGCGTGCAGGGGTCGTTGAGCAGAGAGATGGGAGGGCCCACTGTGAGCGGGAATGAGGTGAAGACCTGCCCGCACAGGATAGCTTGGGCTTTCGCAAGGGACATTGGCCACGGAGGCCACGAGGGGTAAGGCATGGCACAGGAAGAGAGATGGCAGAGGGAGGGTCTGCGCCTTGGCTTGAGGGGCTCTGCCTCTCTCCAGTGACTCTCCATCCACAGACCAAACTCGAGTCTCATCTGTGCCTGAGAGAAGCAAGGCTTCTGGAAAGTTCCCCAACCAGGCCCCTGGCACATATGCCAGAATGCCTTTTCCTCATATTTCCGTGGTCTGCTCTTGCTCTTCGTTCTAAACTCAGAGAGACTTCATTTCAGCCCTTTGTTTCTTTATGACACCCCAACTTGTAGTTATTCTCTTCAGGTGCGGGCCTCACTTCGTTCCTGGTGAGTCTCTGGCCCCAGCATCGGGCTTTGTGCTTCACAGAGGCCCAGCCCACGTGGGGTTCACGGCTGAATGGATGGAAGGGGGGAAGGAGCAGGCCGAGGCTCCGGGTGGTGCACACTGGCCTGAAGGCCAAGAGGGCTCTCGTCACTGTAGCCTCACACCTGAGCCTCGGAGCGTGCCTACCCCCCAGTGCCCTTCACGCCCACCCGCAGCACAGGCAGCATCAGCCACTCAGGCCTGCAGGCTGGTCGTTCTCAGGGCTGTTGGTAGCAGAGGCCTCACCTTCCCCCTAGGCATCTGTCTGCCCCAGACGGTCCCTTCACTTGACCAGCACCTGCCTCACACCTCCTCCCTGCAGAGGAGATCAGGGCCGCACCTCCACCCCCAGCCCAGTTCTGCACCGAGCATCACGGGCTCCCCCTGCTAGGCCAGAAGTTGTAGACCAGGATTGAGGCTCAGAAAACGAACATTGCTAATTGCAGGCCTCAAGAGCTAAGCCTCTCACTGAGCCCCAGGCAGGAAAGGAGGAGCTGCATCGACTTTTGACTACTGCCTATGCTAGAAACCAGTGCCCGGGGCAAGTGGGCACCTAAGTGGCTCAGCCGGTTAAGGATCCAACTCTTGGTTTCGGCTCAGGTCGTGATCTAACTGTTCGTGAGTTCAAGCCCCGCTTTGGGCTCTGGGCTGACAGCATGGAGCATGCTTGGGATATTCTCTCTCTCTCTCTCTCTCTCTCTGTCTCTCTTTCTCTTTTTCCCTTTCTCTCTCTCTCCCTCTCTCTCTTTCAAAATAAATAAATGAACTTTAGACACTAGTGCCCAGGGGCCAAGACCAAGCCCCTGGCCCAGCTTCCTCAAGGTTTGCCAGAGTCACCGTCACCTCCCTCTGGCTCTGTCGTTTATTAGCCGTTGAGGCCAGAATCCAGCAAATCAACCAACCACCAGCCTGAATCCTGGCAGGGAACAGATTGCCCCCCACATCCCCCCACACCCGGCTCACATGAAGAGACTCTAGCCAAGGTCAAATAAGAATTATGTAAAGAGCAGGGAGGCGCCGGCGCCTCTAGGCTGAGGGACCTGGTAAAGCAGAAGTGTCACCAACTTCAGTGATGGCTGAGCTGAGGAGGACTTGGCATCCCGGGGGGCACACAGAACAGCCGGCATACCCACCAAGCCTCAGTTTCCTCATCTGTAAAGTGAGCATTGTAATGTCTCCCTCACAGGGTTGTTGTGGGAATGTGTTGAGACCACACGTGTGAAACACAGTGCCTGACACTGAGCACTCGCATCAAGTGTGACGTTATTAGGATGATGTGATTGTCGTCAGTGTCATGGTTGTGCCTCTGTCACTGAATCAGCCTCCGGGTTTTAGTGACACGCTGCTGCCTCAGGGATGCTTTACCCCCACCGGACCCCGGCCCCCCAACCCAGGTCAGGCCCCTGTTAACACCGGGGCTGTTAGGCCGTGGCCCGAGTCCAGCCCGCCGCTGTTTGTACGGGAGCACACCACACCCATCCGTTGACATTGTCCGTGTTTGCTTTCCGTGACGGTGGCCGAGCTGAGTAGTTGGGACGGAGACCCTGTGGCCTCCAAAGCCCAAAATATTCACCATCTGGCTTTTTACAGAAAGTCTGCCAACCCAGCATTGCACACTCTTGCAGGCACGGTCTGTGCCTCTCACAGCACTTCCCTCTGTGGGAAGGACACAGTTACCTGTGCCTGTCTGTCCCCTTCCCCGCCACACCGAAGGCCCCCTGAGGTAGGGACCCAGCCAGCGCCTCGCCTGCCCTCGCGTCTCCTTTGGGCCTGTTGATCTCTGAGCTGCTGGCCGGGCCCCTGCAGGCACAGGGCTCTGGGAAGCGGCTCCAGGGCTGCCGACTGCTGACTCCGCGCTCCCTGCCGGGGGAGTGCTGACGCGGCAGATTTCACACGGTGGTGCGAGCCCGGCTCACAGGAGTGTTTTCCACCAGTTTTCCAAAGCCCTGGCTCCCGCCCTAGAAGCAGGATGTTAAGGTTTTCATTGATCACCAGAGAGCCTGGGAGCGTCTGGAAGGCTTCCGATGCACTCAGTGGTCCTGGCTTCCCACCCGCGGCCTCGACGCCTCTCCCAGGCCGGAGAGGCTGCTGCCGCCTGGGACAGCCGAGGGGTCCTGCGGAAGGCGGGACCGGAGGGGCAGCTCCCAGGAGGCCTTCCCCCACCTGGCAGTCAGACCAGGCTGCGTGGCAGGACCCCGACCAGGCCCAGGGACAGGAATGTGCCTCTCGCAGTCCCAGGAATGGGAGGAACGCGGCCTCCCTTGGCTCCTCAGGATGGGAGTTCGAGCTACAGCTCTGGACTTCCTTTCCAGCAGTCAGGCACCCGCCCCCATACCTGCCAAGGAGAGGCCCCGAGATGCGTTCATTGGTTTTTGCACTCTGGACACACGTGCCAAGGGCCTGCTGGGAGCCAGACACTTGCAGTGAACTAGGCACCCAGTGGAATGAGGCAAAGACCTTCCCACACGGAGCTGAGGCTTTAGCAGGGGACACAGGCAGCAGAAGCCATGAGGGGACAGGGCGCAGTGCAGGAACGAGCCCGAGGAGGCCAGCGTGAGCGAGACCAAGATGGCCGCTGGGCCCCCTGACCCTCCTGTGCGGCCTTGCCTGCTTCTGCAGCCAGCTCACCCACCTCAGGCCCTGAGACCTATGCCTCTAGCGGTGGGAACAGCCGGTCGTGGGTCCCTCAGAGGCCGTGGTTAGTGCCAGCATGGCCCAGAGCTGATGCTGGGCGGTCTGTGTCTGTGAGAGCCCCCACGCCCCGCAGAGAGCTGCCCCCCTCCTCGCTGGGCAGTGACTGTGCCGGCAGCTCCCCACCAACAAGTAGACTGTGAGAACGGAAATGGAGAAACCTTCTCAGTTTCTGGGCCGTGGAGGAAAAGGGCCAGGAATGCCACGTTTTCAATCCCCACCCTCCTATATGTAATGTTTCGTTTATATAAATGAACTAATATTTTCCTGGAGAGCAAAAATCATAAAGAACGTTGACCCCCAGAGAGGGCAAGTAATGTTTGTGTGTGCCTTGGAACTGATGAAGACATTTCCAGATTCTGTTAGCCCCGCCTCCACGTGGCTGAACCAACTGACAGGTTTTCTCTCAGAGGCCTTGGCAGCAAAGCAAGGCCATGGAAAATCTCCGCACGGGCCCCGGCCTTCTGTACTCGCACCTGCAGAACTGCCCTCCACAGACCTTCATCCTCTCCCTTGTTTCACTGCCTCTTCGGTAAAAGCCCGACCTTGGAGTCAGGCAGACCTGAGTTCAGAGCCAGCCTCCAGCACTTCCTCGCTGTGGCACCTTGGGCAATCGGCTTAATCCCTCTGAGCCTCAGTTTCCTTGTTGGTGAAACGGCAGTAGGAATCAACACTTCACGCAGGCTTACTTGGCGGGGCGGAGGCTGGGCCGGAAGAGCCCTTAGCACAGAGCCCGGCACGTGCTCACCACTCAGGATTTCTGGCTCAGGGCCCTCACAGGGCGGGCCTGATGCTGTCCTGATGGAGGGACAGCGTGACATAGAGCAGGGGACAGGGAGCCAGAGGGCCCTCACCTCAGGTCCAACTCACCAGTCACCAGCTGCACCCGGTACCGCTGCTGCCTAACCAGCCACCCCGGAACCTGGTGGCACAAAACCACCATTCTGTTACATGCACAGGTTCTGTGGGTCCGGAAACAGGACAGGACACAGCCAGGATGGCTTGTATCTGCTTTACAGTATCCGGGGCCTCTGCCAGGAAGTTGGAGGTTGAGGGGGACCCAGTGTCTAGGCACTGGAATCTTCTGGATGTGCGTGGTGCTGGCTGTTGATGGCGCCACAGCTAGGGCAGAACATGGATGTACACATGGCCTCCCACGAGGCCTGAGCTTCCTGACCGTGTGGCAGCCTCAGAGTGGTCAGACTGCCATGTGGCAGTGTTCCCCCAGAGCAAACGTCCCAAGAGCTGCATCATGGCATCTATGTGACCCACCTCAGAAGACCTGCCACGCTCTGTTGGTCAAGGCCCACCCTGGTCCCAGGAGAGGGGCCAGAGACCCTACCACTCAACAGGGGCTGTCTCAAGAATTTGTGGACGTGTGTTAAAACCATCACACCGGCTAGTTCACGGTAGGGAAGCAGAGGCTCAAAGATGATGATGATGACAATGACGATGAAATTGGTGGTAGTGGCAGCTAGCGCCCACTGAGCTTGTGCTCGCTACCAGGCACTGTTGTAAGCACTTCCTGTGTTCATTCAGGACTCTCACACCTACCCCGTGAGGTGAGGGCTGATACCCATATTCTGTAAGGGGAGGTGCTGTGGCAGGAAGGGGCAGAGCCAGCCGCTAAGCCCAGGGGTCTGGACTGGCGGTCACCTGTCTCCCATGCGTGGAACAACCAGGATGCAGGTCCCAGATTGCTACTTGTGTCTGTGCAGTACCGTGATCAAAAGTTCAGTGTCTGTGCAGTCGTCACTGCCCTGGATGACAACCTGGGCACATCCCTGCTTTCTTAGAGACACTTTTGAGTCACACACTCTCCCTACTTGGTTCTTGGAAGGCTGGTTCTGTGGTAGAGTCACAACTGCACACCTGATTTGGCATTAAATCTCCTTTGCTCCCCCTGGCTGGGAGCATGGGGCCTGATCTCATGGTCAGGGTTGAGGGTGCTCGGCTCTTCTCCCCTCCAGGCCTTTCTCAACCCCTGTTGGCTTGCTAACCTCAGGGCCTGGCACCAAGGGCTAGTCTCAGCAGCGAGCACTGCTGTCTTGGGGCCCTCCAGGTGACAGTCCGCGCACTGATGCTTCCTCAGGGGAGCACTTCCGTGGGACCCCACCGGTCCCTTGACCTGGACAGATGCAAATCCATTCCAAGGCCACTGCAGCCCCTTCCGTGGCCCCTCAGAGTCAGTGCCCACTGCCGGCTCCTTGCTGCTTGGGTCCCTGCGAGCCCTCAGCTGGTGGGAGGCCACACCCATCCTTGTCCTGACAGACTTGCAAATGCAGCTGACCCTGGTGTGGCCACCACTGTCCTCTGGCTGGGGCCATGTTGGTTCCCATGACTGAGCAAGGCACTAGGAGTCCCCTGGGTCTCCCAGCTGCTGGGACACATTGCAAGTTCCCCAAGTGGTGTGTGGAGACCTCCACTTCCATTGTGGAGTAGCGAGGAGAAGAAGAGAGTCCCCCCTGCGCCCCCATGGGCAGGGCTGGGGACTCTCCCTTCCACAGGCTTTTGTAGACTCTCAGAATGGGCAAGGAGCTCGAGAGCTGAGAAGCCAGTGTCCGCCTCCACTCTGGAAGTTCACGTCTGCTCTGTTCCTCGTCTCTCATCTCAGTAGCCTGCTATGTCAAGGTCAAGCAGAGGAGCAGAGACATAAGCCCACTTCTGTCTGAATCTGCTGCCCCGCCGAGGCCCAGCTCCACACGCGGCACCAGCGGCTTCCCTTGCATTCCCTGCTCTGACCCCAGGCAGAAAGCATCTGGGCCTCACCACTGCTGAAGAGGGATCAGAGGCCTTTTTTCAGGAAGAAATGGACCGGGGCATTCTGAGTGACGTGTGAGCCAGATCTTGGCTCACAGTGAGGACCCGTGAGAGCTGCCTGTATGAGAAACAAAGAATGTGTGTGAATGTGAAAGTGACCAGCTTCCAGGCCCGACCATGAAACCTGGCTGGAGAAGGCTTTCTGTGCAGAGGACCCCCTGTCCCTGAGTGCCACAGGTCTCTGGCAGCCCCGGAGAGGGTCCAAGTCCCCGCTGTGGGAACAGGGCTCCTGGCACATGCAATAAAGAAATCGGGAGATGCAGAACCCTCCTCAGGCTGGGAGCAAGTCCGCCCCGTGAACCACGTGCTTCAGTGGCACTGTCGGAAACTGCACATCCGGCCCCGGTCATTCCCCTTCTCCAACCCAGAGAGGCTCGGGAGGCCAAGGACCATGGGCCCCAAGCTCCCGGCAGCCCAGGCGGGTGCTGGACTGGAACTCGAGTCTTGTGATTCCAAGTCCCCTCTGCCACAGCTGCCTCCCATTAACTCCCAGTGTGCAAGACTTGGAAAGCACCCCGTGAGCCGCAGCCTGGCCACCAGGCTGCTTAAACTGGGCAGTGCCGGACCCGGACGCTGCTGGAAACCCGTGGGAACAAGGCTCCCCGTCCTCCTCGACAGAGCCTGCCCATCTGTAGCCAAAGCACCGTGCCTGGCCCCGGTCTTTCGTCACGCACACTTGAGCCCCGGCAGCCCCCGCCTCCCCGAGCTGGTGCTGGTGGGAGACTCTGGTCAACAGGAAGTCACATCTCATTCCTTAGTGACAAGTGGATGGGCGCTGTGAAGACAAGTGCACGCCGCTGGAGAGCGAGCGGCTGGAGGGCCTGGCCCTAAGGCCGGGGGTCGCTGCCCTCTCTGAGAACTCAGGACATGCGTGTCATCAGCCCGGGGCCCGCATCTTACTGGAAGCTCTAACTGCCGCTCACATAACCCCTGAGGCAGGAAGAAGGTCAGCAGCTCTTTCCTCCATTTCTCCCTTCTCCCGAGAGAAGCACCTGGTGGAGCAGAAGGCCGTATCTGAGGCATTTCAGGCCTGTCTGCTGTGGGTCCACATGGCGGGGCAGAGGAAGAGGCCGGCTGAGGTGGCAGGCCAGGCCCCTCCAGCTTGCTCTGCCTAGAGACCCAGACCTGAGGGAAGAAGGCCACCACTGCGTGTTCCAGCCCCACAGATGGGTGCTGCCCGGGCCACTGGCCTGAAGACTGCGCATCGCCTGTGGCGCCTTCCATTATAATTACAAGTGAAGCCGAAGTCACTCTCCGCCTGCATCTAAAATGACGCGCTTCTCAAATATTTGATCTGTTGACCCTGGTTCTGTCCCGGGCCTTCCCTCTTCTCACGAGCTTGCAACTCTGGATAATTCGCTCACTCCTGGGGCTCCACACTCCCCATCTGGACACATTTGTCCCCGGCGCTCTCCGTCTCCTGAACGCTCCCCCAGAGGCCCCTATGCATCAGTCCTGATCTGAGCCTCTCATCGGCCCCCCAGGCCAGCTCCCTAAGCGAACGGCACCAGCCCCCACCTAGGCTGCCCTAAGCCCCCTCCCACCACCCCTGCTGGTCCACCCACAAGACACCTCTCCTCTTTTCTCCTTCCCGCCTGTCGTTGGGGCCGCATCCACGTGCTTCTCTGGCCAGAATGAGCTTTCTAGGGTGCGAATCTGAGCGCATCTCCGTCCTAAAAATCTCTACACCTTCCCCTACTTAATCTCCAAGCTTCTCAGGTGGCCCCGCAGCCACCTCCCTGCCCCCCATGCACAGTCCGCCCTCAGCTCTTAGGCTGACCGGCCTCCTGCAGTTTCTCTAGAAGGTTCTATTGTCTCTGCTCTTGCTGCTCCTGCCGCATAGGCCGCAGCTGGATCTCCTAGGCCAGCCTGGATGTCAGACCCTCAGCTCCTCTCCCACCTCCCGTGTTCTCAGATGCACTGCTCACGGCTCCACTGGTCACCAGCTGCTTGCCCAGGCGAGCTCCCTAACCCTCCTGACCCCAGGTCCCACCGCATAGCGCTGAGCTAACAACGGTGCCTGGGAGGCAGTGTTATTACCAGGCTTTTAAATGAGATTGCGTGGGCAAAGCATTTAGCACAGCTTCCAGCACCTGGAGATGCACAAAGGCTGCCAGCTGTTACCATTACTGCCACCATTATCGATGCAGTGTAGGTTTTGCTATTAGCACGTTTATTGTTTCTTTTCCTCCTGTCAAAGCACATGTCCCTTCTGGGTGTAATTATCTGCTTGCTTGTCCCTCTCTCCTGCTTGACTGTAAACCCCATGAAAGTAGAACGGTCAGCCCCGTAATCCAGTGTGGCTGACCAGCGCCTGGCTCGGGGCCGGCACGGGGCTGGGAAACATGTGCCAAGGAAAGGTGGGTGGGATGCTAGATCCTTTCCTCCTTATAGGGAGGCCGCCAGGTCGGCCCACTGTCCCTGTGGGACAGGTAGGGAACGAGGCAGGTGGAGAGGTGCGGGGGGACTTTCCGAGGTCACTCAGCCTGTGAGTGGCAGAGAGCACGGGAGCCCAGGCCCGCCTGCCTCCAGGCGCCGAGTCCTGGGCTAGGACCAGCCGTCATCCTCGCTCCCGTCTTCTGCAGAGCCATTACTGGGAGGCCCCGTGCTCGTTTCTCTTCCAATCCACGAGTGGTCTGCCGGGCAGCCTGTTGGTTTCTTGAGAGAAATGTAATGAAAACCAGATTTTTTTTTTCAACATGATATCTCGTTCCCCACAGAGACTGTCAGTTCTCATATGTTCCAATAAAACTGCTAAAGAAACAGCCACTTAAAGAGCTTTAAAGATTATTCATGGAAAAATTATGCGGAGGAAAAATAGAGCAATCCTCTGAGATAGTTGAGCCACATGGTCAGTTTTTCCAGCTGTCAGTGCCATATCGGGCCGGGCGGCGGGGACCACGCTCTGCAAAGCCAGGCAGGAACCCTGGGTCATGATCACTGCCCCCAACCCTGCCCTTGCCCCAGGGGACATGGAGAAACAAACGTGCCAGCTGCCCAGCTCAGAAGCGGTCCCGGGTGCTGTCACGTGGTGCCCACCCCAGGCTTAGTGGGACAGGAACGTGAGGCCTTTCAGTAGCAGAGAATGTCACTTACTGGCAGAGAAGCCACCCCCGTCCCTAGGTCCCAACTGAATGGAAATTCTTCTGCTTCAGCGTCAGACCAGGCTATTGGTCAACAATGCAGGGGGTGGGAGTGGCCGAGACCCGGGCCATCCAGAGCAGCCTCGGCTTGGACTCCAGGCCCAGGGAGATCAGGGAGATCACAGCCTCTTCTGCTTGGGCCTCCCACCCTTTCCTCAACCCAGCTGAGGGCCATCTGAGGCCAGGCATGCCTCCCAGGGCCTTCCAAAGCAGCAAGAAGAAGGAGGCGGATCTGGGCCTTGTCCTGGAGGGGGAGTCTGGAGCCGAGCGGAAGAAACCAAGGGCGAGTCCGGAAGCGTAGGAGAGCGGGAACTTGCTGATCAGAGCAAGGATGCAGGAACCATCTGGAGGCAGGTGAGAAAGGGAGGCAGCAGGAAAGCCAAGGAAGCTCCGGGAGGAGGCTGGGAGAGTCCAGCTCTCTAGGTAGCACACGTGGGCAGCCGAGGGAACGGAGCCAGGACCCCTGCAGCCTGTGACCTGATGGGCCCTGGAATGTCCCTTTAAAATGGCGACTGTAAAATTACCAACTGCATAGGAGTCCGTGTCGAAGTACTTGCACAGGCCTGGCACACAGTGCATAATAGCTGGTGGTCCTCTCCACTTTCAAGAGCAAGAGTAGCAATTGGACCTTACCCAACACAGAGTTCCTGGAGGAAGTCCCTCCCACTTATCAGATCACCTCAGATGTGTCACTGTGTTTATTCTGCCTCAGGTTTTCACTAATGCCTGACCTCTGAACTGTGAGCCCCCTCCCCCACCAGCACGTGGCAGCTGTGTAAGCCGTGGCTTTCTCACCCATGAACCTCCCTACCCCCCACGTGGAGGGCAGTGCGCCCACGCAGCACGGTGCCGGGCAGGAACACTCGACTTTAATTATCACCGTTATTATTATTACTACAACAACACTGGGAGTCAAGTTCCAGTTCAGACCCCAGGGGGAGGAGCGATGCAAGCTGACCTTTACAGAATATTTTCTGAACCCAGGGTGGGAGCCAGGGTGACTCAGGCAGTGTAATCCCACGGCCGTGCCGCTGATAAACAAGGCGAATTCCACCCTCTGCGTGGACTTGTATTGAGCAATACGCGCAAAACAAAAACAAAGCAGGAGGGCTGCCATGCTTCCCTGTCCTCTCTGGAGCCACTGCTCGGGACGCGTCCTCCAAGACAGAGATGGCTTTCGTGCCGGCTGTGGAGCGGAAGGCCTTCTGGGGTGCACCTGCAAGTCACCTGGAGAGCCAGGACCAGACCCTCCTGAGGCCAATGAAATGAGAACCTCCCGGACGGGCCCAGGAAACTCCAGTTCTCCTCCACTCTCCAGATGTTTCTGGTACATTCCCCAGTTAATTAGAGCTGATGACAGAGTGGAACTCTTTGCCAGGAAAACGCACACTCGCACGGAGCTTAGTTACACTTTAAGTACCTGCCCGTACTTCTCGGAGGCCTTCTGTGGGCCGTTTCCGAGGAGGTGCAGGCCCCGCCTCTCTGGCTTCGTTAACATGGGCTGTCAGACCCTGTTTTTGAGACACCATGTGCAGGCTGGAATTGGGACCTTCAACAGCCTCCCCCGTGTCCTGCCACCAGGCCACGTCACCCAGGCAGCCCTCCGGGAGGCGGTGTAGTAAGACGGGGCCTCCAGGTCAGGTTCCTTGGGCTGCAAACAATGAGACAGACTCTGCCTCAACCAAAAGGGGAGCTGTCGGCTAATGGGGTCCGGGAAGGGCTGAGCAGCCAGGGAGGGAGGGACATGGCTCCAGGCTGCAGGAACCACTGAAACAGGACCCCCTTCCACAAGCAGGAAACATGGCCATTGACAATGTCTAGGTTTTATTGCTGATCCAGCAAAAAGTGGTTGTCCTCAGGCATGTTCTAGGCTCAAATCTGAAAATCCTCGGGAAGCTGTCTGTCCCTATCCGGGTCCAGGAGCAAGGCCACAGTGGTCTGGCATTGGCTCCCCTGTGACCCTGGCAGTGGTGGGAAGGGGGTTCCTGGAGGAGGTGGTGGGCAGGTGGGCCCAGGTGTCAGCTCCATGGATTCACAAGGCCTAGACTTGAACCTGATTGCCTAGCCATCCAGCTCCCTGCCCTTGAAGCTTAACGTCCTGAGCTGCTGCTTCCCCATTTGTGAATTAAGGCTGGTATGTGGCCCTCAGAGGGATGTCGTGTGGGTTAGATGTGAAGGCACCGCAGGGCCACAGCAGGTCACAGATGGCACAGTCCAGCAGGGTGATTGGAGAAGAGTTTCAGAAAGGGGCTATTTATAAAGACGCAGGCAGGGTGTAAGGGACCCCAAGGACATCTCAGTGCCCCAACGCTGGAACAGGAGTGCGGGGAGACAGTGGTTATAAAAACCAGAGTAGAGAGGACTTGGGGAAATTGCCGCCTCTCAGGGTTGGCCCCGAAGGAGAGACCAGAGGAAATGATGCTGTAGCCTCTCTCTTCTTTCCTGCCCCTCGCCCCCCCAGCCTCTGGCCACGGCTCCCCGATAGGCCTGATCTAAGGAGGAACCGGAGGGAAGGGAGCCCACTGACCGAAGCCCCATAGCCCAGCTCCCAGTTCATGGCACAGGGTGGAAAAGGGTGCAGGATGAATCTGGAGGGCAGATGGAAGATTCCAGCACAGCCCCTGGCACACAGTAGGCATCCATGTGTTTTTAAAGTATTCTCATTTCAAATAATGACATGTTGAACACAGAGAGAATACCCATTGTGCCCACCATCCGTATTTAACAGAAATTAACATTTTTATATTTTTTTAAAGTAAAATAGTAAAATAGCATTGCAGATAGTGCAGAAGTCCCTCTTAACCTGTCCTTCTCTTCCCCATGGAGGTATTTACTCTCCCGAGACTACTTTGTGTTATTCCTGTGCAGGCTTTTTATATTAGACCATTGTTGGGTATGTCTTACAATGTTTACCAAAATGGCATCATGCCTCAGTGTAAGCATTCTTTTGCACCTTGCACTTTCCACTGAGCATGTTTCTAGGATATAATCTGTATCGACACCTCTAAATCCAGTTTCTTCACTGTTTTCTGCCCTGTAGAATTTGTTGGGTGCATAGACCACAGCTCATTTGTCCATTTCCCTCCGAGGGGCATATAGATTGTGTCCACCTTTTTGCTGCTGCCACAGTGCTACACGGAGCAGCCTTATAAATGTGTCTCCTTGTGCCTATAACACATGCGCGAGTTTTCTGAGGGTAGATCCTGGAATTGCAATCGCCTGGTCACAGAGGCATAGCATCTTCACCTTTACCCACCACTGCTAATTGCTTTCCAAATATTTGGCACCCTGAGAGCCCCTTCTTCCACATCCTAGCCAACACTTGACGTTGTTGGGCTAATTTATTTTTGACAACCTAATAAGGTAAAAATGTTTTTTCTCACTGTTACTGTACAGTCTCCATTTCTGTTCTCACCGGTGAGGTTAAGCATCTCTCCTTGTGGTTATTGGTCACGCAGGGTTTTCCTCTTTTGTGAATTTCCCGTTTGTGTTCTTCACCCATTTTCTCTGTATGGTTTGTCTCTTTCTTACTGATATTTGAAGCTCGTTACCTATCTCAGCACAAACCCTTTGCTGGGGGTGTGGGTGACATGATCCCTCCTCCCAGAGTACACTTGCCTTTCAACACTGATTTTGCTGACTTTTATTTGTTTTGGTGCAGAAATGTTTAATTTTTACGTAATCAATTTTTTTTTGTACTTTAGGGCTTATGCTTTTTGTTTCTTTCTCCAAGGTCATCAAGATCATCTCTTATGTTTTTTCCCAGTAGCTTCACATTTTTACTTTTCCCATTCATGAATCTACTTGTGTAACAGAGGGTGGGAGGACCCCAATCCATCCTTTTCCCCGCGGCCCGATGGTTCTAGTGCCATGTACTGAAGAGACCCTCGCTGCCCCACTGACCCACCGTCATGAAGCGAGGCCGGGCTCTCCCTGCTGATTTACCGAACTGTTTCTCCATGCCTGCCCCAACACCAGACTAGGTGCATTCCTACCATTTTGTGTTTCATTCCGATATCTGGTAGGGCCAGGCCTGTACTGCCCTCCTTAACAACTGTCCAGGCTACTTCACCCCTTCATTCCTCCATCCGGGCTTTAAAGATCAGCTTAAATTCAGGAAGCACTGAACACCACACCCCTGGCAGTTTCAAGCACGGAATTGATGTGCCCAGCTTTTCATTTTTTCAAACACTCACGAAGTTGTATGGGGGATGGATTTCAGAGGAGCCATCAGGAGGTAGAAGAAGGTAGTGTGGGGACCCAGCCCAGGTGGTGACATGAGAGATGGGTGCGGAGGGGATGTACGGAATCTAGGGGCCTCGGTGATTGTGTATGGCAAGCAAAGAGGAGGTAAGAAGAGGAGAGGGGCATCCCGATGTCTCAGTCGGTTAAGTGTCCAACTTCGGCTCAGGTCACGATGTCACCGTTCATGAGTTCAAGCCCCACGTGGGGCTCTGTGCTGACAACTCAGAGCCTGGAGCCTGCTTCAGATTCTGTGTCTCCCTCTCTCTCTTCCCCGTGCTCGTGCTCTCTCTCTCTGTCCCAAAAATAAATAAACATTAAAAATTTTTTAAAGAAGAGGAGAGGCCAGTCACAGTCCGGGAGAAGCCAAGATGACCCGACACTCCAGTCCAGATGACTCAGTGTCCACGGTCAGAAATACAGGAGGAGGTTCCGGGTCTGACCCTCACCGAGAGGAACTCCGGGTATCTTAGGAACGCTCAGACAGACACATCCTGGGTGTATTTATCTCGGGTTCAGAAAAGAGGGCTGTGGGACAAATTTAAGAGCCATCAGCCTATCTGGAGAGTTAACACCAAACCAAAACCAGAGCCAAAGAGGGAAGCCTGTGTAGAAAACACCAACATGAGCACCAGCTGGAGGGTAAGGAGCCCACAGAAGAGGCACAGTGATTGATGTGCAGAAGAGGCATGGGGAGAGGCGGGAGTGAGACAGCACGGACACCCAAGACGTACGGCGTTTCCAGAAGGAGTGGCCACGAGCACCAGATTCCACAGGCTGTGGGGAGAAGGGATGGAGGCAGAGCCAGAGCTACGAGGAACAGTCCTCTGAGGACATGCGACTGGCCAGGAGGAACACAGGGCCGAGGGAACCTTATTCCACAGAAAATGGGAGGCGACAATGTGTTTAAAGGTTGGGGAAGGGGCCAGAAAGAGAAGGGGAGGTGATGGTGTGAATTCTCAGAGGCAGGACTGGGGAGGAGGGGGCGTGTCTGAGCCCCAGGCCCGGCAGGAAGGCACGTGTGGGTGGGACACATGTGGCACTTGCAAGGCTGGAGCTGGCAGCCACGATTTCTCGTGGAGGTGGAGAGTGGCGTCGCTCGAAAGGGAGGGGGCTTAAGGAGAGAGGGGTTGGTGGTGTGGTGCGGGGGTCTGAGGGAGGAGGTGTGTGTGCAGGGTTGGGGTATGGAGGGGAGTTAGGAGTGAGAACCCAACAGCTGGGAGCCAGAAGCCGGCGCTCCAGGTGGTGTGAGTTCCTGCCTCATGAACCTTCCAGAGGGGCCAGAGGGACCTAGACTTCCTGCAGCGACAGGCTGGGAACAGGGCTCGTTATTTCAGACTTTAAAATGAGCATGAGCCAAGCATGCTGGAGAACAGGGAGCCCTTCGGCCCCTAGTGCATCTATGGCATCGTGGGCTAGAGGGTCTGAAGGCTGCGGTGGACCTCGGGCCTCACGGGCCCTCCAGAAAAGTTCCCCCACGTGTGTGTTTGGTATGGCCGAGCTCCTTTGTGCAAGTCCTGGCTCCTCTCTGGTGTTTGTCCCAGGTAACTAAGGCTAGGCTAGCACCTGGGGTCACCTCCCTTAAAGATGTCCCTTCCCAAGCCACAAATGAAAGAGGACAATAGTGGTCGGGGCCATGCCCCTCAAAATACAGCCCCGGACATGGCCATGTGAAGGGTTCTGCCTTAGTCTCTGCATCTGGCGCTCATTGTGGTTTGTGGCCCTAGCCTCCCGGCTCTCATGACCTCCCAGTGACCACTGTGACCCCATTAATAGGGCTGAGAAGGACATGGTAATAATTGTCAGAATAAAGCAAGTAGAAGCGCCATCTGTGAAATTCCATGTACGTGACCTCAAGACCTCCCGGCCACCTGCAAGGTGAGCTGAGTTAGTCCCACTTTTCAGATGAGGAGACCGAGGCTTAGGGAACAAGTTAAGTGACCTGTCCAAGGTCACCAGGCAGTAACTGATAGGCCTGGGGTCTCAACCCCTGCCTCCCTAGCCATGCCCTATCTCGGTAAATCCACTGCCTCCTCTGAGAAGCCCTCCATCCCTTTCTGTTGAGTGAACAGGCAGAGAACAGAAAGTGGCTGTAGGGACACAGGGCTAGGTCACTGGACTTGGACTCCAGAGACATACTGTGAAGTCCCAGTTCTGTCACCCAGCTGGGTGGCCCTGGATAAGTGTTGCCGTGGGGAAGCCAGGCCAGGCTGCCTGTCCCCACACCCACCCCCTCACCTGCCCCCTCATCTCCATCCGCATATTCTTCCCTGTGTCAGCCGGTGCCATTGCCTGGTCACAGGGCACCATGCATAGTAGGACACTGGCCATCTTGACAGTCTGTTCAGAGGCTCGTTACACTGCCAGTGAGGGGTCCGTGTCTCCTGCGTAGAAAGCCACGAGGCTCATGTCAACCTGGCCCCACCTACAACAGCGGGCCAGGCGCCTTACCCTGCCGGGGGCCACCTCCCCAGAGGCTCCCAGCCCCCCGCCCCCATCCCCCTCTCTCTGATCTGTTCACAGGCCCCTCCACTGGCGCCAGTTCCGCGAGGTTCAGCCGGCGGCCCACCTGTCCCGACGCGTCTGTTGCCGGCAGCCTGCCCACACCCCCTGTCCCGAGACACCGGAAGAGCCACAGCCTGGGAAACAAGTGGGTGACCGAGTGACCCCCGTGGGCCCCGGGGCTGCGGGGACTGCTTGCCTCCCGGGGGCCTCCCTTGTGCATCTGATGTGTGCTCCTGCTGCCCCTGGCTGGTGGCCTCCCCTTAGGCCGGCTCGGGCTCAGGGGGGCCGGGGAGGGCAGGGGAGCAGTCCCTGCGACGGGGACCCCTGGCTGGGGAGCTGATGGAGGAGGCGTACGGGGAAGCGGGGGGCAGCAGTGGCTGGGTTCCAGAAGGTTTGCCAAGCTCAGTTAGTGCCTCCCTTGTGGAAAGCTCCAGAGCCCAGTGGACACCATGCCTGTCATCCGGGGCATCACGTTGGGCCAGAGTCTCTGCTTGCCAAGTGCTTCAGAAAGCCTGCAGAGCCATGAGCCTGCCACCACTTCACCCAGCCTTGTGGGGCCGCAGCTCGGGGACAGGGTGTTGGGCACAGGCCCTCCAACAGTTGGATCCCTCCTCCCTCCCTTCCTTCCACCGCTGAAACACAGGCCTCAGCCAGCGCAGGCTGGCCCTGGAGCCGCTCACAGGCTGGAGGGGAAGGGTGTTGCCACCTGAGGGTTTAGAGTTTGCTCTGGGTTAGGTACTCCGCTCCGCGCCTGTCAGCCATTATGTCACCGAGCCCCCGCGGGCCTCCGGGGTAGGGGCTGTATTATGTACATTGTAAGATGGGTCCTATGAGGTTCAATGGGGTGAAGCACCTTGCAATGGGGAGTAAGGTTGGAACAAGGGTTTGGACCAGACGTGTGACTCCAGAACCAGGCATGCTGCCCACAGGGTCACACCGTCCCTTCACTTGTGTGGCTCCATCGTTCACGAGCGCGACCCACTCACATGAGCCTTGTGATCATCCTGAGAGTCAGGCAGGACAAACAGCCACAGTCCCCATCTGACAGGTGGACAAACTGAGGCTCAGAGAAAGGATGTGACTTGCCCAAGGTCACACCATGAGATAGGGCCGAGCCTGGCCTGGTACCGTGGTTCTGGGTGGACGCCTTTTTTCTCCGGCTGCACCATGTGCTCGGCACCCCAGGGCAGGCGAACTCACTGTGACTCCGCAGATAAGGAGCTCTGCCTTCTTTCTTCCTTTCCGTTTTCCAGTATGATGTGTCAGTTGAGTGTAGTTGAGAGTAAAAGTGCGACATTCCCATCGGAGAAAGCGAGGCACCTGCTGGACGACAGTGTCCTAGAGTCTCGCAGCCCCCGCAGGGGCCTCGCCCTCACCTCCTCCTCTGCCGTCACCAATGGACTCTCCCTAGGTAAGCGTCTCCGGCCTGCACACGACAGCGGGCGGGCCTCAGTGCCGTGTGTGCTCCGTGTCTGTCTCTGTCACTGTGCAGCGCCCGGTGGCCCCTCACCCTCTGCAGAAAGGGCTCCCCCACAGGAGGAGGTTTGCTTCCCGGTCTCCCGGGCTTTGAGAAGCACCCTGGGTGTGACCTCCCCCTGCCCTGAGCACGGCAGGCAGGTGGACGGAAGCCAGACGCACACCCGAGACCCGCTGTCACCGCTGGCAACTGCGCGAGGCTGGCCGCTGCCCCAGCAGGGCTCCTGTCCTGGGAGGGGGCCATGAGCCCCCGCCCCAGCAGAGCCAAGTGGGGGGAGCTGCCTGAGGACAGCAGCTGGGTGGGCCACCGGGTTCTCACTCGTGTACTTGTCTTCACACCAAGATGCCAGAGTTCGGGAGGATGAAAAATTAATCTTCAGGGGTAAAATTGCACGTCTGAACCTCAGCCAGAATCGGTACTTACGTCAGTGGAAGGAACAGAGACCAAACTGCCGAGGCCAGGGCCGAGAGAGGTTGGAGGCAGAGCTGAGGACACTGTTGAGCTCTGGTCACAGGCCTGTCACCCTGCGGTGCCCAGGTCACCTGTCATTACTACCATCAGACAAGTACACTCTCACTGGCTGTGCCCTTTCAGTGTGCCTGTGCTTCTGTGGTCTGTGTGTCTGTGTGTCTGTGTGGGGATCCTCCCGGGGCTGGGGGCAACTTAGACAGTTTCCAGGCTGGGGGTTTGATCTGCTCAGGTCTGCAGGGTGGGGGGCCCATGAGCAGCAGGAGGAAGCGGGAGGAAGGGGGAGGTAGGGGAAGGGTGGGAGTCACATGTCACATGTCCCTGTCTCTGAGGCTGTGTCACCACAGGGGCAGCCGTCTCCCACCCCCCGGAAAGGCTGTGAGGAGCAAGGTCCGCATCTGCTTTCTCACCTGGGAGAAAGTTATCCTAATTGGACCCCGTCAGGGGTTTCCGACAGCTTAGGACAGTGCAGCCTGTGGCTTGTAGGTGTCAGCATGTGGGGGAGAAGAATTCTGGGGGCAGTAAGTTCAGGAAAGGTTGGGTGGCACCAGGTAAGCAGTCTGTTCTGAGGGACTGGAGTATGCTGATGAGCGTTACGGATCTTTCCAGAAAGACGGTAGTCTGCAGGGCCCACGGTCTGGTCGTGGAACCCTTTCCCCGGAGTGTCCTGGAATGGGATGGGGGTGAAGTTGTGAGGAGCCATTCTGGCAAATGCCAGACCCAGAGCGTTCAGCTGGGCGGCAGGACGGCTGTTTTCCATCCGGAAACCTTCCTGAGCTGTGCCTGTAACCCACGGACCTTGCCGTTCCTGACAGAAAGCCGAGTCAGGCACAGGGCCGTCCAGCATCCAGGCAGGAAATCAGCCGGTTGGTTCTCGGCTCTTCTTCTTGGGAAACTCCGATGTTCTTCTGCTTGGGGCTGAAGGCCTGGGAGCCATGTGTGCGAGTGCCCTGTTTGGAGCCCTCTCCACCCGCTGACTCCCAAGGGGCCAGAGAGACCCCCCCCACCCCATCCTTCCCGTGGGCCAGCCTGGGTGCCAGTAGGCAGCCCGGGCAGAGAGCTGAGCCGAGGCACCTTCGAATCCTGAGAGAGTGCACAGGGGCACTCTGCGGTGTGCAGGGACGGGTGTCCTTGTGGCCAGAGCCGGGCCTTGGACAGCAGGTGTCCCGGTCCACCCCGGAGGGGCAGCCTGGGCGAGGTGGAGCCCCTCTCTTTTTTCCGCTGGCCAGGAGGCCCAGGGGCGCCCCCTCGAGGCTTCTGTCTAATGCCAGTCAGCTGTCTGTGACCTTCCTGGCCCTTGGGAGAGGAGGTGCTCATTTGGCCTCTGTCCTCACTAGGTGAGGCTTGTTCTAGCCCTGGTGTCACTTGTGCAGGAGGGAGGCAGAGGTGGGGCCAGGCCAGGCCAGCACAGAGGCCGATGGACACAGAGCCTGGTGGGCCGGTGGGGAGGCCGCTGCCGCCTTCATGGGGGCAGAGGGAAGGGGTGGAGGGACTGCCAGGAACCGGGGGAGGGGCTGGTTCCCCGATGCTCCCAGGAGAGGGCGTCAGCAGTAGCAGCCGCAAAGCCCCAGGTCACACGGAGGCCCACAGCGTCAGAGAGCTGCCTGTGTGGCACTTCCGTGGAGCTCCGGAGCCTGGGCCTGCTGACCCAGGGGAACGGACTCCTCTGGGTTGGCCCCTCTTCTGCGAGGCTGCCACGCTCATTGATCTGTGTTCCTTTTCCAGGCAGTAGTGAGAGCTCAGAGTTTAGTGAAGAGATGTCTTCAGGGCTGGAAAGGTGAGTGTGGCCTCAGCTCGGCCTCCCTCCCAGGGCTGCCCTCAGGGCTCCGGGCAGGGACCGGCCCCCACCCCCACCGCCTCTCACCGGCCGGCTCCGGCTCGTCAGGTCACCTCGGGGGGCCCAGGGGCAGGGCCCCCTCGCCATGGTGGGTGGAGGAACAGGATGGGCGTGGGGCAGAGCCCCATGCTCTGCGCTGCCCCACTCGTCGTCCGGTCCAGAGCTAGCCCAGGAAACTGAGGCCAGCAGCTCTTCCTCAGGCCGAGCTGCAGATTTGGTCCGAAACGTGGGTTCTTAAAACCAGAAGCCGGAGAGAGGCCTGGTGTGGAGATGGGCCCGTGGCTCCGCCTGGTGGGGTCTGAGAGTGTTACACCCACATGGCTTCGGCTTTGGGCTAACGCCCACCCCGCTGGGCACTGGTGACAGCAAAGTGGATCCCCATCCCTGGGTTTGGCTCCCCGTGGTGAGGCCTGCTGCCCCGGGAATGGGGCCTTTTGCACCCGCCCGCTGCATCTCCTCCACGCGCTGATGCTCTCTCTGTGCCGGGCTCCGGGGCCCCTGGGAGACAGACGCTCCATAGGGAGCGGTGGCTTCGCCAGAAGTGAAGGGCGTCGTGGTGGCTGGAGGTCTGAGGGGAGGTGGGGAGAAGTCCACTGACATCGAAGGCTACAGAGGGGCAGGTCCGCTCCATCCTTCAGAGTAGCCCCTCCAGCAGCGTGTGGGGGCGCATGTGCACAGACGGGCACACACGCGCCCAGGCGTACGCACAGTCTCCCACACCTTGCGCACACGCATGCATATGTACATGTGCTCCTGCATGTGTGGGTGTACATAACGCACACCGCTCACGCGCGCGTGCACACACACACACACACACACACACACACACTCCTCATGGGTACGGGGTGCTGAGGCCTCCCATCCCACCGCTCTCCACACCATCAAATGGTCAGAGAGGAGGTGAACCCACCTAGCAGGTCCTCACAGGGCAGAGAGACGTAAGTGATAAGCCAGGAGTGAGTTTTGCTGAGCATTTCCTGTGGGCCAGACGCTGTCGTGGCCTCACCAGACCCTCAGGCACCTCGGTGGTTATCAGTAGTGTCCCCTCACACCTGTGGCCAGTAAGGCTCCGGCCGGTGAGGTACTTGTCCTGCTTCCTAGCCCTCTGGTAGGGCAGAGCCGACCCACGTCCACCTCCTCCAGCTGCCGAGCCCACCTCTTCACTGCTGTGCTCCCGGGGAGCACGGCCCCACATCTGTCTGTCGGCTGGTCTGTCTGTCTTTGTGAAATGCTGGACAGAGGGCCCCGAGCCCTCGGAATGTGCCCCCTCTGCCCCTGCTGCGGGACCCCTGGGGGGATGTTTGCTCTGTTCTTGCTTGGGTCGCTCAGGCCAATGGTCCCCGCTGCCCTCGCCCTGAGGCCGGCCCAGCAGTGGAGACGAGAACCAGACAGGACCCAGGGCAGCCCCCACATCTGATGAGCAAAATTTTGACTTTTGTCAACATCAGTCAGGGGACTCCTAGGGAGACCCTGAGGAAGGGGCCTTAGAGGCAAGCCAGTGTCCCCTGGCCACAGGCCAGTGAGGGCACACGAAGTGGGCAATGCAGGCATGGCGCCAGGGTCCTGAATATCCTCCGGACTTGAACCTATTCACTGGTTCATTCATTCCCTCATTTTCTCATTCATTCACCGAGTAGCTGTCTAGTAAGCCACTGCGTCCTGCCCGGCCCCCTGCTAGGCACTGGGGGCAGCGGGGAAGGCTCCTCAGGAGCACCTAAGACCCAGACTGGAGCCACCAGGAAGGAAGACAGTGAGAATTCCTGCCCCCGGGAGAGGATGCTGTACTTCAGCAGCAGCGAGCCCTGTAAGGCACAGCATTCTCTTCTCTCTTTCACTTAGAATTTGGGCTTTCCTTTATCATCCGTCATAATGTTCATAGTAGGTGCCTTTGGGACAGGACCTCCGGCAAGCACCGGCCTCCCAGCCGGCTCACCCAGGCCAATGCCTCCTGCAGGGAGAACGTCCTGTGTCCCTTTCTCTGGGGACCCCGCTCTGGGACCTAGACCAATGAAGGAGGCAGGAGAGCACTTGCTTTGGAAGATGCCTGTGGGGCTAGGATGAGCCCCCTAGCGGGACCCCCACGCTACCCTCCTGGCCTCCAGCTCCCCTGGCCTGGCCTCCGGTCTGCTTTTCCATCCTGCACTAGCCTCTCTCCACAACCACCAGAAAGATTCCACTCCCTCGAGTGCACGTGAGGATTTCAGACTTCCCTGAAGACCCGATGCGAGCGCTGGAGGGGAGGGTTTGTCTCACACTCTTTGAAAATCCTCGTTAAATGTCACTCTTTGCCACATGATTCAGTGACCACGGTTCAGTTTGCCACCCGGGCCTCCCTCCTTCCTAACCTTCGGCCACACAACGCTCCGCCCCACTGGGTGCCCCCTTCACCCCCAGGCCACTTTGCTCCAGCTCCACAAAAGAGGGGCAGTTTCTGTCTCCCTGGAGGCCAGGGCCACCCTGCCTGGGCCCAGAGGCCAGTGTCTTCCCCGAAAGAGCCTCCAGAACACTTTTCAGCAAAGCTGAGCTTCGATCTCTGAGACCCCAGGTCCTGACGATGTAAGAACACAGCTTGCTCTGCATCTTTACGCTCGTGTGGGCCCACAGCCAGGGGTCCAGGAGATCTCTGGCCCCACTCAGAGGGATGGGGTGTGAGACAGAAAGAGTGCCTGACTTCTCCAGTCCCCAGAGGCCAGACCAGGGCAGGGGCAGCACTTTGCCCCACATCCCTGAAGCTCGGGGGCCACAACCTTCACCTCATTTGCCCACTAGGCCCCCGGCGCTGGTGACAAGCTTGACCCAGGCCAGGAAGAGAGTGGGGCCAAATACCAGCATGAAGGACAGGGAGGTCCCAGGCCAGTGACCCCTGACCACCAGCACACACACCTCCATTGGTTCGAAGGCACATTTTAATCACCCTTTATGCCACTATGAACGGGCGGGCACGAGGGTTCCTGTTGTCTGACCGAGGGTGGGTTCATTTGGCCTTGTATTGCAAGTTTGCCTTCCCTGCGATCACACACGTGGCCATTTCAGCCTGGTGGCCCAAAGGCCATCCTCGAGTGGCGGCCCAAGCTCAGGCGGCCCTCAGTGCTTTCCTCAAGTGGCCAGCAGTAAAAAGCACCCATGTTGGAGCCTACAAACGTCCTGGGGACCCTTTGGGGCTGTTCTCTGGGGGGCTGGGCTAGGTGGAGGGATAGCGCTCCCACTGACCCTGTTCTTGCGAGGACTGTGGAGCGAGGGCAGAGGGGGTGAAGGGGACTTCCCTCTGCTGCTCCCATCCTGCTGTCCCTTTATCCATCAGCCTCCACAAGGTCACAGGGCCTGGGGGCTGAGGAGGGGTGGGAACAGCCTAGCCGTGAGATGGCCAGACCAGGGAGGAGTTGGTTTGGCTACTCTAAAGGCCCTCCCCTATTTTGGGGGGCCCAGAACAACCAGAGGCCACAGGCCCTGCGGAGGGGGGTGAGGATGGGCCTCCTCCTCCCTTAAGGCTCTACTTCCTGCCCCAACCTGTAGTGTTCTGGCCTCAGTGTCCTGGGCTGAGGCCAGAGGTAGAGGAGGGCCCCCATCATGCTCTGCTTTCCCGAGGAAAGAAGGCAGGTGGCCCCCAAAAGGCATTTTCAACAGGTACCTAATTAACTGGCAAGTAGGGACTGTGGACACTGCCCTAGGCTAGCCTCGAGCCAACCCCAGGCTTCTCAGAAGTTCAAGAGGCCAGGGACTCCTTAGTCAGGCCCGGCAGGTAGAACTGTCAGGTGCGTCTTTAATGCCTGATCTGGCATGAAGGGAGAATAAGAATATTAGCCTAAAAGTTAACAATTTTAAATGAAGTTTCTTAAAAGAGGAACAAAATGGGTGACAGATGTGAACATACACGTATGTACAAAAAACATGTAATGTGACTCTCCTTGGTTCTCTCTGAGTCCTAGGGTCATCGAATGAATTTCTTCCCTTCATTTTTTCCCCCTCTATATTCTCCAGATCTGCCACAATGGGTACAGGTCTTTTTTACACCCAGAAAAAAATTAACATTTAACTTAAAAAAAAAAAAGAGAGAGATAATCGGAAACATTCACTGATTGGTTTGGAAGAGGTAACATATGAAAAGCGTGGTGCAAAGTTCATTGCGAAACCCTTGGCCATCCGTCTTCCCTAGTCCCGCGTCGGCAGTGTGGGGGGACGGGTGCTCCCGCGTGAGAGCCAGGCCAGAATTACAGGTGGTAGAAGGACGAGGAAGCAGATGGGTGCTTGGAGGACAGGAGAGGAAAGTGTGACAGCCTCTCAGAGGCAGAGCCGCTCCTCCCTCCCAGGGAGGTGATGGCTAGAGGGGAGCTGGTCAGAGCTAGCGTGGGCGGGGTGACCCAAGTCCCCCTGCAGGATCCAGAGTGGCTTCCGGTGGAGGTGATGGTTAAGCAGAAGCCCAAGAACTTTGGTGAAGAGGACCACAGTGGGCCCTCGAGAGGGGTGGTGGGATCCGGGGAGGCTGCGTGGCCTGAGTCTTGCCAGGATGAGAAAGGAGGCGGCCCAGGGACGCTCGGTGCGTCTCTTAAGAGCCACTGCGGGAGAGGTGGGCTGCACGATGCGTCCTGAAGTTCTTGGTGTGCCTCTGCGTTGAAAGATCATGGTCTGACTTCCAGACATTGCCAGCAGCGCCGGGAGGGGCCCAAGGTCAGGACTGCTTGCTCTCAGTGACCTTGGGCATGTCTCTCAACCTCTGAGCCTCAGGAGCCTCAGGTCTACAGCGAGGATGCTCACAGGAAATACTTAGCACACAGGAGGAGTTGCTGCGTCTGGGAACTTGCTTTGATGTTTTTATGAGTTTCACTCAGTGTGTCCCTCTCGCGAGCAAGCCGGTGACCTGGGGGGCCTAAGACTGGGTGGGGACAAGAGGAGAGTCCCCAGATGGCAGTTCCATCATCATGGGATGGATGAGCTACAATGAAGACGAGCGTCCACCAGCCCTGGTTGGCCTGCGGGGTGACACTGAACTGTGGAGGGGACTGGACCCCTTTAAGAGGGCGCTGCAGGCGGTCAGTCCTCCAAGTGCTCTAGGGTGTCAGAGAGGCGGGACGATGGCATTCCTCCTTGTGTGAGCTTTCCTTGTTCTCTTTAGCCGGTAGAATCTACCAACATCCTTAGGGAGACCCCAGGAAAGGCTCCACCCAGGAGCTCAGGCCCCTTTGAGCGAGAACGGCTGGCGGTGGCCCCTGGCTCCCTCTCACTTGACCTCGTCCTCGGGCCCTGGCAGATGAGGGCCGGGCCCTGCCCACTAGCTGCTGTGGCTTCACGGGTAGCTGAGGAATCGCAGCCCACAACCTCTCTGTCCAGTACCCACAAGCCCTCAGACTCAGGTCCTAGAAAGTGGGCAGGACTCTCCATCTCGTACCAGTCCTTCTCCATGCATATCCGCCACACTCCCCTCTCTCTGCAGCCCGGACTTCTAGACTTCTCAGCTCACAGAGGGGAAGCTGGACACCCCACAGCTCCCAAGTTTACACGTTGTACCCTCATCCAGCCACAGAGCCTGACTTTCCATCTCTCAAATCTAGTTCTGAATTGCCGTGAGAGAAAATCTGATTGACTGGATTAAGTGTTGTTTTATCCACTCAGTACGAATGGATAAACATGCAGTAAGAATATGGCTCCCAGAGACCCACTCAGATCAAGGACGTTGCCCAGAGAAGAGTAAGTGAGTGACTCATAGGCAGTAAGAGTCTGTTAGCAAGTACTGCTAGAAGGGATGTCCCAGGCCCAGCAGAACGCAGAGTGGCGGCTTCCTCTCTGCTGATGAGGGTGAATCCTCAGGAAGAGGCTGACGCTCTGGTCTAATGGGATGGCTTCCCATCAAGGGTTGGCTGGTACGGGTGGACAGTGTCGATGAACAGCATTTCCTGGGCCCTTCCGTAGACCTCAAGGGGCTCTGCGCACTTGAGATAGAAGAATGGGTAGAGGACCCTACTTCTGCTAAGACAGGATTACTGAGGCCCCGGTGTATTATGATTCAGGACTTCTCCCTGTTCCCCAACCTCCTAGGGCAACTCAGGGTTTTAGGAAATTTAATCCCCACGATACCACCTAATGTGTACCTCGAAAACTATTGTGGGGAAGAGATCTTTCAGATCTGCCTCGGCCAATCTGAATTCTCATGATACTGTTGCCCCAAGCAGGACCCCGGCTGCTTCCACCTCAGCAGCACTACCCACTCTTCCTCTTCCTAGTGCTGTGAACTTGGGCAAGTTACTCTACTTCTCCAAGCCTCAGATTCCTTATCTACAAGGTGGGGACAAGAATAGTGCTTGCCTAACAGTGTTCCTAATTGTCAGGACAGAAAAAATCACAGTGTGATTAGACAAAATAAGGAATAAATACTACTTAGCACATTGCCTAGCACCCATAATCCCCATCATCCCCATCACCCCTACCCTCCCCATCATCCCCGTCATCCCCTCATCCCCGCCATCCCTGTCATCCTCATCAGCCCATCACCCCATCATCCCCATCAGCCCATCTTTATTATCGCCACCATCCTATCACTATCATCATCATCACCATCATCATCATCATCATCATCTTGCACACCATTCAGGATTGAAGTGTTCTACTTGGTTGTCAGGCTACATTTCCCCAGACCAGACTCCCCATGAGTAGGGTTGCCTCCTGCATCCCTCCTCCCCGCCACTACCCAAGATCCACCCCTCAGAGGAGACTGTGCAATGGCCTTCCCGGCACACATTCCATTCAGCCACCTTCTGCTGCCAGCATCATGCCGGGAAAGATGTCTGTGGTTCTGGAGTGGGAGCCCCCATGTCAGTTCAGCAAACTCTCCGGTTTCTCAGTTCACCAGATACAGTGCCCATTCGTTCTGCATTTTCTGGCCCTGAACATTCAAATAACAAATCTTCTCAAAGCAGGGCAGTGATCAGATTGGTCCCAATAGCTGAAGATCCCAGCTCCTCTGTGCCGATTCGAGCCTGCCTGGGCCCAGCCAGAATCACCCAGCCAGCACAACCCCCCTCCAGCCCTACAGGGCTCACCTTGGGAGGAAGGCTGGCCGCCACAACCCTGACTGTTCTAAAAGCTGGCCTTGGAGAAAATTCACCATTACCCTGCCCTTCAAGGCCAGGGTCACTCCCCCAGGTCCCAGGGAAGCAGGCTCTGACTTCCCCCACTTGGGGCAGCTTGACTGACATGAGCCGTCTGCTCGTACTGGGAAGCCACACTCCCTTTGTGAATATTTGCGTTTCCATCACTAGTGACAGGCCAGTGGGGTGGGACGAGTGGCTTCACCTCCTTGAGCCTCTGTTTCCTCTCTTAAGTCAGGGTGGGAATAGCGCCCCTCACAGAGCTGGGAGGAGCGGCATGTCTCGTGGTGAGCAGCTGCTCTTCAGTGCCCATCAGCCAAAACCACCAGAATATTATTCCGGTGCGGAGACCAAGGGATGGGGGGCCTGGGAGGGCTCCCACCCAAGGGGATCCAGGGCCCAAGACTGTTGTGGCTGTCCAGTCTCGTGGACACTGACAAAGCCTGATCGGTGTGAGCTGCGGCAGAGACCTTCTGGGAGCAAGCCCAGAAGCCACCCCCATGGTGCTGGCTCCACACACAGCGCCAGCGCCTGTGACAGACCCCACCGCATGTGACTCCTCAGCCTCCCCGTGACCCTGAAAGGTGCGGGAGGAGCTTGGGCTATACAGATAGAACAGGGTCCAATCCTGGTTTACGAGGCTCAGGCCTCGGTCAAGTGTCTTCACATCATTAAGCCTCAGTTTCCCTATTCTGGGGAAGATAATGTGCGTAACTTAAAGCTCCAGTGAGATGGTGAGTGTAACAGCCTTGCGCATATGAGCCCCCACTCACTAGTGATCTCTGCACCCCCTGCACTCCCCCACCAGTCCAGTGCACTAGCGGGCGCCCCACGCCTTTAGAAGGAACGTTAAGGAAAGGCTGCGTAAGAGGCTAGGCTGGTTGGAAGATGCTGATTGAAGCCTCTCCATCAACAAGCGTCAGTCCTGCAGATATCTGTTGAGTGTGCAGGCACGAATGGTCTCAGAAAGGAGAGCGTGACGGAGGGAAGGTAGCCGTGCCAGCCACACCTCCCTGTTGGTAGAACTGCCGGTCGCTGGGCACAGCTCTCTGTCGCCACGCATTTTCTCCGGGTACTGGGGCAAAAAGACCCACAAGAAGAAAGGTGGAGAAAGAGAGGCCAGAAGACCCAGCTCTGGAAAGGGAGGCTCCGTCTCTAACTCCAGACAGGTGGAGGCTCAGATTAGGATTCCAGATCAGACGAGGAGGCATCTTCCTGGCACAAGGAATGTCATCGCCGGAAGGTTCACTGTCACACTCTGCCCCAAGTCATAAGAAATCTCTGGTGGTGGCTGTGGAGGAAAGCCACGCTGGAGGCGGCCCATAGCGAGCCCTCCCAGCAGCCTGCTTAAGCACGGGGTGGTGACAGGCCACGGTGCCATGCCCAACTGTGAGGTAGGCATTGGTGTCGCCAGTAACAGGGCAGTGCTGCAGCCTTTCGTAAGTTAAAGCAGACTCGTCATGACCCGTACTGCCGCTCACTCACTACAGTGCAAGCCTATTGCTGAATGGAAGAGAGGGAGGAAACAGTCGGCCTGTGGGCTGGGAGTTGGGCATGCCAGGGCCTTGTCTGTGCCACAGTTCATGGCAGGGGCAGGGGCAGCCTCTGACCATCATCTGTGACCGAGGTGTGGTGGGGAAAGGCCGAGATCCATTATGTTTGAGGACTCGAGGGGCCAAGCACATGCTGCGGCTTTTTACCCCGTGACGGGGAGTAGCTGATGGGCAGAAGGAGCAGGGTCCCAGAGCAGTTGGCCTAGGTGGCCATCAGACTCCCACGGGCCCTGAACTTGGGCCCCTGCATAGGCAGACGCAAGACAGGTCCTTCTCAAGCGGAGGGTGGAGGGGCAGGGAGGAACGCTGCCCCCTCCTGGAGGAGCTGGAGCCCACTGATGGTATGACGCACCTGCTGGAGTGAACGCCCCACGTCCCCATGCCACCCCCAGGTGTCCAGAGCTGCAGGGCCCGCACACAGCAACCGAGGGCGGGCAGTGGAGAACAGAGAGAATATTTAAAAACGAAGTCTCCACCCCGTCTGACTTTATAAATTGGGTTACATCACTGTTTGGCCAACGGGCAAGGAAAGCTACAGCCCAGGGAGAGACCATCCTGCAGGGGTGAGAAGAAGACTGAGGACCAAGTGGACACAGGAAGTCATTCTGCTGAAAGAGGAAAAGATGAAGAGAAGAGAGAGAAATGGAGGCCTCCGCCCAGACAGAGTAAACTCCCTCCTTACTCTGGAAGCTGCACCTTCCTCTGCAAGGGCTCCCTGCTGGGGACTCCAGGTGAGAGAGAAGCTGAGAAGCCGGAGGGGCGGCCCATGGAGAGATTGCAGGGGTCCGGCTGGGGCCAGCAAAGGAGACAGTCCGGTGGAGAGGACACCACAAACAGGAATCTGGCTGTGCCCTGGTGAAAGATGACCTTGCACACATCCCCCGGGCCCGATGTGCAAGACTTCCCACAGTTCTGTGGCTGTGTGCGCCCTTTTCGCTGGATTTACCGTGGAATATTTGGGCTTTCTAGCTTTTTCTAGTATATATGTCAGCTTCACATTGGGTAAATGGGTGTGCCCTGAATTTAGTCACCCCCTGCCACCGGAAGAAGGGTGAACATTTAATTAAGAAGTTAAGGAAAGAATCACCTGGGGGCTCAGGAACTTGCCCTGACAGAGGTTTCGGGGCTCCAGATGTGTCCCAGATGTGCCTGCAGCGTGTCGGAGGAGGTGCGGGGAGAGTTGGGGTTGGAGCTCCCCGAGCTAATGACGGCAGGGTCCGAGGTACCCTCGCTTCCTCCGAGTATCTCATGGTTCCGGGCTGTTGCTAAAACCCCACCCTTTTCCTCTGAAGCAGGGGACGTCTCTATGCCACCCTGGGGCCCAACTGGCGCGTTCCAGTTCGGAATTCTCCCAGGACCCGGAGCTGCGTCTACAGGTATTTGTTTATTCGTGTGTTCAGCTATTTGGCCGACAGCCCTAGGCTGTGCTTGTCAGATCCACGCGCTGTGCTGGAGGCTGCTCATGAGACAGACGTGGCCTCTGCCTCAGCCCATGAGGCCGCTGCCGCAGGACAGACAGGCCGAACGGATGATCCCAGATGACTGACGGTCCCAGAGTGGAGGTGGGGTGGAGCAAGGAAGGCCTCTCTGGAGAAATGACTGGAAGAGTGATAAGAATTAATCAAATACAGGGAGGGAGGTGTAGGGGTAATAAGAGTGCCCCAAGCCAAAGGGAAGGAAGGAGAGTCAGTGTTGTAAGAAATGAGGGGGGGAGGGGTGGAGATGAGGCTGGAGAGGTGGGGCCGAGCAGGGTTGGGGGGAGGTGACAGACAGTGGCATGACCAGGTCATCCTGGCCAGAGGCATGGAGAGCTGGAGGGGGTACAGGAGGAAGGCAGGAGGGGCCGCAGGGAGGCCAGGGAGAGAGCATCAGGCAGTTGTCCAAAGGAAGAGCCACGTTGTAGCCTAAGGTGCGGGGGGTGGGCAGGGTGCAGTCAGGCATATGTAGGACTTGGGATCAGGGCATCCTTGGGATCGAATAGGTTGCAGGGATGGAGGTGTAAGAGGAGAAACACCCCAGGTCCCTGGTTCAAGCCGCCAGGTGGATGGGGGTGCCGTTCACCCGCCTGGGGAGGAAGAACAGCTTGAGGAAAGACACCAAGTTGAGAGAGATGCCTAAGGGAGGCGCCTACCCAGTGAGGGAAGCCCGGGGGCCAGGTCCCAGCCAGAGCCGCGCTTGGCTGTCTTCACCTGCAGGTGGCGCCAGAAGCCCCACTGCGGNTGCAGGGCTGGGCAGCTGTTCCCCCACCAGCTTCTCACTCCACCCCCGCGTCCCCCACCGCTCCTCCAGGCTCCTGCCCGCACGAGGAGGGGCTGCGTAGGCCCCAGAGGAAGGTGGGAGCACGGGGGCAGGGCAGGAGGAAGCCACCACAGCGGCCAGGACAGGGTGGCGGGTGCTGCTGGGGCCTGGGTTATAAGGAGCTCGGTCACCAAGCCTTGCAGGCTCAGAAAGATGAGGGAGGTGAAAGTTTGCAGCTGTGGCCGCCCAGGCCCCCCTTCCTTCGAGCTCTCCTTGGCCTCAGGGGCCCCTCCCTGGCCTCTTCTCCACAGCGTTGAGTCCTCTGGCCTGACGCAGGATCGGGGACTCTGCGGTGGGGACAACCTGGGAGGGACAGGGTGCCTGACCCCACCCCTGCAGGGCAGCATCTGACCGGTGGTCTCCCCGCAGCCCCACGGGCCCATGCATCTGTACGCTGGGGAGCTCAGCCGCAGTGCCCACCATGGAGGGTCCTCTGAGGAGGAAAACTCTGCTCAAGGAAGGACGGAAACCCGCGGTAAGTGCAGACAGTCCCCTGTCCGGAAGCGGCCAGGGCATCAGTGAGGGTCCTGGGCTCCAGCCCTGGCTGTGCTACTGAGGGGGCCAGGGCCTCAGTTTCCATATCTGTAAATTGGGATCCAGTAGTGCCTGTGTCCTCGAGGACTCAGCAAGAATGTCACATGCACGGCAGTGCACACAGTGAGCGCACGGGGGGCCAGAGCTGTGACCAGGGCACGTGTTAGCCGGCAGAGCCCTGGAGCTAGGTTGGTACTGGCCTAACCTGCCCCCGCGAGGGTCAGCACCGTGTTGCCCCTCCATCCCAGCCAGAGCACCCCAGTGCAGGTATCAGGGTTCTGCTAGGCTATGGCTTAGCATGTCTGGGTTTTAAAAATCTTCTTCCTCGGGGCACCTGGGTGGTGGTTCTGTCAGTTAAGCATCAGGCTTTGGCTCGGGTCATGATCTCACAGTTCTGAGTTCGAGCCCCACATCGGGCTCTCTGCTGTCAGCGCAGAGTCCACTTCAAATCCTCTGTCTCCCTCTCTCTGCCCCTCCCCGCCTCAAAAAGAAATAAATATCTTAAAAAATAAACAAATACAATTTTTAAAGTAAAAAATAAAAATCTTTTTCTCCAGGATATTCTTGGGCCCAAGTTACCCCAACACATAGAACTTAAGCCTTGGCTCTGCCTTAAACAAGCAGGGAAAACGAAAGGCTCTCTGAGTAAAGGAGCCAGAGAGGGAAGGTAGGGCTTAGGGTTGAGGAGCCTGGAGGCACCGATGAGGAGGCTCTCCTCCTCCAGGCCCTGGGTGGAAGTGACTTTGGTGGGTGAGGGGCCAGGGAAGAGGTGAAGCCAGCGCTGGCATTGGCCCGAGGCGAGGAGTGAGGGGAACCTTTCCACCCACGTGGCTGGGTCTGTAATCAGGCCGGTGGGGGGGGACTCCCCCACCACTCCTGGGGTGTCACTCTGCCCCCCCTTCCTCTGTAGCTGTCCTCATGGACCAGGTACTGGGTCATACTCTCGGGATCCACCCTCCTGTACTACGGAGCCAAGTCCTTGCGGGGCACGGACAGAAAACACGTGAGTCCCCTGAAAGGACTTTCCATGCAGGGACTTCGTGTGGTATGACCTACAGGGGAGGGGCGGAGGGAGGCAGGGGAGGTGGCAGGGGTGCGAAGGAACCTCACCAGGCCCAGCTCAGCCTTCCTGGGGGAGACGGTGTCGGGGAACGGAGGGTGTGGGCCTCCTGGTTACGCTGTTGTCCTTCCCCAGTATAAATCCACACCTGGCAAAAAGGTCTCCGTTGTGGGCTGGATGGTGCAGCTTCCTGATGACCCCGAGCACCCCGATATCTTCCAGCTGAATAACCCCGACAAAGGTAGGCAGCGGGCCCGGCGCCGGGTACCTCCCACTTCTCTCTACCCTGTTTTCCTCCCCTGATAAATGTACATTTTGAAACAGAAGGAACCTTGGGGGCTGCTGCTTTCGCTTTGCTTTAGGTTGTGATCAGAGGGTCCCCTTACTAATCCATTGAAAAAACTGCTGAGATCAAGGTCAGTGTGTCCACTGAGCAGGGGGCATGGCACATGGCACGTGGCTGCAGGAACCCTTTTGTGGCCTCACCTGTGGCTACTGGGGCCCATCACCTTTGGAGCTGTGGCTTCAGGGTCTTGGAATAAATAATATAATGCTTCATGAGGCAGGGACCACGTGGCTGGGAGGGTCTCGGGTCTTGGGAGATGTCAGGGACACCCCTGACATCACCTGTGCTGTGAGACTCTCACAGTATCCTTCCTAGTCCAATGCCAAATCTGAGACGAGTCCTTTGACAAAAGCCCCAACTTCAACTTGTCTGGCCATCTCCCACTTTCCCCCTGGTTCCATCCTCCTCCACGACCATGTTGGGTCGAAGGAGAGGTCCTGGGCTCCATCTTGTCCAGGAGCGCAGCCTGCACTGACCTTCAGAATAGGCCATGCTATGAAGGAAATGGAAATCAGAACCACCATGAGATATCACCTCACACCAGTCATGTGGCCAAAATAAAAAAGACGAGAAATAACAAGTACTGGCAAGGATGCAGAGAAAAGGGAACGTTTGCAGGCTGCTTACGGGAATGGGAATGGGTGCAGCCACTGTGGAAAACAGTATGGAGGTCCCTCAAAAAATTAAAAATAGAAAAACCAGACGATCCAATAATTCCATTACTGGGTATTTACCCAAAGAAAATGAAGACAGTAATTCAAAAAGAAATTCACCCCTATGTTTAAAGTTTATTGCATTATTTACAATAGCCAAGATATGGAAGGAACCTAAGTGTCCTTTGATAGATGAATGGATAAAGAAGATGTCACACACACACACACACAAACACATACACATATGCGCACAGGCGCACACACACACATACAAGTCATAAAAATATTACACAGCGACAAAAAAGGAGATCATGCCATTTGTGGCAACATGGATGGACCTAGACGGTATTATGCAAAGTGAAATAAATCAGATGGAGAAAGACAAATACCATATGATTTCACTCATTTGTGTAATCTAGGGGGAAAAAAGGAAGGGGAAAAAAAAGGTAGAATCAGACCTTTAAATACAGAAGACAAACTGATGGATGCCAGAGGGGTACGGGGTGGTCAAAATGGGTGAAGGGGAGTGGGAGGCACAGGCTTCCAGTTACGGAATGAATAAGCACAGAAACAAAAGGAACAGCATAAGGAATAGAGTCAAGGATATTTTAATAGTGCTACGTGCTGATAGATAATAACTACACTTGTGGTGAGCACAGCATAATGTGAAACTCGTTGAAGCTCTTAGTTGCACGGCTTAAACTAATACCATTCTGTGTCAACTGTACTCAAAACAAAACAAAACAGAATAGACCATTCTAATCTTCCCGGTGGCCCACGTCACATGACAAAACCCCAAAATGCCTGGGTGTTGGCTTCTAGCCAGACAAAGTCACTGGGACTATGAAGTCTCCGAGCATCTTCAGACCCTCACAGGAAAGTTCTAGTGCAAGGTTCACATACATACAAAGCACCTGAGGATCTTGTTAAAATTCAGACTTGGATTCAGCGGATCTGGGGTGGAGGCCAGGCTTCTGCATTTCTCACAAGCCCCCAGGCCACGCAGATGCTGCTGCAGGAGGGAGACCGCACCTGGACTGTCAACGGTCCTAATGTCCTTAGCCGGGCAGTAAAGGAACACCAACCTCAAGGGGCCCAGGGGGTGGAGGGGAGAGGAGCCAAGTTCTCTGCTCCACGTCTGAACAACTAAATCCACGCACAGCTACACACACGTCGGTGCATCCCAGTCTGGTTACCACTGGACTTTCTTCCTTAAGGCTCTGGGCCTGGATTCGAAGTGGTTTCTTGAGGGGCACCTGGGTGGCTCAGTCAGTTAGGCGTCCGACTTCGGCTCAGGTCATGATCTCACAGTTTGTGAGTTTGAGCCCTGCGTCGTGCCTTGTGCTGACAGCTCAGAGCCCGAAGCCTGCTTCAGATTCTGTGTCTCCTTCTCTCTCTGCCCCTCCTCTGCTTGTACTTTGTCTCTCTCAAAAAATGAATAAACATTTTTTAAATTTTTTTAATTAAAGTTTTTTTAAAAGAAGTGGATTCTTGAGGAAGTAAAGGCTGTGTGCCTACATGAGCCTGCCTTAAGGACCATATGGCCATAGGGACTTCAGGCCACTCTTAGGCCTCAGCCCCCAGGAAAGCACTGTCCCCAGGCAGAGGGAAGTATGATGCAGAGGGTGGCCAGGGTCTGTGGATCAATCCCAAGGATCTGTGAACTTGAGTGGGGAAAAAATTACACGTCGGTTTTCTGTGGCCTCCCACACCTTTATTTATGAGCATTAAACTACAAGAACGTTCACGACACCTGTGATTTTATCTCCGAGAGAAACCAGATGTTTCCCTATCACATATCATCGCAGCTTTCCCAGAGTGCCGTTTCTACTCATCTCTTCGGAATTACAGCCCAGCGTCAGACCGGCCCCTGGCTCTTGCTGCTGGTGCATCAACAGAGAAGCCCAGTTACATCTGTGTCACTCACATGTTCTTTAGTAGTTTGATAACTGTATTCCAGTGGTATTGATATCCTTTGTATTTTCTTTTATGCATTTGAAAGCATTATCCTGGGGGCCATAGGCTTCACCGGAGCCAAATGCACCCTGGCCCCCAGAATGGTAAAGACCCCCGGTCCAGAGGGACAGCCCAGAGGCACCGGAAGTTCTGCCTGTGCCAGCCCCAAGCTTGCCTCGCGCTGCTCCTGACCTTCCTTGGTTTCGTTCACCTGTGTTCACGTTTATCTTCGTGCCCTGGCCACAGGCGGCCCTCCCTCTTCCTAACCAGCGTCTTCTCTGCCCGCTAGGCAATGTTTACAAGTTCCAGACTGGCTCCCGGTTCCACGCAATACTGTGGCACAAGCATTTGGATGATGCGTGTAAGAGCAACAGGCCTCAGGTAAAGTCACCCAAGCCCTGCTTGTCACGTGAAGTATCCTTCCCCGCCCTTGAGACTGAGGGTCCATAGGAAAGAAGAGCTCCCTCCCTCCCTCAGGGCCTGTTAGCTCTGCTCCCAGGCACCCTCTTTTGAAGAGCCTTTTTCCGTGAGACAGGGCACCCCCTGCTCAGCTTAGGGCTAAGCCCAGCTCCAGACCAGAACGTTGAGTCTGGTCCCTGTGTGTTTCCCACTGAAGGAAGCGGGAAGCTTCCATCAGGCACGGTTAGGTGGCAGGGCAGATGTCACCCCAAGGATCCGGATTCGGCACCTATGTAGACCATCCCCCTCACCGAAGTTGATTCATGGGAATGCTCCAGACTGATGAAAGGGCCTCCCTGCCCCACAATCCTTAGGAATAATAATAGTAGCTAATATTGAGAGCCATCCATGGCCGCTCCTCAGTGTGTTGGAGCCAGCAGGGCCTCTGGTCTGCACCCCGCCCGGGACCAGGCATGATGGGAAATGCTTTACCTGCAGAAATTGGCCCAAATCCTTCCAATTCCCGTTGAGGTAGGTTCTCTTACGCTGTCTCCGTTTTATACTGAGGACACTGAGGCTCAGAAAGTGGCAGATACTCGTTTAAGGTCCCACAGTAGCGAGATCTAACCCGGGTCTGCCTGACACCAGAGTCTATACCGCAGCCCAAGCTCTCCCACCTCGCACTGCCCAGAGCGCCCCCAGCTTGCTTGGCCTCCTGCAGCGGAGCTAAAGGCAGCAGTCAGGCTTCTGGGAGGCACGGCTCTCTGGCCCTCAGCACCCGACGGGGGCAGGCTGGGGCTTCCTGCCCCGGGGAGTGCTGGGATTGGTATTCCTGTCCCTAAGCCTCCCTCTCCGTGCTCCCCAGGGATCGGCCAGAAGGGGGCACTGGGGAGTGGGTGCCTCTCAGGGCGAGCACCTTGCAAGTACAGAGCGTGCAGTGGGCTGTGGCAGCTTCTGGTGGGTAGCAGCCGGGAGGCACCAGCTCTGAGGTCTGGGGGCACGGGGCTTGGAGGCCAGCAAAGGCTACGTCACACCTGGCATTTGGGTCCAGGAGGATACTGGTGACAGCACAGTCACATGCATCCGGGTCCCTCGAAAACCAGAGGGAGGTCTCAGTTTGGTCCTCTTCAGGATTATCCTCTGTAACATGAGGTGAGAATGTACGTGACAGGCTGCTCAGATTATAGATGATGGGAGGCGAGAAAGCAGAATTAGCAGAAAGTTCTCGACAAACTAAAACAGGAGGAAAGATCGACAAAGGGAAAACTCGAGGTACCACTTCAAGGGAAGCTCAAAATAAACTGCATTTGAGTCCCCCATCTCACCTATCTGCCTGCTAGGAATTTGCCCCGGTGAGGCACTCACACATGTGTGTGGGTAAGAATGTTCACTGCAGCATTGTCCTTGATAGAAAGAACTGGAAACCTCTGTGACCATCAGTAAATGGCCACCTGATAGCAATTAGAAGGAGGGGTGGTGGTATCCTGAAAGGGGCTCCAAGATAGAAGTAAAAAGCAAAGTATAGGGGTACCTGGCTGGCTCAGTCCACAGAGCAGACTCTTGATCTCGGTGTCATGAGTTCGAGCCCCACGTTAGGCATAAACTTAAAAAAAAAAAAAATTTTAAGCGAAGTGTAAAATATGCAAGGGCGATCTTATTTGTATTAAAATACATAAACATATTTATAATATGTATGTTTGTGTCTGCGTATAAAGTTTCTAACCAGCATGCTGTGGTATCTGGAGTGCTTACATGTATTTTTTTACATTAAACAAATGTAATTGCTTGTCTCCAAGATGGGAAGGCCAGGGTTTGTTTGGTTTTTGTTGAGTCACCTGAAGGTGTCCCCGAGTGAATAAGGCCTCAGGTCACATGAAGAGAGGATGAGCGCCCTGACCTTTTCCAAACTAGTCACGCTGTGTGTGTCTGGGGCTCCTCGTGAGCTCTGAGTGCCGCCCTAAGAGAACAGAGCCTGGAGCTCACCTGCCCCGCACACGTGGCCCTGTGACCTGTGAGCAGGAGGCTGGGGTGGGTAGCCCAGGGACTGCCTGCCCGGAGATGGGTCACCAGGAGGGTGGGGGAGAGGAAAGAAACCCGGCCTTGGCGTCTGCCTGGTGGCAATGGTCTGGACACCTCAGTGGGACCCATGAGGCTTGCCTCGAGCAAGAGCCCATTGTCCCTCTCTGTGGGTCGGGGAGGGGACCCTTGAGGATGGCAGCGACTCCGCGGTAGAGAGCAGGGACCGGGTCCAGCCCGTTTGGCAGAGCAGGTGTTTGGTCAGAAGGACAAGTGTATGGCAGATGCGGTGCGCCGCGGCAAGGTGTTCCACCTTTTACGTGTTTTTGTGCGACTGTTAGACCTAGGGGCTGGGGAATCTTTTTTTTTTTCCTACTTTTTTCCCCTTTTATTTTGACAGTGAAAGCCATCACCAGAATGCCTCTACTCCCATGGAAAGTCTCAGTGACTAAAATTAGTTTCCTTTTTTGTGGCCTTGCATTTTGTAAAATGGTGTGTATTAACACTGCATCTGCTTAAACCTTATTTATAACAAATGTGTAAAGTGTAAACCTCAGCCATACAACAAACACCCAAGCACCTGCCCACCCAGGTGGCCTAAAGGCAGGACCTCCTGGGTCCTCAGAACACCTCCCTCCCCCAGGAGACTTTTCCTAATCCGGTCTCCTTCCTGGCTGCCTGCGCCCCATAACCACTCTCCTGATTTATTTCCTGTTCCTTTAAGATGCTGGCCCGTGTACCTGATTCCTTAATGTATCGTCTGAGGTACATTTCTAAAAACATTTTTATAAATAGAACTGTAACTAGATATTTTCTTCTGTGACTTGCTCTCCCCCTACAGTGTGTCCCTGAGATTCATCTGTGTCAGTGTGTGTAGGTGTCATTCATTTGTTTGTACTGATATTTTTTTTATTAATTCTGCTGGCAGCGGTCCCAGGGATGACTTCCTGCCTTTTGCTATTTTGAACAGTGCTGCTGTGACCATTCTTCTAACTCTCTCCTGGTGCAGGGAGATGCGTTTTTCCCAATTTATCACTTTGACCAAATTGACACCGAGATGGATTTGTTTTTGAGGAAATTGCTTCTCCTCAAACCTCCTGGAACCCCGTGGTCGTTGCTGGGGTGGGGGACCTGGGGCTGGGGCAGCTGGGAAGGGACAGGGTCTCCCCTGGGCTCCAAGCCAGGTTTTATTTTAATGCCAGGAGAGTGACTGAGAGCAGGGGACTCCGGTGCCTTCGCCTGCCGTTTACTCACAGTGGGCTTCCCCTCTCTAAGCCTCAGGGTCCTCATGTGTGCGGTGGGGACACTTCCAGAACCTGCCTCATGGGGCGCTGTGAAGACTAGAGGGGCATGATGATGTCAAGCGCCTGGCACACAGTGGCCGCTTGACAGCGGCCGTCATTCTTGCCAGGCCCTCTTCCCCACCTGACCTGCTCCTTTGCAGACTAACTGGGAAAGGCCCGGTCCCTTCCCTTAGGGGCACCCCTTGTCCCCTTCCGAAAGGTTGGAACTCTGACAAGAGGTGAGCTTTCTCTTCTAGGTACCTGCAAACCTTATGTCATTTGAATAAGTCTCTGCAGGACTTGGCGCGACTTCAGAGGCTTCTGGAAGCCCAGCCTGGGACTGGTGGTGAAGCGCACGTCCTGGGCACAGGCTTTTGGCCAGGGTGCTGGGTGACTCACAGCCGGACTCACGGGGACTCGGCCTGTGGCCTCACGGTCCAGAGGGCTCTGCCAGTGCAGGGTCCACCTGCCAGTCCCCAGCGACTCTCATACACTCATTCTTCCGCGCCACCCCGCAGGGCCGTGGTTGGGCCCCAGGCTGTGCACCCCGCCCTCCCTCTCTGGGCCCTCGTCCGTCCACCAGCTGCTGCTTCGATTAGAGAGCATCCGGCCCACGTTGGGTCCCCCGTGCTTTCTCCTGCACAAGAGCGGACAGTGTTCACCTGCATGAGGGGCCAGAGAGAAGGAACAGGCTACGGAGTTGGCTTTTTATACCCCAAGTGCACGGGGCCGCTCGCCCACAGGGCTGCCTCGGATTTTGTACAACCCACCCCCCCAAGCGTCCTCTGCGTGTGCGTGCCGTGTACGTGTGCGTGGGAGCGAGTGTGAACTCTTCGAGAAACATGCATTTTGGCACAAGACGTGTGACATCACACCCTTCATTCGCTTTGAGGCCCTGCTTTAACCTTACGTGATAGCCTTGTCCACCGAGGAAGGTCAGAGAGAGAGCCCAGATTCCTCCTATGTTAAGGGTCCCGTGCATTCTTTTACTGTAAACAAACAATGCCTTAAATTGTGTCTTGTTTTCTGTTCCTATGGGTGCTATTCATCTGGAAGGCCTGCTGTCTGGGCCCCGGGGTCCCTTCCAGGCCTTGTTGCTGTTGGCTCTTCTGAGATAGGACCCGGCTTTAGGACTGTGGACTGGGCTGGCCTGCTCGCTTCCTCCCACCCCTCTCCTGCAGGGTCTGAAAGCCCCTGTCTTCTCCCCCCGGACCGCGCCAGAGGGGGAGGTTGTGACACTTTCTCCCAGCTCCCTCAGAGGCACTCGGAGGCCACCGTGCTCACAGAGAACAGCTGCACAGAAGGCGCTGTGCACCAGCCTCTCCCGCGGGCCAAGGCTTTGCGCCCGTCATCTACTGCCAGGGCGGCGCCCGCTGGGGTTCCTGGTTATGCCGGGGAGCTGAGTGACACTGAGGCCTTAAGCTCCCCCAGTCTTGCCCCCCAACGCAGTCACCAGCAAGTTCTCCACATCCAAGTCCAAGGGCACAATGGTTGATCATGGTGACAAGAGAGCCAAGCCCTGGGGGGTGAATGGTCCCAGCTCTGCATTCAGTTGAGAGCTCTTCACACGAACAACGTCCTTTTATCTGTCACTGTTTGTCTTATTTTTAAGTGACTTTTATTTTGCACAAATACATTTTTATTCAAAATAATGAATAAAAGTTAGCTTTATTTATGGTAGCTTTATCACCACAGCTTCTCTCTCCCCTTCCCTGACTAATCTGGGTGTCCAAATTCTGAGGAGGAGCCCCTTGAAATGGTTTCCTGTATCCCCTGGGTCCTCGTTGCTATCATGTTTCAGAGCTCACATCAGACCAGGCATCAAACCACCGTTAAGAGTTTCTGGGCAAGATGCTCCAAAACAACATCTCACCCAGTAAACGCTGACAGGTGAATTTAAAAACTACCAAAGGACCCACCACTCTCTTTTGACCAAATGGTGACAACTTTTCTGAAAATCCCAGTAGTTGCCATCGGCATCTTATTTTATGGTCAAGGCTTAGTGTGCTCAGTAACTAGCCCTCCTTTGGAGCAAAGTCTAGAATACTTCTGTACCCGGAGAGACTCCAGATGGTAAAGTTGGTACCGTCCAACCTTAGCCGTGAGCACTCCGCCCACGGGCACGCAGCCGGGGTCTGGACACGCACACCTAAGTCATACCGATGGCCACTCAAATTAGCATCTAGAGGCTGAAAGAAAACACCAAACACTCCAACACCTCTCACCAGAACCATTCAGGTTAACGCTTCAACCTACATTGAATCTGATTCTACCTGTTAAGATTTTTTAAGTCTTAAGTTTGGATGGAAGCGTAAGACTGGCAAAATCAGCCACTTACTTTCCTTGGGTTTCTCCACTCTTCAACTGTCCTGGCTCTTCTCACATGAAATGCTACAGATATCAATCCAAGACCCTCAGAATTTCAGGCTCCACTAAATCAGATCATTTTCTGCGCTTATAAAATTTTCTCCTCTTTCACAAATGTTTCCTCCTGAGCTGAATCTGAAATAGCACAATTGCACTTGTTTTCAAAATGTCTTGTCTTCTCACCCATTGAGATGGACCCCCCAGCCCCTCCTAGAAACATTCTTAGCTTGGATTCTTGAAGAATCTGCTTAGAGCTTGTTGGCAAAGGCCTTTAGGACTGGTAAGAACCTTGAACATACGGGAAAAGTCCTGGAGACAGGCTGAAAGGCGTCCGGGCTCTCCCAGCAGGGACGCGGGGCCAAGCATGTAAGCGCTGATCGCCTTCCCAGCATTGGTTTATCCCTCAAGCAGCAGGTGAGGAGGCCCTCGGGCTGGGACAGAGGAGGCCAGACACAAACCCGTAAAGGAAGAAGTCCATGGGTGGATTCTCACCCTGGAGGGAAACGTTTCTGGTTTTTGCTCCGTGACTGTCCATAACGCACAAATGTTTGTGAGACCATTAAAGGTGATATGTCTTGCATGCAGATGCTGGACTTTTTTTTTTTTACCAAATAGATCATGGCACCCCAGAATGAAAATTACAGAGTGCTTTCTACAAATTGTGGAATAGGTAGTTGGTATCATTACGATGCCCCCCAAGAACAGCTCATCTACCTCTCCCTGGGAATAATTTTCGCTCCTCTTGGTTGGAATGTGTCTTATAACTCAAAGTCAGCCAAGTGCATTCTGACAACCGAAATGCTTCATGGAGGATTGCTTCAGTGGGGAGCAGTAGAAATAATATTCTGAGTGTGCCCAGTGAGAGTGTGGTCTCCCTTTCCTTCCCTGCAGAAGACCATTCGTCACCCATTCATGAAACCTAAAGAGGAAGATACTTGAAGGCGTTCTGTTTAGGGAAGAACCCACTCTCTCTTGCCAACTGAATTTATAAAGCATTATTTTCCTCACCAAGATGGCCAGTATTTCTTTCGTTATCTTCCTCTCCCACCTCCCAAGCCCAAGATGTGTATCTTTTAAGATGCCATTTTACAGGTGGAAAACAATCCATGAAAATGGGAAGCCTTCTGCAAGCGAGGTCTGATTTCATCCCACAGGTAGGGTGTACAGCTCTACACCCACATTACTGATGCTTACAACAAGGTGAACATTGCTGAAAACACAACCTACCTTATTTTGTGTGACTTCATAAATGACTTTAATCAGCCCTACATTATACTGACATGTTGGGTGATTTCATACATTAAAAAGAGAAAAAAAAAAAAAACCCGACAAGAATCTCTTTGAAATAACATTCTCTGCACCAAACCACTCATTCATTCATTCATTCATTCATTCACCTCTCCAGTGAGTGCTTCCTGTGTGCCAGGCTCTACCCAGGATATACTGTAAATGGCTGAGAACAAGCAGACCCAATCCTTGCCCTCATGGAGCTGACCACTCAATGAACAAATAATCCTCAACATAGCATCTCGTCTGGCAAGACCCTGCCTCTCTCCTAACACTGGGTTAGAAACCCTGTGCAGATTCCTCCAGAAAGGTCTCAAAATGCTCAGCAGACTGGACAGCCTCTTGATCTGCGAGTTCGGCTGCAGCGAGAACTAGATGGTGTCATCATCCGAGAGGCTGGTTGGTGCAAACACCCAGGCACAGAGCTATGGTTGGGCAGGCTGCGGACTTCTTGAGGTGGAATGGGAGAGACGGGTCAGAATATTCACAGTATTTACTTCAGAGGCTTTTTGGTTTTCAATTTCATGGTCAAATGCAAGGACGGCATGAGCGAGAGCTGCATTTTTTGGGTGTTGAGAACTTGTACCACGGACCGCGTCAGAGTCCTGAGCCGCACAAGTGCGTGTACGCTGTGCACAACTCCCAAACCCCTGTTTGCAGCAGCAACGCGACGGGTCGTCCGTCTGTTCTATAATCGTTCATCTCCTTCATTTCTGAACGACTGTGCCCATTCGGCAATGAAATATTAGTAATTAATTTATTAGTACGGTATGATCTTTAATAAATTTCGTGCCAAAATGCATGGTTTTTCAATTAGCATTCAAAATGTTGCGTAGAGAGTAGTTTTCAATTTCTTATGTATTCTTCAAAGTAAGTTGAAAATCAGTTTCTACATTTTAATTCGTTTCTTGTTAAATCTGTTGCACTCTCCTGGGCTGTCTTTTTTTTTTCCCCTCCCCAGCAGAACCCCTGCATGCAGTTGTATCAGACTTTCTCTTCTACTTGTGAATTGTCTCACCCGCAGTAACCACTGAACATCGGCCCCCCTGTGGGATTCTTTAGATTTTTGGTGAAGTATTTTGTTACCTCAGTCTTGTATCAAGTTGCTGTATTTTTCAGCTGGTTACACTGATAATAATTGTTTCACTAATTAAATACTTTAATGTACAAACATCTTTGTTTACTTTGAAATTAAATGTGTTTTCCAATGAACATTGCTCAATTTGTTAATCACGTGCATTCACTTAGCAAAGCGTTGCTGTTGCCAGATACAGACGTGAAGGAGGTCTGGGGCACTCAGAGCCCTGTTTGGAGGTTACTAGAACATAAATGATATGCGGAGCGGTGCCCTCAGGAAGGGGCAGAGTCTGTGCTTTGGGCACTCAGAGAGGGAGGTGGGGGATCTGGGGAGGGGACAGGGGCATTTGGGGATTCATTTCAGAGACTGCTGAACACATGGAGGACGGGGGAGGCAGGAAGACAGAAAGGAGGAGAAGGATGAAGTTGGGAAAAGCAGCCAACCCAGTCTCACTGAGTGAAGGATTTGGGAGAGGCAATGATTCAGGTCTGAAAAGATCGGTAAGGGGGAGTTTAGGATGTGAGGCAAAAACCAGAAGCCCACTGCAGCTTGCTTAAGAACGGGGGAGGGGGGGGGTGCTGACTTGCAAGGCTGTTTCATGGAAACATATGGGGGGACCAAAGTGGGGTCTCAAGGGATTGGAAGGAAGAGTGGAAAGCCGCCTACATCTTTCTCCCCTTCCTTCTCTATGCAGATTGGCTTCTCTGCTGGAATGTGCAGCAGCAGAGTCCAGGCACTACAGGGAAAGCAGCAGGAAAGTCGAGGGAGTGTGTGCCCGTGACATGATCCAAACTGATCATGGGAGCGCCCCCCCACCCCGCTCTGCCTGCCTCAGTTTCCCAGTTTGTGGCTTCCAAAGCTGCAGCGGCTGCCCCTCCAGGGACAGGCTCCCCTCCCCACCCCCCCACCCCCACTCCTCAGGCTCTGCTCCACCACCCCAGCACAGCCACACCTCCCTCGCCACGACACGCCCTGACTGCTGAGGGGCCGTAGCTTACCTCTTCATGATTCAGACGGCACAGTGACCCGCAACCTTACCCAGGTGGGGTCGCTGCGCTCAGCCCCAGGGCAGTGCTCCAGAGCTCTGAGACGGATGCATCTGATCTGGAGAGGAGGTGAGGACGGTGGGGTACGGGGGTTGTCACACAGCCGGGAAGCGTTCATCACATCCAGTCAAAACTTGAACCCACAACTGGTCTCCTGCAAAATTCCAACCCCTCATCCTCATTGCATCAGGCGCCACAAACGGCCACCAGGAGACAGCAGTACCTCCACCTAATGGATGGAGAGATCGGCGAGCTAACGCAGACTACGACTGGATGGTTATTTAGCCTTGAGGGCAGGTATCTTACCCCCGCGCGTGGCGGGCGGCGGCCGCGGCGCCCGCGGTGTGGGCGGGGCCGTGTCGCGCAAGGAGCCCTGTCCAGGGCGGGGTTGAAGGCAGAGGGAGTGAGAGGGCCCTCCGACTGGGGGCTTTAGAGAGAAAAGGGGAGGCCGTGCTGGTGAGTGGGGGCCGGGGAAGGGCGGCCCCCAGAGGGACGCTGCTACGTTAGAAACGGCCTGGAGGCACTGAGGTGTGGAGGGGCGACCCTCTAGGGAGCCGACCCTCGGGGTGAGAGCAAGGGCCACTCGGGAACTCAGCGGTGGAGGAGTAGGTGGGCGGGGCCTGGGGCTGTGCTGAGACGAACGGCGCGGGAGGGGCGGGGCTTTGGGCCCGACCGAGCTGAGGACGGAGTGAGCGTTTTGGGCGTGTGGGCCCGACGGAGGTAAGGAGAGCCCGCACCCGGGACCCCGTGGGGCCGCCGTGGGAAGGGCTGGGCTGCAGCTTGGGGCCGGGGCTGCACGTTAACCCGCCTGAGGAGCGCGGAGAGAGCTGGGCTGAAGTTCGGGGCGCNAGGCGTCGGTGCTGAGGCAGGCCCCGAGCAGAGCCGGGCTCCGGGCGGATTTCGGGCTGTAAGAATGTGCCGTGCCGCCTCTTAATAAATGCTCAAGGACAAGGTTGGGAAATAGTGCCCTGAAGTCCCGGGGAGGTGCCCCTCCTGCGGGAGCCTCTACGCTGCCCCAAGACCCAGGCCAGCCCCAGCCTCCCCAGCCTGGCTCCGCAGGTAACGCACACCTGCTGCCTCACAGCCCCGTCCATCCTCGTGCGGTGTGGCCCCCAACACGCCGGCCCCTGGTGCCCCTCCGATCCGCCGCCGCCTTTCCTCTGCAGGGGGAGCCCTTGCCCATCCCGAACCCCCTTGTTTGGGCCTGGGGAACTCTCCTGAAACTGTCCTGTTCCGTTCCTTCCCCTCCCTGGAACCTTGCTCCACGGACACGCCTTCCACCCGCTCTGCTCTGCCAGACTCGTACCCTCAGCGGGCATTTTCTGAACTCGAAGCGCCTTCTCCCGCCCCAGCCTCGCTGAAGGCGGCGCTGCCCTTTTCCAGGCCCCCAGCCTCTTCTAGATGACTCCAGCGGCCTCCCAACTAGACTTTCTTTCTGCCTTTATTCTTCCGCCTCTCAGATCCACATCCTCACTGGCTGCTGGAGGGGGTCTTACCCTCTCCAGGAGCTCTCCATCTGCCACAGCAGTGATGGGGACTGGAGTGGGGACATGAAGAAGGATAGGAGGTGGGACTCTGATCCCCACTGAGGGGAAAAGAAGGATCAACAGAGAGGCTGCCAAGCCAGGATCCTTATGAGGTGGGAGGCCCTTGCACAGCCTGCCCCCCACCCTGCCCCACGCGAGTGTGAGCGTGGTCATGAGGATAGGGACCATCGCTGTCCTGTTCACTCCTCTGTCTCCAGAGCCTGCCTCAGGCCTGGCCCGTCACACTCGGATCTATTGAATGAGTAGATGCCTGACCAGCTGGTCATTCTTTCCCTATGCTGTGCTTTTTTCTCATCAGTGCGTTTACTCATATCATGCTCTTTGCTCTACTTAGAAGAGTCTTTCTCCTCTTTGAGTAATGCCTGTCCCCTCCTCCTCTGGGAAGTCTTCCTTGAATCCCAGGCTGAGCTCTGTGCGGTGTCAGTGATCTGTGTAATCTATCTGCTATCCCACATACGCTGTGCGTAATTACCTGGATAACACATCTCCCCCACGGGTCCGGAAGAACCAGGCAAATCGCTTTCTGTCCTTCTGGCACTTACACTTGCCGTTGGAGCACGAAGGATTGGGGGGGGTGGGGGGGGGAATGTACCAAGAGGTGAACCAAAAGCTGGATCCAGGCCTGAGGTAGAACATTTAGGTCAGTGCTATCCAACAGAACTTTCTGCAACGATGGGAACATTCTATAATCTGTGTGGTCCGATACCGCAGCCACTAGCTACCTGTGGCTACCGAGTGCTTGACATATGGCTACTGCCACTTAGAAACTGCATTTTAAGATTTATTTGACTTTCATTCATTTAAATTAAGTACCCACATAAGACTAATGTTTATGCTCTTGGACATTGCTGGTTTAGAATATTTTTCTCTTCCTCTGACCTCTCACTTTTTACCACGCAGCCCCTTGCATTCATGGCCTCACACCTGAAAGACTACATGACCTCTCCAGAGGTTTCCTTCTCTATTTCACAGTCCATGACAATAGCGTGTAAACCTTAAAAATAATGATTACCAGCTTTCTGATTGCAAAAATAACTTGTTTGTTGCCGTACAATTCATTTAACCCATTTTTTAGTAGCGTACATGCAGTGTTTTACTTACCACTTTTTCACTCTTACTAAGGACACAGTGAATCCATGTGCATTAGTCTGTGTATAAAGAGGTAATCATTTCCTTATGGTAAATTTGTAGAAGTGATAGAAATGATTGGACCCCAGGAATGGGACATTTTAAAGGCTTCTGAAGCATACTGCCAAATTGCTCACCGGAAAGTTCTCCCAAAACCACTTAAATGTGCCTGTTTTCCCCACCCACAATGCAAGGCATTATCATCTATAAATATTTGCCAGAGTGGCCCCTGGCTTTAACTTGAATTTCTTTATGTGGTAGCCAGGTGAAACTTTTTTCTCATATTTATGTATAATTTGTATTTCTTTTTTGACATGAAATACATTTGCATGTACTTTGCCCATTTTTCCTTTGGGATATTTATCTTTTATTGAATTTTCTTTATGAAGGAAATTAATTTTTTGGGTCAAATATGTAGCACATGTTTTTTGCAGTTCATTATTTGCCTTTAACTTTCTTTATGATGTTTTTTGATAAAGTTTTTGTTGTTTTTAAAAATTTAGCCAAATCTATTCCTCCTGTGTATGCTTAATTAGAAAATAATTTGCTGACTTGAAACAGATGTTCATCTACAATTTCTCTTATTTAAAAAAATTTTTTTAATGTTTGTTTATTTTTGAGAGAGAGACAGAGTGCGAATAGGATAGGAGCAGAGAGAGGGAGACACAGAATCTGAAGCAGGCTCCAGGCTCCGAGCTGTCAGCACAGAGCCCGACGTGGCCCGAACTCACAAACTGTGAGATCATGACCTGAGCTGAAGTCGGATGCTTAACCAACTAAGCCACCCAGGCTCCCCATGTAATTTCTCTTATTTTTGTTACTTAAAAAAAATTCCTCTTGGGATGCCTGGGTGGCTCAGTCAGTGAGCTTCCGACTCTTGATTTTGGCTCAGGTCATGATCCCAGGGTTGTGGGACTGAGCCCCGACTCCGGCTCTGCACTGAGCATGAGCATGGAGTCTGCTTGAGATATTCTCTCTCTCTCTCTCTCTCTCTCTCTCTCTCTCTCACCCTCTCACCCTCTCTCTCTCTCTCCCTCCCTCCCTCCCTCTATGTCTCCCTCTCTTTCTCCCCCTCCACCCCTCCTCTGCTCTCTCTTTCAAGGTTGCACTCTCTCTCTAAAAAAATTTTTCCTCTTTAATTCATTAATCCAATTATCTCACTTTTAAGGGAAACTATTAATAGCTGGCTTGTATTGGGTTGCCATAATGGACAGTTAGGGCCAAGAGAAGAAAAATGACCTGTGATATATCTTAACCACATTGAGTGTGTGGGTCCCTACAACAGGCCTATTGTTCCAGAAAGTTCGGGGTGGTAATGGGGTGTGGAGGTGCTTAGAAGGCTCTGCAGGGGATTCTGACGGACAGCCAGGGATGAGAGCCTCGGCCTCACTTGTGGGCATGCTGCCGGATTAGCTTCCCTGACTCCAAAGTCCTCAATTACTTCTCATTTCGTATTGTGCAAAAAGTTTAAATGCCACTATCTCATGTATAGGGCCTTTCAGAATCAGGTTTAACCGTATTTACTCAATCCTCTTGTTGACATCGGAGGGGGTGGGAGGGGAAGCATTGCTTTCAAAATGGCAACTGTCTTTGCTAAATATCCAGTGTCAGCTCGGTTAACTGGCAGGCAGAGTCCGTGATGAATGTCAAGGAGGAAGTTGTGGCCCAGGCGTTAGGCAGCTGGCCACTCGGCAATGAGAGAGACCAGCTGGGAAATCTGGAGGCCAGAGGGCAAGACCCTTAGACTGGTAAACCACTTGCCCTGGATGTGTTTGTCCTCATTTTATAGGAAGGGGTATCGGATTGTGTTCAAGAACAAGGGCTTTCGAGTGAGACACGCCTGGATTCAAGTTTCTGCCTTTTCACTTGTCGCGTGTGTGGCGTTGGCCAGGTTGCTTAACCCTCTGACCTTCGGTTAACCCATTTGTACAATGACAGTATCACCTATCTTACAGGACCGATGTCGGTTTCGGTGAGCTGATTTATGCAAAGCACTAAAAACAGCATCTGGCACAAAGCATTACTAAATGGCAAGTGTTATGGACAAAAATGATTAACATTTATATGCAAGTTCTCAACCTTTCCCTTCCTCTTGCCTCATTAAAATTCTAGCTTTATCCATTCAATTTTTCCTCCTCCTCTACCCTCAGAGCGAGGTCCTGCCTTGCTTTTTTTGCATTTTTGAGCCTTGGACTTAGGAAGAGAGGGATTGCGGAGGACACTAGGCACACAGGGCACTGGCTAAAACTGGCTGATAAAAAACTTTCAGGGGGTGTTTAGAGGTGAGAGGCACGGAAACCCACCCACCTTGTTTGAGGGAGACTAATAGGTCTCGCTCTTGTTTTTGTGGCTCAGAGATACATATCTATTACCTTCTGTGCTGATTAAGAAATACAGTTGATGAACTAGAGTTATTTTCAATGACCCTATTGCTGTGCTGTCATTTTGGCTGCCACACTTCATGGAGCTGAACCACATGTGAGCCACAGTGTTAGGGCTACACGAGACGGAGTGAATTTGAAAGGCAAATTCTAAAGGTCAAAGCCCGTCAACATCTTTTGGTGAGCCTCTCAGCGGTTCTTCTAGTGTGGTCTCTGGACCAACAGCATCAGCTTGTTAGAAATGCAGATTCTTGGGGCGCCTAGGGGGCTCAGTGGGTTAAGCGTCCGGCATCGGCTCAGGTCATGATCTCGTCATGATCTCGCGGTTCGTGGGTTCGAGCCCCTCGTCGGGCTCTGTGCTGACAGCTCGGACCCTGGAGCTGCTTCGGATTCTGTGTCTCCCTCTCTCTCTCTGACCCTCCCCTGCTCACGCTGTCTCTCTCTGTCTCAGAAATAAATAAACATTAAAAAAAAAAAAAGAAATGCAGATTCTCAAGCCCAACCTCAAATGTGTGGCATCAGAATCTCTGGGGGTGGGGCTCAGGAAACTGTGTTTGGGAACCAAGGTTCTCTTGTGTAAATACAGTGGTTCTCAGACTGAACATACACGAGAACCACCAGGAGGGCTTCTCGAAACAGTTCCTTGGGCCCCACCCCCACAGATTCTGATGTGCTAGGTCTGAGTGGGTCTATGAATTGTATTTATTTCATTTTTTTTACTGTTTGTTTGTGTGAGAGAGGGTGAGCCAGGGAGGGGCAGAGAGAGAGGGAGACACAGAATCCAAAGCAGGCTTCAGACTCCACGCTGTCAGCACAGAGTCAGACACAGGGCTCGAGCTCACAAACCATGAGATCATGACTGAGCCAAAGTCAGACGCCCAACCGACTGAGCCACCCAGGTGCCCCCTGTGAATTGTATTTCTTTTTTTATTAAAAGAATTTTTTAATGTTTATTTATTTTTGAGAGAGAGGGAGACAGAGTGCGAGTAAGGGGGGGGAGGGGCAGAGAGAGAGAAGGAGACAACCTGAAGCAGGCTCTAGGCTCTGAGCCATCAGCACAGAGCCCGATGCGGGGCTCGAACTCAGGCCCCTTGGGGCCATGACCTGAACCGAAGTTGGACACCTAATTGAGCCACCCAGGCGCCCCTATGAATTGTATTTCTAACATGCTTACGGTACTGCTGGTCCAGGGACAGATTTTGAAAACCACCCTGCTAGGGCCATGCAGGAATCTTTTTTTTTTTTTTACAACAGTCTTCACAGCTGATCACCTTCTGCTTATTATGTGTGAGCTCAAGGAGCCCACTACAAGCCTTTTTGTTATTGGGCAACTCTGTTACCTTTCCCGAATAACGAAGTCAAAGCTTGCCTCATTATACTTGCCACGAATCATTCATGATTCTGCTTTTATAGCTACTACAGCGACAATGGTTGTGGTTCTGATGCCCAGTAAGAAGCGATGGCTCAGATTGTGGGGCGCAGACTCAGCGGCCAAGTGGGCCTTACAGGTGTGATCATTGAGCGTCTTCTGCAGCTACAAGCAGGATTAGTAACGCATTGCATCTTTTCTGATCGGAGCCTTACCAGTTGTTAATTTTTCTTAGTGTTTCATGCAGTTGCAACCGTCTGGAGGAAACCAAGCAAGCTTTGGGATAGGATAGGCCCAGGTGGCTCAAATAATGTTATCTGTAGGTTTTCTTCATTCTCTGGGTTCACTTTGTTTTCCAGGTCTTTCTGCATTTAGGCAAAGAAAGTTAACTATTTTGGGCTTAACTTTTTTGTTGTTGTTGTTAATTTTTTTAATGTTTATTTATATTTGAGAGAGAGAGAGAGTGAGACAGAGGGCAAGCAGGAGAGGAGCAGAGAGAGAGGGAGACACAGGCTCCAGGCCCTGAGCTGTCAGCACAGAGCCCAACTCAGAGCTCAAACCCACTGACTGTGAGATCATGACCTGACGCTTAACCAACTGAGTCACCCAGGCGCTGCGGGCTTACTTTCTACCAGTACACAATCCCAGCAGAAAGATCGTGCCTCTTTTCAATCTTTCTAGGGCATGTTTCCCAAGCTTGGCATTCATTGTATCTCTTGGGTTGTATGCTCATCCCTGAACCAGTCTTTTCACCCAAAAGGGGGTAAAACATGCTAATTGGCCTGGGTCAAGTGCCCAACCCAGAACAGAGGGATTAGATCGCTTCCATCCACAGAGACCAAGAGGCAGTGATTGCCCAAAGGAAAAACCATAGTGCTATTACCAGAAGGGGACCTGATACTGGGTTGACCCCTCAAAAAAAAATGTGTCATCACATCTGGGAAGCTTTTCAAAATACAGATACCCCGATGCCACCCCAGAGTCACAGCATGGGGATTTATGCATCTTTTTGTTCTCGTTGTAAAAGACCTCCTTACTTGAGTGTTGAAAGTATGCTAAGTTTAGCCGCAGTGGGTGCAGAGCCCTATATAGACGAGATTTTGAATCCCAAATAGAAAACATATTTTCTCCTTTCTCAAATATTGCTTCCTACAGAGTGGCTTCCTTGTTAGTAATGCATATAACCCACACCTTGTGAGAATACACTCGATGCCAAGACAAATGCTTTCTTGTTCCTGAACATGGCTTTCGAGGCCAAGATAGGATCACAAAAGAACAATTATCCCTTATGCATTGTATTGCCTTCTTCCTTGTGTTTCTCCCGACTTCCAGAGTCTTCCTTTTTTTTTTTCTTCTTTTTTTCCAGGAGACTCTCTTCCCCCCCAGGTAGTTTCGTAAACAATTATTTTAATGTGAGCTGTTTTCATAATCTTCATTCCTCTGTATTATGTAGTTATTCTTTGTGTTTGGGTTGGGCTGTTAAGTATTTAATCACAAATAAATCTGCCACTGTCAGTTTTCTTTTGGAAAAACAGCAGTCTTCCTGGGAAGGATTATTAAGAGCTGTCTTGTATTGGGCTGACATAATGGGCTCTTAGGGCCAACAGAAGAAAATTAATTTTCATATTATGTCTGTTCTTCTAAGAGAAGGGAAAAAACAAGTTTTATTATTCACCAAGAGTTTAAGTTAATACAAACCAGCTTCCTTTCTCAGAGGAAGACAATAGTCAGATTCATTTTGCTTTAGAAGGTTAATATGAGAAATTATGTCTGGTTGTCTGGTTTCCAGAGTTGAAGATCTGAACAGAGATGGAGCCTGGCAGACAGTGCTATAAGAAAATCATAAGAGATTTGGCCCATACAGTGAGACTCACTGCTGGTTTTCCTGGGGCGGGGGGGTGGGGGGAATTTTTTTTAAAGCAGCATATGCAAGTGCAGAGATGTGGGAAAATATGAGCCACACATCTGCTTGTCTGTGGAGCAAAGACCTTAGAGGACAGGAAGCAGACGCGAGTTAGCAATGAGATGTCACTGCCCAAAGAAGAGGTCTATGTTAAAGGCTCTTCCTGAAGGATTGCTTGTGAAAGTAAGAAACAAAACAAAACAAAAAAATCAAAAAACCATCGGGAGTATATCAATATAATACTAATAATTTGATGCCAAAAAGATGAAAAAGATTGACTCAGCCTCTGTTTTCTGACTTGGAAATATATCGAGGATAGTCAGAGACGTTCAGTGAAAAGAAGCAAGTGGCATCTTTTGATCCCATAGCAAGTATGTAGAATTACAAATGGAATTTAAAGTTTTCTAGGAGCCATACCTTTTTTTTCCTTCCTTCCTTCCTTCCTTCCTTCCTTCCTTCTTTCCTTCTTTTCTTCCTTCCTTCCTTGTAGTCTCCATGCCCAACGTGGGCTCAAACTCTCGACCCTGAGACGGAGTCACGTGCTCTCCCGACTCAGGCAGCCAGGCGCCCCCTCTGGTAGCCATATCTTAAAATGTAAAAAGAAACAGGCGAAATTAATTTTAATAGTTTATTTTCTCCAACTCACTATATCTAAAATATGACTATTTTAACATGTAACCGGTGTTCAAAATAATGAAGATAATTTACTTTTTCTTCTGGTACTTTCTTTGAATCCTGGTGTATATCTTAGACTCACGGCGTCTCAGTTGAGACTAGCCGCATTTCAAGGGCTCGGCAGCCCCGTGCCCGTGCGCTCTGTCGCTCCCTCATTGGGAAGCGCTGGTAGGGATTCCAGGTAGGAAGTTTTTGAGAGTCCATTAAGGTTTTTATTTGGTCCACCACCACGGCTATGAGTCACTGTGAAATAGGAGAAGGAAACAAATGTGGGGTGGGGGGGAAGGATACCAGAAGACTTCAGGAAAAAGGAATCACTAACTAAACTTCATTAGTTATTAAGGGGGACTATAATTTGATGGACGTTCACTAGCTGTTCACATATATCCCAACTAAAATTTAGGCTTTGAGGGGCACCTGGGTGGCTTAGTCGGTTAAGCGTCCGACTTTCGCTTAGGTCATGATCTCACGGTTCGTGGGTTGGAGCCCCGCGTCGGGCTCTGTGCTGACTGCCAGCTCAGAGCCTGGAGCCTGTTTCAGTCTGTGACTCCCTCTCTCTCTGACCCTCCCCTGCTTACGCTGTCTCTCTCTCTCCTAGAAATAAAATAAATAAATAAATAAATAAATAAATAAATAAACAAATAAATAAATAAAATTTAGGCTTTGAGAGTTAATTGTGAAACTGTTGTGACCCTTTTTTTATTTTGGGGAAATCAGTATAAACAGTCCAGGAAATAAGAGAGGGGACGTGATTCTCTCTATTGAATGCTACTGATAGGTCAAACAAGAGGAAGAACTTAGAATTGACTGTTGGGTTTAGCATCATGGGGTCATTGGTGGCCTTTGACAAGAACAGCTTCTTTGGAACGGTGAGAATGAAAGTCATACTGGCCTGGCTTCAAGAGATCAAGGAAAGGAGGGGCGCCTGGGTGGCTTAGTCGGTTAAGTGTCCAACCTTTGCTTAGGTCACGATCTCGCGGTTTGTGGGTTCGAGCCCTGCGTCGGGCTCTGTGCTGACTGCCAGCTCAGAGCCTGGAGCCTGTTTCAGTCTGTGACTCCCTCTCTCTCTGACCCTCCCCTGCTCACACTGTCTCTCTCTCTCCTAGAAATAAATAAAAATATTAAAAAAAAAAAAAAGAGATCAAGGAAAGGGACTGGAAACTGAGTTCAGTGAGCTCTCCTCCGGCATGGCGGGGCTATGAGTTGAAAAATGGTTGGTTGGTTTTATTTGGTCTTGAGTTGGATTTTTCTGCTTTTGCTTTTGTTTTATAAAAATGCTTATGTCCGATGGGACTGATCCAGTAAAGAGAAAAAATTTCAGTAGGTGGGGAGGGTGTTTTCCTTGATAAAGAGAAAATTCACAGAAGATATAATAGCTGCCTGCCCAGATTTGAAAGCATGTCAAAGGAAAAAGGAATCAGGCCCGCTCCACTCTGTGTATGGCCCTGGGCTAGACCTCAAATCACAGTGGGGGTGAGGGATAATAAAACAGTTTGGGCTCAATACATGAAAGTACATTCCAGCAGTCAGTGTGCCCCATGCCAGCATGGCTTGCTTCAAGATGCAGCAAAATTTGTATTACTGGAGATGTTAAAGCATCTATAGGTTTAGACTGGTATTTCCCAACTCTTTTGTGTTTTCAGCACACTTGTGCACACACCAGGTTTTGGTGGTACCCTTGAAAAGATGTTGTTCAGCTGGTCAGGGACGGGGATAGCGTAATCGTCACCCCACTCCAGCAGCGACCTGAGAAGCACCTCCAATTAGCGTGCTATTCTTTTGCTTGGCCTTCAGTACCTCTTCGCTGTGTGAGCAGAAGTGCTTAGTGCTCTAAGCATGCTCTCTCTTGTATTCAAAAGGCATAATTTCTACATATTCCAGAAAAGTCCACAGTCTCTTGTGGTTGCCGCTGGAGGTTATACCCACCATCGCGCCCACACAGAAGAAAACCTCGCCCTGTTCTGCACTCTGCACAGGGTCTCAATGAACCATTAAGCTCAAAATCCAGTTCAACAAAACATCCTTTCCGGAGGCCTATCAGGCCAATCATCAGGCCAGTCGTTCAGGAATCGGTTGTGGACAACAGAATTTGCCCTACCTGGTGTAAGCAGAATGAGATTGAATTGTGAAACAGGGAATTGAGTGCTTACAAAGTTGTTGGCAGGGCGGCGGATCGCAGACTCTAGTCTGAGCCCCCAGGAACAGCTCCTAGGCCCCCAGAACCACTGTGCTCTGTCCTGACCAGGAAGGCTGCCATTTATAACAAGAGGCTGATGGGTCAAGAAGCTGCCACCACCTTAGCTAACTCTGGAGCCATGCGACCAACTCTGCTTTGATCCCAAAGCTGCCACTGAGACTTCAGAAAGCTATTGATTCAAGAAGCTGCTGACTCCAGAACCATGACACCTCTGTCATGATCTCCAAAAGCAAGATGGCGCCCTGTATCCTCTTTATGACTCCGTCAGGCTTTGTTCTGAATGAGAGGCTCTCGTGAGTGCATCTGATTCGTGGAACCGGATTCATCTGCAGAACTCTGAACTACAGCGAAGGGTAGGACATTGACGTTTCAGCTTTCTAACTCTTGCGCACTGGAATGGGACCAAAATGGGTACTGAGCAAGTCATTCCACGGTGTCTTCCACAAACAGCATCTTTCTTCAATAACAGCAAAAATAAATTAGACACAGAGATCAAAAGTTAGTGGCAAGCCAGTGAAGGTTCCTGTACGGAGGTAAAAATGAGAAATCAGGCCTCAGCTAGCTGGCTCAAGTAGACCTGCTGACTATCCACATCAGTGATTCTAATAGTTTTAGCACAAATGGAAGTGAGGACATGAGTTCCTATCTTGCATATTATGATGGGAGAGAAAAGTATCTTTAGTGGGGGCTGCCCGCCATTAAGTATTTTCCAGTGTCAGTGCCGTGTATCAGGCCTGGATTGAGGTTTCACAGATGAATCGTCTTTGCTCCATGCACTTGTCACAATGCTCACAAAGTAGCTGCCTGTCAGAGATGTGCAAAGAAATAGAGCAGGTCCCACAGCGGTCTGATTCAAGCCATCAGTGACCTCATTCAGGAACGGCCAAAACAGCCCGACACAGTCTCCCTCTTCCAAGTGAGTATTTCTCTCGTGGTTTTGCGTCCTCATGGTCACCTACTCATTCAGCAAATAGCAAGTACTTCTGTATGCTAGGCACAGGGATACCCCGTGAATAAGACGGGCGGGGCTCCTGTTCTCAGAGAGAGAACATTCTAGTGGAGGGAGGAGACAAGGTACCAGCAAACAAATGCCTAACATTTGGGGACAGAGGGAATCTGCCTTCCCTGCCCCAAGCTCCGCCTCCCTTGACTGCTGAGCCGGCTTAGACCCCAAAAGCTGACGTTGATTTGAAGAGAGGCAAGAAGAATTTGTGCTTCATTGGGGTGGTCTTCAGCCAATAATCAGAGCAAAGATTAATGCGCAAGATCAAGGACGCAAGGGAGTGGGTGTGGCTCCCAGAAGGCTTCCTTCCGGGATGTCTGCGGAAGCTCTGTGATCAGTGCAGCGTGCACCGAGGGGAATATCGGCGCTTAGAAGGAGCCAGAACTGAGACCTTGTTGCCTTTTATGTCATTTTGCTGCCTTTGGGGGTCTGCCTCCCAGCATCAGAGACAGTACCGGTGCCCCAGTGGTGTCCTTCCGTGGTCCGTTTCCTGCTGCGTCACCAGGCCTGGCCTCAGCCACTGCAGCTGCTGGCCGCCCCCCCCCGCCCCCCCACCCCGGGACACCC
>NW_027530625.1:4256323-4262799 GCF_008692635.1 Crocuta crocuta
GCCTGAATTCCGCTCAGTGGCTGCTGTTGCTTCCTTGTGGCCATCAGAGAGCTCACTGTGGAGCCGTCCACATGTCTCTTTACTCACATCCCTTAAGACGCACGACACGAACACTCAAGGCACACGGAGGGCTTGGGAGCTACAACCTGAGAGGGGAAGACTGTACGTTTCTGAGGGCTGCGCGGCATAAAAACCCAGGCACCTGCCGAAGCCCCCCACACGGACATTCGCTCACCGACACCTGTTTTCCTCTCTCTCAGGCCCGCCTCCCTCCCAGGAAGCTCAAGGGCGCCGTGAACCTGCCTTTTCCCGGCCACACTTCTAGGCCATTTTACCTTAGAGCCATATGAAGTCTGTCTGTTGTATTATTTGATCTTTTGTTTGGAGAGAGGTCTTGTTTTCTGTTTGTTTGTTTTTTAGAAAACAAAGGTCTTGCAGGTGTCATCCGATACCTGTTAAAAACCTTCTGTTCTATACTCTTCAGCTGCCTTTGGCAAACATTTTTTTCAAAAGTCCTGTGCTGGTTTATTCCTGCCTGTTTGTTTCGGAATTGAAGCAGTTCTTTCCGGGTCTCGGTTTACCCGTTAATAACGCGGGCAGATTGACCTCGACTCCCTTCCCTGGTCGTCTGAGCAATGGCGCGTCTTCTCTGTCAGAGCTGGGCCTGGAGTTCTGGCCTGGACGCGCCTCAGGAAGCAGGAAGGGGCCAGAGACCGTGGGAATGTGCCATCTGTCTTTCCGCTCTCCTCAGGCTCTTGCTCCCATCTGCCGGCCCCCGCGTGAGCCCGTGGCTGGAATTTCCAGGGCATTCGGGCCCCTCCAAAAAGGGCCTGGGTCAGTGTCATCTCCTGTGACTCACGGGCCTTCTTGTGGTGGACTCCAATGGACTTTGGGCTAATATCTTTCAAGAGGGTCAAATGGCTCCTGAGATAGACCTTTTCCTCTTCAGCCTTTCTTCGGATTAGGCTAGCCCTTCTTTTTTTTTTTTTTTTTTTTAGGGGGAAAGAGAGAGAGAGACAGCGTGAACAGGGGAGGGTCAGAGAGAGAGGGAGACACAGACTCTGAAATAGGCTCCAGGCTCTGAGCTGGCAGTCAGCACAGAGCCCGACGCGGGGCTCGAACCCACGAACCGCGAGATCATGACCTAAGCGAAAGTCGGACGCTTAACCGACTAAGCCAGCCAGGCGCCCCTAGGCTAGCCCTTCTTAATAGCGTGCTGGGGCAGTGGACATAAAAGAGAGAGAGAGAGAGAGAAAAGAAACCGCTTCTTCCCAGTCTTGCCCAGGCTTCCGGTCCTCAGTCCTCCAAATCAGGTATTGTCAAGCCAAGCCTTCAGAACGTTCTGGCTCACCTCCCCCACCTTACATAAGATGGTAGAGCGTGGTGTTCACTTCAGATTTGTCCACGCATACTGTGTATAGCGGATCTTCAGAGCATGGAGTTTGGCCATTCTCTTATTTCAGGAAGTTTCTTCTATATATTGGGTTATTTTTGCTTACCTCCACGGGTTCCAAGGAATTATGTCAATGCACACTTACTCTGCCACCCTTCCAAGAAGTTCCTCCACCGCTAAATACATTAAAGAGCGAGACCATAAAGATAAAATGTCAGAGGAGATTAAGAGGAACACACATTTTTTTTTAAATTGGGAAGTTAAGCCTAAAAAAGATAACAAATGAATAAAAGGATTAAAACGAACAGTGATGAGACAGAATTTGAACAGTTAGAAAATGAAGCTGAAGAAGTAGCTGAAAGGTTAAAAAAGCAAAACTTGAAGGGTAGAGTTATGGCAATCGGATACAATTGAATAGTAGGCAAAGTCTAAAAGACCTAGCATTTAAGTAATTTTAAACAAACTTAAAGATTCAAGGGCTAGAGAATCATGTGCTAAGACAATGAAATAATCTATTTAGAGGTTAAAATAAATTAAGAGGTTGCATGGAAGCAGTATATAGGTTTATCTCGTTCTGTAATATTCCATATTAAAGAGGTACCTGTAGGGGCACCTGACTGGCTCAGTCAGAAGAGTGTGCAACTCTTGATCTCAGGGTTGTGAGCTCGAGCCCCACTTGGGGTATAGACATTACTTAAATAAAACAAACAAACAAACAAAAAAAGATGTACCTGTAGTGATTGATTTACAGAGATGCCTAAGAGTATGTTTAGGTAGAAATGAAGTGCTGGAACATTGCACAGTCTGCATATGTAAATGTCCCACCAAGCTTTGCAGCTAGGTAGAGAAAGGAGCACTATGGATCCACTGCTCTGGTAAGTGGAAGTGGGAAGGCAGTGGAGGTGGGGATGTTGTGGGCCCAGCCAGATACCCGCAGGTCCCCTCACCATTTCTGGGCTCTTCTCTCCTCCCCTCTTCAGTGCGCTGTGGCTCCAATGCCCACACCAGCCTTGACTCTTCCTAGATGCCCTGCCCTAGCTCCTCTGTAACTGCTCTGTGCATTTGTGCCAGGCTCCGCGTACCCGGGGGTTCGCCCCCAACCCCACCCTCGGCCCTCAGCTCCTTGTCTCAGGCAGGATAGCTGAGGTGCTGTCGAATATCAAGCGAGCCACATAGGTGATTTTACATTTTCTAGTGGCCACATTAAAATTAATTCTAGTATTATTAGAATCTTATCTTCACGTAATCAATATAGAAGTTGTTAATGAGATGTTCGAAATCCTTTTCTATGAGTATTAACTCTCTGAAATCAGTGTGTATTTCATGCCTCCACATCTCACTTTGCCCACATTTCAGTTACTCAGTTGTCCCATGTGGCAAGTGGTGGCCCCTTTGGACAGTCCAGCTCCCCCAGCCTGAAGCTGTCCCCTCAGAGGACTTTGCCTACAAAGGAAACCTCATGGCCCTGCCCTGCTTCCTCCACTCCTTTGTGGGCTTCTTGTAGCAGCACTTTTTTTTTTAAGTTTATTTTTTATTTGGGCGCCTGGGTGGCTTAGTGGGTTAAGCGTTCCGACTTCGGCTCAGGTCATGATCTCAGGTTCGTGAGATCAAGCCCGGCATCAGGCTCTGTGTGGACAGCTCTGGGCCTGGAGCCTGCTTCGGATTCTGTGTCTCCCTCTTCCTCTGCCCCTCCCCCACGCATGCTCTGTCTCTCTCACAAATAAACATTAACATAAAAAAAAAAAAAGTAAGGTTATTTATATTTATTTTGAGAAAGACAGCATGAGTGAGGGAGGGGCAGAAAGAAGAGGAGACAGAGTCCCAAGCAGGCTCCACACTGTCAGCACAGAGCCCGACGTGGGATTTGAACTCCCGAACCATGAGATCACGACCTGAGCCCGAAATCAGGAGTCCGATGTTTCACCGACTAAGCCACACAAGTGCCCCCAGGAGCATAATCTTAATAAATGTTTTGCATATAAAGAATTTTTTTTGTAATTTAAAAAATCTAGAGGGTTCAAAAGGAAAGAAAACTTGTGTCTCTCATCCAGAAGCCCTGCTTCATGGTTGTTTGGTTGGTTGGTTGGTTGGTTGGTTGGTTGGTTGGTTGGTTGGTTGGTTGGTTTGGTTGGTTGGTTGGTTGGTTTTTAAGGCAGCCATAAATTCTAGGGACCTGGGTCTCAGAAGACTTGAGGGAAGGGGTCCCACTGAATAAAGAACAACTGATAACATCCGAGAACCTCTCTTCTTGCCGTTTGTCAGATGCGGAAGGCTTGAGCCTTTGGTGTCTGGCTGGCTGGGGCTGAGATAAATAGCCTAAAGCCATCCGAGGCTAAGATTATCCGGAAGTCTGGCTCAGGTATGCAGCATGTGGCTTCCCAGGGCCAGGAAGCCACAGAGGGGAAAGCTGGGTCATCGCTCACAAAGGAGGATGCCAGGGGGACCTGGCAACACTGGACTTTTTTTCTTTTTTAACACGCCTGCAGCCTCACCGGTACCGCTGTAGCAGCTTGCGAGTGGGCAGCGCCTGTCTGGCTCCACACAGCCAGGCTGTATAGACGCCCTTCTCCTGGCATCCAGTTCCGCAGCAGGAGGGTGGCTCCGCACAGATGCCTCTTCCTCGCCAATGCTGCTGCTGGAGCCGGCAGGCCCTCTGTGTTCCACCTTGTCACGGTCTTTATGAAGAAGGCATTATGAAGAGTCCTTTTGGCCAAAGTGTCAACTCAGATGGCTTTTTATTTCTACCTTTGCATTTCTGAGTAATTGGTTTCTGTTGGCTTATTTGTCGGTCACTGGAAATCGGAATGAGTGAAGAAGGCTACTAATTGGCTCCGAAAAGAATGCCAGTCGGGAGCAGAGATGCCTCCATTTCCCTAACAAAGCTGCCCCTTCATCCCAAAACTACCTTTCCCACTTTCCTCACCGTGTCATCAAAGAAAGGAGCCAGGCCAGGAGCAGGAACCCATTTCTCAATTTATTCTTGTGCGCAAGTTGATTCAACAGGCTTTTGCTGCCCACGTACTGTATATGCCTTTAGTCTTGAAGTGTGGTCCTGTTGATCTACACTGCTCTTGCAGGTATGGGCCCCTTTAGTGGCTTTTCTTGCATATTTTAATTGGAAATGAGGAGAGAAGACCCAAGCACTCCTGGACGCACAGAGTGATGGCCAGGAGGTCCCTCTGCTAGTGACTGCTTCCCCAGAAGCACTCTAGACAGAGCTTTCTCTTACTGAATGAAGGTGGCCTTTTTCTTTTTTCTTTTTCAAAGCTTATTTTGAGAGCGAGTGTGCACACAAGCGGGGCAGGGGCAGAGAGAGAGAGAATCGCAAGAGAATCCCAGCATGGGGCTCCATCCCACAAACCACTAGACCAGGACCCGAGGCAAAACCAAGAGTCGGATGCTTAACCGACTGAGCCACCCGGGCACCCCAAATGTTGCCTTTTCTAAATGAGTTGGTGACAACTTGAGTGCTCACTGGTCCTCCTTTTACCTCAGACCCCACTGGCTCTTGGCACAGCGGATGACTTCACTCAGTACTGAGAGATGTGACAGAATGCACGGGTCCTGGGACGCGCGCCTTCTTCTCCCACGGTGCGCCCGGGCATCGCCTCCATGCGGCGAGAGGGTGCTGCTCTCTGGGTGGGGCACCTGGGTCGTGCAAGTGCCTTGGCTTTGTCCCCCCTCCCCCAGCTTCCTAACGGGGCTGGCCTCTAGGTGAGAGGGTCAGAGTAGGCCAGTGATCAGCCTGCCATTCCTCTGCTCTCAGTGCCTTTCCCAACCCCTTCTGCTTCAGCTCGGCACCCCAGCCTCCAGGCCCACCGATGGATCCGCTGACCAAGGGGTCCTGTGGGAGTCAGATGGCACAGACTCTTCTATGGAAAGCCAAGTCCTCTCTCTCCTTTGGCATCCCGCCTCTTCAGATGTGGCCAACAAAAGACCCCGAAGTAGAGTCCCAGGTCAACCTGTAAGTAAGTAAAAGAAACATCATCTGTTTGGGCTCGGGCTCATGTGCACACTAACCTGAAATCCTTTGATGCACAGGAAGAAAATACTCTTTACCTTTGGGGGGAGAATAGGGAGGGAGTGGGGAGTGGATGTTTGGTTGGGAGATTTCATTTCTGTTTGTAATGATGCCTTACTAGTGTATTGTTTATTTACCTAGCACTGCTCACTGAGCGCCCTCTCTGGCCAGGCCCTGTGTCAGGCATGGTGAGCAAAATAGATTCAGTTCCTGCCTTTCAGGGATTTGCAGCTCTTGGGACAGATAGCCAGGAATCAAGTAATCACACAAATAAATACTAACACATGGTGACAAGTGCGATAACATGTGTTGCCTTGATTCAACAAACAGTTACAGAATGCCTTCTGTGTGCCAGCAGCGTCCTGGGATATAAGAGAATAAGGCAATTTCCTTACCCTTGAATCCAAGGGAGGAAGAATCCGATATTACTCAGAAATGATAATAAGTATACTCTAACTAATATGTTAGTAGACTCGCATCCCAGAGGGTGGTAACTGGGTTTTCCTGTTTACTCCTGACTCCCCCGGGCTTTGTTATGATCTACCAAATATACGTGTTGGATGAATGAACAAGTGAATGGAGAAAATACGAGACAGGGTGCTTGGTTCCTCAGGGGAATCAGAGGCACCGAGGTACAACACTGTGATTGACTTAAAAACAAACCGTATGCATCAATTCAGTATGACAAATATTTTTCAATATGTACTAGAGCCAGGGCTTTTGTGAAAGCTCATGCCAATTCCTAGCTGGGGGCAGGGATCAGAATCGCCTGTGGCAGGTAAACAATTTTTGCCTGAGCCCCACCCCAGAGATTCTGATTCTGTGGCTCTGGAATAGGCGAAAGAGAACTCTTCTTTCTCTGTTCATGCTCATAGAACTTACCCCCTACCCAAGGAGACAGACAAGTAACCAAATAGCTCCAGGCTTGTTTGAAAAGAACCATGTATTAAAGTGCTTTAGGAGTATGTTCTCCGCTGGGGCACAGGGAAGAAAAGGGGCAGCAGTTGAGATCAGGCTGGTAAGATGAGGGCAGGAATGGTGGGGGGGGGGGGGGGCCCTTTT
>NW_027530625.1:4262959-4317705 GCF_008692635.1 Crocuta crocuta
TCCTCTTTAAACAGGAGAGACTACAGAGTAAAGGCTCAGATCCATGAAAAGTATGTTCCTGCAGTGTTGACAGGGGCCAAAGCAGTGGTTCTTAAGGCTGACTGCACATGAGAATCAACCCCCAGGAGCTTTAAAAACAAGGAAGCCTGTGCCCATTCCTCCAAGATTCTGAGATCTAGGGTAGGACACAAATACCAACACTTTATGAAGCTCTCCAGGTGACTCTCCTATGTGGCAAAGGCTGAGAAACGCTGCTTTTACAGAAGTGACCACATGTAATCAAATAAATACAAAATAGTTATGAAGCAGCTTATGTGCCTAGCTAAGGGGTCTGAACTTTATTAAAAAAATGTTTTTTAATGTTTATTCATTTTCGAGAGAGAGACAGAGACAGAACACGAGTGGAAGAGGGGCACAGGCAGAGAGGGAGACACAGAATCAGAAACAGNACTTATGTGCCTAGCTAAGGGGTCTGAACTTTATTTTATTAAAAAAATGTTTTTTAATGTTTATTCATTTTCGAGAGAGAGACAGAGACAGAACACGAGCGGAAGAGGGGCACAGGCAGAGAGGGAGACACAGAATCAGAAACAGGCTCCAGGCTCTGAGCTGCCAGCACAGAGATGACACGGGGCTGGAACTTGGGAACGGTGAGATCATGACCTGAGCCGAAGTGGGAAGCTTAACCAACTGAGCCACCCAGGCGCCCCTGAGCTTTATGTCTTAGGCAGTTGGGGAGGGAGCCTTCGATACCTTTTATGATCTTAGGAGATAATGCAGTGTAAAAAGTACAAGGTTCACACCGTTTAGAAAAATTCATGATTGCTAGTTCTGTGGTGGATTCTTCACGGAAACCAGGGCAGATCTGGAGTCACCGCGGGCTCTTCAGAGCACCACCACACCTTCCATAAATGGCCCCTTAATGAGACTATGAGAACTGAATCTGAAACGGAAATCAAAAATTTCAGTAAACACTGAATTATCAGAGAAAATGATCCTGTTGCTGGGAAGGTAGACCCTCCGTCTGCCGAGGGTGAGGTGGAGAAAAAGGCAGCTCACTGGCTTCAAGAGAGCTCGGGGCAGAGCCCTGGCACCCAGGGGCGCGCCCGGCTCCGCCTCTTATCTAGACTACAAGCCCCACAGTGCTCCGCGCGCATGACGCAAAGGGGCGGGCAAGAGTGCAAGAGAGCCTATGAGGCGCAAGAGAAGCACCCACTATTGGCACCTGGAGTGCCCTATTGGTGAGTTAATCTGGTTAAGGGTGGGACCAAGACCTGGTGATTGGCAGCTGCATTGCTGGCCAGGCTGCCGCCAGGAGAGGGTGAACAGGAGTCCCGTCAAGGACTGGACCCCAGACTCAGCGGCAGGACTTGCAACTCATCTACCGGGAACCAGATGTTGGGTTCTCTGGAAAACGGGCCAGAAAGATGTGTAAAAAATGTGCCTTTGAGAACCGCTGCCTCTCTGTGGGCCGCTCATTCATGCAACACGAATTATTGATGACCTGTGTGTACCCGGCACGTGTGCCAAGATCATCCCGTCCAAGTACTAACCAGGCCCGACCCTGCTTAGCTTCCGAGATCGGACAGATCAGGCACGTTCGGGGTGGTATGGGTGTAGACAGGTGTGCAAACACCCTAAATGCATTTTCTCCTTTGGTCTTTACGAAAAACCCATGAAGTAGCTATTGTTAACTGCATTTTACAGATAAGGGAGCTGAAGCCCAGAAGGGTTCAGAGACAGCTCCAGGACACACAGCTTGTGACAAGGCAGGGATTTGAACCTAGGTTTGCCTAGCTCCAGTGCCCATCTCCTAACCTCAGGGTGCTTAGCCATGCAATTAGCAGCAAAGTACTTACGGAATGCCCCATGCTCTGGCGTCTAGATATATATGAATATATATGTACACATATTCAAGTGAGGAATATAACAGTACCTTACTGGACACCAATCTGGACGTATTCTGATGTCAAAGAGTTCACTGAGTACCTGTGTTCTGTGCTGGGCCCTTTGCCAGCCACTGGATTGCAAAGAAAGCCTCTCCTTCCAGATGAAGGGGGCTGAGGAAAGTGCTGTTACCTAGGGCAGTTCAAGGAGATCTCCCAGCGGAGGGAATACTTGAAGGGTGAGAACTTTGCCAGGCAGAGGTGGGAGAGGCCTCCCCAGACAGAGCTGACCACATGTGCAAAGTCCAGCAGCATTAAAGCACTCTGGGTGTCTGGAGGGGGGGAGGGGAGGGGGCGGCAATGAACAGTCTTGTTTGGCCAGTGCTTCTTGAGGAGTGGCTGGTGGTGAGCCTGGGGAGATAGGTAGAAGCCTACTTTCCCACTGGGGAGTGGCAAGGCTTAACCACGCACTAAGAAGTTTGGTCTTGAGTCCCTAAGATGGGTCACAGCATGATCAGATCTGCCTGTTGGAAAAACAGCTGGTGTTGGTGGGCAGTGAGGTTGCAGTAGAGTGAGGCTGGTGACGTGGGGCCCTATTAGAGTGGCCAGGGAGGTTGATAGAAGAGTTCTAATGAGTGCCAGGAACCATGGGATTGATTTGAGCAATATTGGAGAAGAAGACTAGAGTGGTATATGTGTGTGTGTGGTGGGGGGTAGGGGTCAGTGAGTGACCCTTCGAGTTTTGACTCAGGCCACCGTGTGGTTGGTCTTGCCATTATTACGAGGACCCTGAGATGACACAGTGCAAAGTCCAAGACAGAACAAGACAAGCATCATTAGATAATGTCATCAGTACCGAAGAGGGGTACAGTTACATCTCTGAGGGCAGGAGGTACTTAGGAAAGTCTTCTCAGAGAGAGTAATATGAAGTGGACCTGGAAAAAAGAGAACTTTCCTTCCTTCTCTTTTTCTTAAGTAGATTTGAATAGGTAGAGAATGGGGAGGAAGATATTTTAGATGGCCAGACCTTGGTTTGCCTCTTATATGCTACAGTAGTAAGAAGTCTGGAAAGTCAGATTGGGGGGCATATCATGAAAGATTTTGTACTTAACCCCTGGGCCATTGGGAGACTCTGAATGGTGTTTGAGATGCGCAAATGGTGGTTGGAGCCCCACTTTGGCAGAGTTAATTTCACAGCTACGTACAGCAGTGAGGCCAAGAGCCAGGTAAGATATGGACTAGGATGTGCCTTCTTGGTTGTAAATTACGTAAATCCCACCCGAATTAGTCTAGGCCAAAAAAGGAGAACACTTGGGTTCACGTAACCAAACTAAGGAAAGGGACAGATCTGGCTTCAGGGATGGCTGGAGCCAAGGACTCAAATGCTGCCAAGTCAGTCCATCTCTCTGTTACTCCTCACAGCCTCACGATTCTTAGCCCCGCTTCTCTGTGCCTGTTGGCCTCATTCTCTCCTACTGTCTGTGAGTTGTCACCAGGCAGTGTGGTCTCAGGCAGCACACAGCTTAAGAAGAAAGATCTTTCCCATTCGTGAGAAGAACGCTGGGGAAGGACTGTAGTTGCCCAGCCTGGGCCACACGTCCATGCCTGGTTTCGGGGGTGAGTGTGCTTCCAGGGGGAAGTGAAGGTAGTCCTGGCCTGCCCCGGTGAGCAGAGCAGCCTTGGAGAAGAAAGGGAGTGGTCTGCAGGTAGGAGCACAGGATTCAAATGGGTCACAGAAGCCAGTGGAGACGTTTCCAAACATAGAGGGCTCTGTGACTGATCACAAAAATAACTTCGGAAGTTTTTACAAAAAATGTGGCTCATGGAACTTATTTAATTGGGATCCCTAGTACTGGGTGGCGCTCAGGCGGCTGACTTAAGGTGTCAGATGCAACCAAAAGTTTGCAGATCCACCTGCAGTCGGACAGCTGAATGTGATGATTGGGAAGCGGGGAGCACCTTTAAGAATAACACACTTTCAGGGGCGCCTGGGTGGCTTAGTTGGTTAAGCGTCCGACTTTCGCTTAGGTCATGATCTCGCGGTTTGTGGGTTCGAGCCCCGCGTTGGGCTCTGTGCTGACTGCCAGCTCAGAGCCTGGAGACTGCTTCAGATTCTGTGTCTCCCTCTCTCTCTGACCCTCCCCTGCTTGCGCTGTCTCTCTCTCTCCTAGAAATAAATAAAACATTAAAAAAAAAATTAAAAAAAAAAAAAAAGAACACACTTTCGGCCGGGAAGGGAGGGCAGGAGGCAGATTGCAAGATTCTGCAATCCCTGCTTCTCTGAACTCGTAACCTTGTTTTAGGACAATTGCCAACCCTAAATGAGGTAAAATTTCTCTTCCTAGACCTGTTTTAGCTCAGTACGTTAGGGGAAAACCAAGGAAAGCTATTAGAAAGATGGTTATTCAGGGCTGTTCTGCCTTAAAAGGATGTCAGCCAGAAGGGGAGGGAAAAAAGTTTTGAAGAGTTTTTAATCCCCTTTGAATTCTCTGCTAATTCTCTTTTGCAGCCAGCCTTTCCTAGGATTCATTACCATATACTACCAAAAAACTGGGTTTCTTATCATGTGTAATTCCAGTTCCATCTCCCTGGCAGTGATTTTCTTTTTGATCTTTTGCGGAAAGTCACCATGTATTTGAGAGTTTGTTTTCAAGTCTTTATACAAATATTTTAGGCAGTTCTGTACTTAGACATTTTTTAAAAGGTTTATTTATTTATTTTGAGAGAGAGAGAGAGAGCGCCTGTGAGCAGAGCAGGGAGAGAGAGAGAGAGAGAAGTGAAAGAGAGAGAGAGAGAGAGAGAGAGAGAATCCCAAGCAGGCTCTGTGCTGTCAGTGCAGAGCCCAACGTGGGGCTCGATCCCATGAACCGTGAGATCATGACCTGAGCTGAAACCCAGAGTGGGGTACGTAACCAGCTGTGCCACCCAGGTGCCCCTGTACTTAGTTACTTTTTACAACAGCTTCCAAAAGCTTTGAAAGACTCAGTTTGTTCCTGAATGAAGGGCTACGTAAATTTAAAACAGTGCGAGAAAGTAAGCTTTTTGGTTTGCTTTCTGGGGAAATTCTATTCCCCGTCTTCGTGTTTCCCTGGGGACACTTTGGCTCTGCTCGCATGGAGGGAAGAGGCTGGACCACTAGCTTGTCCCTTCTTCCTTCCCCCTCTGGCTTTTGGGAGGCGGTTGCCCGCAGGTCTTGGGTGTTAGCTCCTCTCCTGTTTCCATTTCAAAAAGCACACCTTAGTCCTCTCGGAGCAGGCGTGCCAGGCCCTCTGCCTCAGTCTCCCCTGTTCGAGCTTGCCAGCCCGGGGACAGCCATTCTGCTGGCAGCCATCAGGCACGTGTCCCACAAGTGGCCCGTTCCCAGGTCTAAACTGGAGGGACAAGGAGATAATAGGAAGCCCACCCGGCTGGCAGGCTCACCCACGTTTGCCAGTGAGACTCTGACAGTAAGGAAGCTGATATTTTGATTTTCATTTGCCCGACGCCTGTCGCTGATTCTTAACCAACTCCGAACACAGCGCTCTGGTTTACCGATGAGCCGCTGCAGCCCCCACGATGGTGAGACAGGCAAGGATTTGTGTGGGTCTGGCTAGGAGATCGAGGGTCTGGTTTGGCCGAGGGTCTGGTTTGGCTGGCTGGCTTTTGCACTCTTGTTCCTCCCTGTCTTAGCGGAACGTGTAGCACATAGAAGGTGCTCACTAAATATTTGTTGGTGTTACATGAAGGGTGACAGAGCCGAGGTGCCAGCTAGGAGGCTTCTGTCTGCAGTGATGAGGGTCCAAGCTAACACAGGGAATGTGGAAATAGAGAGGAGAGGAGGGGCGAGGGACCGAAAGACATTCTGGAATTTTGTGCGTGCCCACAGGTGCAGACTGGCACATACAGGCCTGTGCGCCGCCACGGGGTTCGCAGTAGCGAGCATCGGAAAACCAGTACCTGGGGAGGGGGTTAAATAAAACACGATGCAGCCACTCATCGGAATACTTTGTGGCCATAAGAAAGAACACGGGAGCTTTTGTGGGTACTGATTTGGAAGGATCACCAAGGTACGGTAAATAAAAAACTAACCAAAAACAAAGCAGAATTGAATGTGGCCTGCTACCGTTTGTGTGAAAAAAAGGGAAGAGGGAACCTGTGTTTTTCTTTGTCGAGGGCTAAGTGTCTCTGGGAGGTATGTGAGAGTTTCCAAATGGAGGGCTGAAGGGGCAGGAGAGAGAAGCTTCGAGGTAATATTTGAAGGCACAGGAGCAGTGAGGTCCCCAGGGAGGGAGGTGGCCTGAATAGAAAGGAGAGGAAGGTGGATCTTCACCATCCAGGCTAGGGGGGAGCTAAAGACCGTGTTGCTGCTTCGTGATGGAGCAATCCTGGTTTCGCTCTGCCCAGGACATCCTGGCCCTTCCCCGGGGGGAACAGAGGCCGCCTGTGCCCTACTCCACGGAGCTCGCCATCCCCCAGGGCAATAACTGCTAAAAAGCAATCATGTTTCCTCAAGGAGGTTATGCCATTGCCAAGAACTGGATTCCTTTGACTATTCGAGTTTTCTATTCTTTTAAATTTTATAGTCCTCAAGGGCTGGCAACCCATTTTTGGTGCTCACCTGCTCTCAAAGTACAGTACAGAATGCTGTAAGGACACACTATAAATAGCGACGAGGTAGTATTACCCTTTTTAATCATTGCTCTTACGGGGCAAAAGGAAATAGTTTAGGCTGCCCTGCCCTAAATTCCCCGAGCTTACACTCATTTTAATAAGGCCCGCTTTGGCCTCGGAAGCACTTGTTTGCACTCGGCTCTCCTGATAGCTTCTATAGTAATGATCGTTCTTATTAAGATACTTTGCCTCCTACATTTCTGAAAGTTCGGTTTATCTATTACTTTGCTTTCTTTAAAGCTCTTTCTCACCCTTGGATTCACAGTCTCGTCTTCTTACACTATCTCAGAATCAGAGTAGCTTGGCGAAGTCAACATTTTAGGAAACCTTTCAAAAATACGGTCCGACCTTAAAAGCCCAGAGTAAGCTGCCTTTCTTCCGCCACATGGTCTGAGCATGCCTGCAGGAGAACGGAGCACAGATAAGCATGGAGTGGATCTAAATTGGTCCAGAAAATTAGAAGGACAGCACAGAGATCATTTAAAATGTAGCCTGGGCCTCGCCCCTCCCCTCTCCTAGGTCATCTCAAGGTAAAATTCAGTCAGTTCCACGGCATTTATTTCTATGCTTGAGACTAAGAATTCTTCACATGTGGGCTATTGGCTATGAAGGGGATCTGAATATGCCATCCCAAAATATGCTTCTTTGGCATAAAGATTATGTTGAGCTAAAGGCAGTGGAGAAAAAATCGCCCTCCCCCTAGCTGCTCAAGAGCAGGATATAAATTTCCCTTTGTAAAGGTGCTACCTTCTGTCTCCCACACCCAGAGGAAGAGAATGACCCTCATACCAGAGTCAGAGAAGGCACCGAGACGAGTCGGCATAAATGAGCCTTTCTCAGTAACTTGTATCTGCCACTAGTTTTCCCCGTGTATCTACCGTACCATGACTTACCACTCCTAGACACCTCGAATTCTTTTTGTCCAGTCACTTCTCTGCAGTTTCTTGCCCTCTGTTAAAAGGGTATATAAGCCCCCGAGTCTAACTGCTTCTTTGGGTTTTCTCCTCCATGGAGACCTTGTGCATGTAAAATCGAAAAGCCTTGTCTCCTACTAATCTGTCTTTTTGTTTGCTTAATTCCTAGGCTTCCATTATGGAACCTAAGAGGGTAGAGGGAAAATTTTTCCCTCCCAACAGCTATGTCCCTAAAGTGGGAAAATTTTGGATTATAACAAATTGCAGCTACTACACGGAGATTTTTTTCTTCGTGGCGTTCTTCAGGCATACATCTTCCTAATGAGAGGCGTGGAGTGCAACCTCTGTTTATTCACATAGTCATTGTGCTCAAACTAGACCTCATGTCAAGTGCTTCTTCATGTGTGTTTTGTCATAAATTTAACAGCCCTATGAAGAAGATACCCTGGTTATCTGTGTTGGTTGAATTGATTCATTAATCAAGCCCCATTTTACAGTTTGAGGAACTGAGGACTCATGAAGGAGTGATCAAGCAGTGAATTAATGGTGGGCTAGACAGAGCTAAGTAAATATCAGGCCGTGCTTATACACATATAATTTCTCTGTACATACAGATATGTACTTTTTTAAGTTAATTCATTTTTGAGAGACAGAGATAGCATGCATGGGAGAGGGGCAGAAAAATCAAGAGAGAGAAAGAGAGAGAGAATCCTAAGCAGCCTCCACACTGTCAGCACAGAGCCCGAGGCAGGGCTTGAACCCACAAAACCATGAAATTGTGACCTGAGCCGAAACCAAGAGTCAGATGCTTAACTGACTGAGCCACCCCGGTGCCCCCATGTAGACATATATTTAAATTCAGGGTCAGGGTTCTATATTCTCCTCTGTATGACCTTTTTAAAGAATTTTTTGTGCTATAATTTACATGTAATAAGCGGCAAGGACCTTAGGTATACAGTGGGATGAGTCTGGCACTTGCACCTTGTCCACTTTGTAATGTCACAGTGCCCGTCACTTGCACTTGGTTGTATTACCTGCCTATTGAAAGACACCAAGCCCCAGGCATAGAGATGCGAACCTCATGAATAACAGCTAGTGTGAGGTCACAATTCTTGCATCGTGATGGCTCCCATAGTGTTCGCTTTGTTTGCTCATGTTACTGGCGTCATATTCATCTCTGATATGAATTTTCTGATATTAACCTGAGGCAGCACATACACTATTTTCATGTCTGACTCAAAACAAATTTCCTGAATCTGCTGGCCAGTGGAGCTCACTTCCAGCAGCAGCTGATAGCGGGATTGAGAACACTTGGGGAGTGCTCTCCAGGCCCGACCCTAGAGAAAGTCATGAAGCAGCCTGTGCTTTCCCTACCCAGGCTAGCTCACCCCACCTTCCCGTGTTACTCCTGCGCCCCAGTGAAGAAGAAAAGCCCCAGGGGACATGAGGGCTCTCTTCAGATATTTGACAGGCTTGCCTACAGAAGTGATCTTAGCTTGGTTTTGTTTGTTTCTTTTCCCAAATCTTTTTTAATGTTTTTATTCATTTTTTAGATACAGAGAGAACGCAAGCAAGGGAGGGGCAGAGAGGAGACACAGAATCCAAAGCGGGCTCCAGGCTCTGAGCTGTCAGCACAGAGCCAGATGGCAGGGCTTGAACTCATGAGCCATGAGATCGTGACCTGAGCTGAAGTCAGGCGCTTAACCAACTGAGCCACCCAAGGGCCTCATCTTACTTGTTTCATATGGCCCCAAAGGGTGAACTGGCATGTTTTCTTCCTTCCTTCCTTCCTTCCTTCCTTCCTTCCTTCCTTCCTTCCTTCCTTCCTTCCTTCCATTCATTCATTCATCATTCAGCACAACCCCAGTAAGAGCTGACTCCGTGCCAAGTATTATGTTAGGTGCTAAGGATTTTACACTGAGCGAAACCAAGGAAAATCCTGCCAGTGTAAGGTTTATATTCTAGTGGGAGAGGCAGATGTTAATCTAACCCCTTTTTGGAATTTCTAGACTGGCAACAGGGGTGAGTCAGGAAGAAGGAAGAGTTTAGAGAAAGCATTCTAGGCCCAAAGATAAGCTAAGAAGGCGCTCATGAGCTGAAGGAAAAGGAAGAAAGGCAGAGTGTTTGAAGTGCTGAGTTGAGGGGAGGGCAGACCTCACAGTGGTCGGGGGTGTGTGGCGGGTAAGTAATAGTAAAGAAATTAAGGAAAAATGGAAGGGTGAAGATGTAGGACCAGCTAATGGAAAATTAGATGTGATGGACGTCAGTTCACTTCAGAAGAAAACTGTTTAAATAGCCAGAATGGAGGGCCTTGGAGCACATTGTGTTTGTGATCACTAATGGTGTGTAAGTACACACAAGTATGTGGAAGAGAATACACAATCACAAATGACAGGCTGGACCCCAGATGGAAGTCTCTGGAGCCGAAAGTCTCTGGAAGTTGCTTCCATCCTGAGATCATATGATGAAGAGACAGGGAGACTGGCTAGGCTGTTGGAGGCCTCTGAGCTTCAGACAATGAGGACCCGTCAGACAGAGAGACGGGGCTGGCTGAGGACGGGAGGTGGTCACTGGCGACGTTCGAGGGCTGACTGTAGATCTTGGGAAAGAGCAGTCAACGGTGCCTCACTCCATGTCTTCGAGAGGGTGAAAATAATCGAGCACTGGAGGAAGTGAGAAGCCACATTCCTGGATCAGCTTTGCCAAACCCACACTGACCTGCTGGCGCTCCGGGGAGAAGTAAGAAGGGTAACCGAGTGCACAGGAAGCCGGGAGGTGTAAGTTTGGGACTTGTCAGTAGTACTGACGCCATAGGATGGAGAAGTCCTTCAAAGCTCAGACTTTGGCGGGGTTAGGGGGGAGAAAGACTGAGCCAGTGAAAGAGACAGATTAGATGGTTCCATGGGGTTCGGGAGAGGAGACGCCTTTCGTCGGCATCCAATGGGTAGAAAATGGGTCTGCCAGCGCTTCTCAGAGTCACCTTTGGGATTTCCTTTGGTTAAAAAGCCAGGTGCTCAGATCCCACCCCTAAAGATTCTGATCAAAGAGGTTTAGGGCAGGGACTATATATTCTACAGATAAAGTTTAGATAAATATTTTTTAATTTTTAAAAATTTTATTTATTTTGAGAGACAGCACAGTTGGGGGAGGGGCAGAGAGAGAAGGAGAGAGAAAATTCCAAGCAGGCTCCAAGCCGCCAGTGCAGAGCCTGATGCAGGACTCAATCTTACAACTGTGAGATCATGACCTGAGCCAAAACCAAGAGTTGGACACTTAGCCAACTGAGCCACCCAGGCGCCCCTAAATGAAAATTTTTTTAAGAAAATCAAACCTTTTGCAGGGGACAACAACAGATTATCTTTTTTTTCTACTTTTTTTTTAATATATAAGTTTTTTTTTATTTTGAGAGAGAGAGCGCACATGTGCAGGAGGGGCTGAGAGAGAGAAAGAGAGAGAGAGAGAGAGAGAGAGAGAGAGAATCCCAAGCAGGCTCCACACTGTCAGCACAGAGCTCCATGTGGGGCTCAGACCCACAAACTGTGACATCATGACCTGAGCCAAAATCAAGAGCTGGAGCTTAACCAACTGAGCCTCCCAGCTGCCTGGGCTGGAGACTATCTTTATGACGTGTGGTCGTGAAGGATTTCTTAAGTCAGAAAAACAAAGACCGGAAAGGAAAAGATTGAACATGTTTACGGTAGAATTTTTAAATTTATTTTTTTTAATGTTTGTTTATTTTTGAGAGAGACAGAGACAGAGCATGAGCCGGGGAGAGGCAGAGAGAGAGGGAGACACAGAGTCAGAAGCAGACTCCAAGTTGTCAGCCCAGAGCTCGATGTGGGACTCAAACTCAGGAACCATGAGGTCATGACCTGAGCCAAAGTCAAACACTTAACTGACTGAGCCACCAAGGCAGCCCTGTTTCTTTAGTTTTGCGAGAGGGAGTGCACACAAGCAGGGGAGGGGAAAGACAGAGGATCCAAAGCAGGCTCTGTGCTGACAGCAGAGAGCCTGATGTGGGCTTGAACTCACAAATCAGCATGGCCTGAGCCGAAGTGGGATGCTGCTTAACTGACTGAGCCACCTGGACGCCCCATAGAATTTTTAAATTTCTGCATGGTAAAAGATACCAGGAGCAAATTTTTGAAAGGAAAACCACTGTTGTTTTAAAAAGATTTCTGTGATTTTTTTTTTTTTTTTTTTAGCCATAAAGGGTTGGTGTTCACAGTATACAAATAATTCTTAGAAATCAATTAGGAAAAGACCCACAACCTACAGAAGGGGAGTGGGCAAAGCATCAGAATATGCACACCCTAGAAACGGTAGCCCATATGGCTAATAAGCAAAGGAAAAGCTGTCCACGCTCTTGTGTTACCAGGCGAGTGCAGATTGAAACCACACCCCAGCAAGCCCCTTCCATGTCCTTCAGACTGACCAAAACCCATTTCTGCCAACACCAAGTGTTAACGAGGATGCGGAACGCCCACAACGCACACGCCACGGTTGGGAGGGGAAAATGCTGCCCTCACTTTGGAAAGCAAGTTTGTGATGTGCAGAAAAAATAAACAGGCTCCTATGTCCCAGCAGTTCCCCCCTCCCAGGTATGTAATCTAGGGACATGATTACCACTGTCATGAAGGAGAGTTGTAGAAGGATGTTCTTTGCAGTGTTGCTTGGAAACTGGAAACAACTGGGCCCCCCCGGGGGGCTCAGTCGGTTGAATGTCTGACTTCAGCTCAGGTCATGATCTCACACTTGTGAGTTCAAGCCCCACGGCGGGCTCTGTGCCGACGCTCAGAGCCTGGAACCTGCTTCGGCTTCTGTCTCCCTCTCCCTCTGCCCCTCCCCCACTCACAGTCTGTAGGTAGTGCTACTGTAAAAAATAGGAGCCGGAAGTGTAAATCAAATTATTTAGTGATCGTTTCAGGGGAAGGAGCGAGGGCAGTAGGATCAAAGAGAGGTACCCCAGTGTTTCAGTTCTGTCTGTAATGTTCACTGTCTTATCTGTTTTTCTGTGTCTTGAAATATTTCATCATAAAACAAATTAGAGGGGAAAAAAATCCAGATGATTCTGATAGATAGCTAAGTTTGAGAAGCAAGATCTGGAATCGGTGCTTCGCAGATTTCAGTGTGTATATGAATCCTCAGGGGATCTTGTTAAAATGCAATTCTGATTCATTAGGCCTGGGGTAGGGCCTGAGAGTGTGCATTTCTAACCAGCTCGGGCCCAGGGGACCACACTATTCTGAGCCGCAAGCATCAGAATGCCCTGGGTGTTCTCTGGGATTCTTGCCACATAGGGGACTGTTCAGAAGCACCCTCCCTGGACAGCATGTGTCCCTTCGGGACCTGGGCGCAGCTGGAGGCAGATCTGTACGCCTCAGTGGAAAAACTTTGAGGACCTGCCAACACAGACCTTGGAGAGTTTCCCCAAAGAAGTAAAATCTGCAGGTGATCAAGGGAGGTATGCAGCAATGTATGTCGTCTGCTGATTTTCTTTCTCCTTAAAGAAATTTCTGTTTGACACTTGGTGGTCATACCTGTATAGGTCTCCTGTGGAGAAGTGATACTCTCAGCGGGAAGGCCCTCCAGTCATGACCTTATAGGAAAGGAGGACTCAGGTCACTGAAGAGTGGGGAAGGGAGCGAGCAGGTGCACAAACATTACACTCACAGGAATCATTTTGTGGGCAGTGGTCCCCAGCGGTCTGGATGGCCAGTCTGGTGCTGAGGAGACACAACAGACCTCCCAGGCTTCTGCTCCGGGACCCCTGCTCCCGAAGTTTGCACATGCTTCTCATGAGGGCATAACGAGAGGCTGTTTTACAAGTTACCGTATTTGCTAGACCCAGATGTGCTTTTCTTGCACAATAGTTTTGTTCCCATGAAGCCCTGTGTACTTGAGCATTGCCCGCTGAACTATAAGCGCTGTGAGGCTGGGGACCGCACATCTCAGGCTTAGTGCCTGGCTCCCTACCTGCTATCTCATAGGTGCTCAGTAGCTGTTTACTGAATAAGTGAAAGAATTTTGACTCAGATACAGTTGGGCTTTTTAAAATTTTTTTAAATTTATTTACTTTTGAGAGAGAGAGAGAGACAGAGCACAAGCAGGGGAGGGGCAGAGAGAGAGAGGAATACATAGAATCCGAAGCAGGCTTCAGGCTCTGAGCTGTCAGCTCAGAGCCCAGTGTGGGGCTCAAACCCACAAACTGCGAGACCATGACCCGAGCCAAAGTCAGACGCTTAACCAACTGAGCCACCCAGGCGCCCATCAGATAAGTTTTTTTTAATGAAACTTTTTGCTTTTGAGAGAATCATAGAGTTACATGAAGTTGTAAGAAATAACACACAGAGGGACACCTGGCAGGCTCAGTCAGTACAGCGCATATGACTCTTGATCTCAGGATTGTGAGTTCAAGCCCCAAGCTGGAACTTAGGAGGAAAAAAAAAAAAGAAAGAACAGAGAGAGATCCCGTGTGCCCTTTACCCAGCCCTTCCCCACCAAGGTAGCATCTTGCATCACTGTTGTACAGAGTATTACAACCAGAAAGTTGCCATGGATCCAGTCTGCCGGTTGTACCTGTTGTACATGCAGTTGTGTAATACGGCTGGGTCTCATTACCCACCACCACAGGCAAGCCACAAAGAGGCTTCATCACCCCAGGGTGCCTCGTGTAGCCCTTTATAACCATGCCCACCTCCCTATAACCTTGCCATTTCAAGAATGTTATATAAATGGAACCACACACAATGTAACCTCTTAGGATTGGCTTCTTTCTACACACGCACCGTCATTCGCTGGAGATTTGTGCAAGTTGTCACATTTTCCAGTAGTTTGTTCCTTTAATTACTGAGCAATACTCTGTGGGATGGATGTACCATGGTTTGTTTAACCATTTGCCCTTTCAAGGTCTTCTAGGATTTTCCTAGCTTGAGGCTCTTCCGGCAGAAAGCAGCTAGGAAACATTTGTGTATGGGTTTTTGTGCCTATCAATTTTCATTTCTCCAGGATAAATGCCCAGAGTGCAATTACTGGGTCATATGGGTAAACTGCATGTTTAATTTTACAAGTCCCTGCCAAACTGTTTCCCAAAGAGGCTCAGCTTCCTATTTGACGTTCCCACCACACTGTGTGAGAGGCCCGGGCTCCTGTCCTCACCAGCATTTGGTGTGGTGGCCATGTTTTTTTTATTTACAGAATTTTAGAGGCACTGGTAGAGATCGTTACTGGGAGAAACCTTGCAGGGAATTGTCATAAAACTTTATTAATAGTGGAGAACCAGATGAATTCTGGGGACCTAGCTCTTTGTTGGAAACTTACTGGGTACATAAATACTATAGGAGGAATGTATTCCAGAATGTTGGAGAAAAGAGGATTTGAATGAGAAAGGTGATGGGTAGCAGTGAAAGTAACACCAGAATCACCAAAAGTTGTTAGAATATCTAATGGGGGGGGCGGTGAGAAAGGGGAATGAGAAGGAAGCAGGGACCCACCTGAGCATAAGCAGAGCAAAGGTGAGCGGACATTTTCATTCGTTTATTCGTGATTCATTTATTCAACCAATATGTACGGAGCAGCCTGCTATGAACCAGGTGCTCTGTAAGATGCACGGGGCATGGTGGTGACCAAGATAGATAAGGTCCGTGGCATTTAGAATAACAAACGTTTATTTAGTGGCTACTATGTCAGGTGTTTGCTTTTAATACACCCATGGAGACAGATATTATCTCAAACCCATGTTACAGATGAGGAACGAGGCTCAGAGAGGGGAAGTAACTTGCCTGAGGTCACAGAGCCAACGTGCCAAAGACATCCAAATCAAGGCATGCGTGTCTGACCACCTTCTGGCTGTGGAATTAGCTACGGGTGCGGTAAACTTAAGATCCTGACACACAGAGCACACGGCGCCTGCACCCCCAGGAACACAATAGGGGAACAGGGTGCTGTCTGAAGCAGGAATCAAGGGGCTCTGATTTCCAGGACTCCTTACACTCTACACATCTTCCTGCTTAATTCCTTCTTCCTGGTATCTTCAGTGTCTTCAAACAAGGACAGAATTCTTCCATTTCACCCCTGGAACTTAATGTATAATTGCATCTCTGCTTTTCCGGTGTTGCTTATCTTCAAGGGAGACAGCTGGTCCCTTATGTGCAATAAAGCTGTTCTAGTTCCCGGTGTTAGGAAGCTCAGGCTCCCTCCAAGCCTAAATCTGTAGTCTGGCACATTTTTTAGCCTCTCTGTTCCTCAAATTGGGGGAATCTCTTCCACCTTCCTATTACTCTCTGCTTATCAAGGGGGCTGAGGCATTGTCCTGGAGCTCCCGACATTGAACTCTGCTGTCAGCAGGCTTCTGAAAACTGGCCTGTTGCTTTTCACAAATTCTCTCTGCTGAGCCGGGAAGAGCCCCCGTGCCAGCTTTCACTATTCCAGCAGGGCTAGAAATGACTGAGGCCTGGTTTGGCAGGGTCTGGCCTGTGGTTACGGTGAGTCACTCACCTCCAGGTCAGTCGAGTAAGGACCTGCATCACTGAGTCTCAGCTTCTTTTCTTTCCTTATTTAGTCTGACTCTTTGGAGGGGGTCGTCCTGCCTTCTGAGAACCTGACCTATATAACGGTAATCTTTCTAGTCTCTTTGTGGGGCTGGAAATCTGTGCTCCCAGCCCTGGCCTTGTTGACAGATGTGACATGAAGGTCCTCAGCTCTGTGCACGCTTGCAAAGCATGATCTAGCATCCTCACACGTTAACTTTGCTAAAACAGAGTTTATATTTAGAGCCTAGACCCCACTGCATGTGAAGAACTTGAACTCTCTGGTTCATTTTTGCACCTGCCTCGTGCTGGTGACATGTTCTTGGGTCCCAAGTATTTTCTAGGTGAGGTCCCACTGCTGGGGCAGCCCTCTCAGGGAGGTAATGGCATGCTGAGCCGTGACGCTGTACCCAGCCTTGCCCTGGGAAGCCTGCTGCTCGGCCCCAAGCCTCCTCTTCTGCCAAGGGGACACGGGGGTGGGGGAATGCGGGGGGTGAATCTTATTTAAAACTCTTGAAAAAGCACCTAATCATTTATGCCAAGTGTCTCTTCCCAGTGTCTCTTATTGATACTACTAATAAGGGCAATAATAACAGCTAACACTAATTGAGTAGTTTTTATGGGACAGACCTTGTGCTTAAAATAAACTTTTATTTGTTCTAATTTGTTCTTTTTTTTAATGTTTTATTTGTTTTTGAGAGAGAGATAGAGACAGCATGAGCAGGGAAGGGTCAGAGAGAGGGAGACACAGAATCCGAAGACAGGCTCCAGGCTCTAAGCTAGCCGTCAGCACAGAACCTGACGCGGGGCTCTAACCTACGAACTGCGAGATCATGACCTGAGCCAAAGTCGGACGCTTAACCGACTGAGCCACTCAGGTGCCCCTAATTTGTTGTTTCTAACCCTGTTAAGTAGGCGATACCAGCAGCCACATTTTGTACGGGAGGGAGCTGTTGCCCAGAGAGGTTAAGGACTTCTATCTGTGACTGAAGCACCTGCCCCTAAGGACCCGATCGCCTTTATATCCTCCCATTCGTAGAAAACAAACAAAGCCTTGTCCTTCCTTATAAAAGTGCTGCAGAAAGGCTAACGGGTTTCCCAGGGATTCCAGAGTCGTCTGGAAGAGTGCCGTTTTTCAAAACACTGTCTGCAGACCACCTGTATCAGAATCCTCCCGGCTGCTTGTTAAAGTCGCAGACGTGCTGAATCACAGCCTCCGGGAACAGGGCCAGGGAACCTGCATTTTTAGAAAGCTTCCCCCAGGGATTCTGGTGGACTCAAGCATTTCCATTGGCTTATTAATCACAGTTTATGGGTGGGCCTGAAAGCAACACAAGGGATCTGTGAGGCCGTACGGCAGTGGCCAAGCAAACTTTGTCCGTAAAAGGGCTAGGTCGTACATTGCTTGAGCTCTGCAGACCATACGTTCTCTGTTGCATCTGCTCAGCTGGGCCGTTGTGAAGCCAAAGCCATCGCAGACTACCTGTAACCAAAGGGCGTGGCTGTGTGAACAAAACTTTGTTTGCAGTAACAGACAGTTGGAGGACCACAGTTTGCTCGCCCTTCAGAGTCTTCCTGGCCCACCAGCCCTCTGACACCTCCTTTTGGTGGGAGTTACCCTGGCCCTGTCTGCGACCTGTGGAGAGCTGTATCTGTTAAGGTAAAATCACCTGTTGTAATAAACTCTGACTCTCAGTGCCACAAAATGATAAATGTTATTTTTCACTCACGTCACGTGGGATCTTCTGTGTGGTCCCCAAGCCTCCTTCGCCCACCGCCCCCGCCTTGGTCTTCAGCACCCTCTCCATTTAGCCAGTGGATGAGGAAAGAGAGCAAGGACTATTGGGGGGAATTTTTTTTTTTATAGTTTATTGTCAAGTTGGTTTCCATATAACACCCAGTGCTCACCCCAACAAGGGCCCTCCTCCATGCCCATCACCCCCCTTCCCCTCTTCCTCAACCCCCATCAATTCTCAGTTTGTTCTCAGTATTTGAGAGTCTCTAATGGTTTGCCTCCCTCCCTCTCCTTAACTATTTTTCGCCTTCCCCTCCCCCATCGTCCTCCGTTAAGTTCCTCTTAATCCTCCTATATGCGCAACCATATGGTGTCTGTCCTTCTCTGCCTGACTTATTTCATTTAGCATAACACCCTCGAGTTCCATCCATGTTGCTACAAATGGCCAGATTTCATTCTTTCTCATTGCCAAGTAGTATTCCATTGTATATATAAACCACATCTTCTTGATCCATTCATTAGTTGATAGACTTTTAGGCTCTTTCCATGATTTGGCTATTGTTGAGAGTGCTGCTGTGAACATTGGGTCACATGAGCCCCTATGCATCAGCACTCCTGTATCCCTTGGGTAAATTCCTAGCGGTGCTATTGCTGGGTCATAGGAGAGTTCTATTGCTAATTTTTTTGAGGAACCTCCACACTGTTTTCCAGAGCGGCTGCACCAGTTTACATTCTATTCGTGGGAAATTTTTATGGGCCAGGTCTGGAAGATGGAAGAGGTCCCCATCGTTTCTACCCACACTGCACTAGCCAGTACTCTTACTGTCTGGAGTCCAGAACCCATGATTTCCCAAAGCCTGTGAAGCCCTTGGTCTCCAGACTCTCTCTGTTTGCTTCTTGTGTGTAAAATCCGTCCAGTTCTTGCCCGGGCTCATCTTTTCTTTGTAATAAAAAAACTTGCTACGGTCGGTTAGGGGGAGCCATGCAAAGCATCAGCGCTCTGTCTAGCCACTTCCCCTAGAGTTTTCTCCGTCACCGCGAGTGTAAGTTTCATCCCATATTTTGCCACCGTGTTATGTAGATCTCCATTTTCCCAGCCTCCGAGACCCATTTCCTCCCCGGCAGCTGCCTGCCTCCAGGCCAGTGCCACAGACTGTAGGTTGTTGCTATGGTAGCGCCCTGCTTGCAAGATACCCACTTCCGTATTAGTTTGGGTGACACCGCAGCTTTAACGGGTAAACCTAAATTCTATGGGGTGAACACAATTCGGCGTTTAGTTCCTGCTCACGTCATATTCTAATCCGGAGGCTCTTGGAGGTGTGGCCTTGCGATTCGTCTTTCAGAGACCCAGGTGTCTTCCCTCTTGAAGCTCTGCCCTCCTGGGGGTCCTTGTAGCGCTCCCACCTCTGCTGGCCAAGGTCAAGGAGAGTAACACCTCCCATGAGCTGTGCCTGGAAACGGTGCATGGCATTTCAGCCCATAGCCTCTTGGCCAGAGCTCAGTCATGTGGTCACACTGCAAGAGGGGCTTGGGACATGTCATCTAGTGACAAGCCCAAGAGGAAAACGGAATAGATTTCGGCGTGCACGTAGCAGTGTGTGCTTCCTGGGCCCGGGCTGTCTGGTCTGATGGAACAGTGACCATTGGCTTGTGAGAGAGTATGTCAACCTTCGTGCCCACGAGGGGTGCTCTCAGATATTAGCTAGTCAGATCCAAATGGTGTGCACAGACCTCCATTAATACAGCAGACATTTCCCACGTCCGCTCTGTGGCAAGCAGTAGGCCAGACTCGGGGACCTGCAGGAGAACACAGCTCCTCATGGAGCCCCGGTGACCCTTTAATCTCATCTCCTGCGCTGGGTACCAAGGGGCCAGAGAGCCTGGGGAGGGCATAGGGGAGTTGGGAGGGTTTCAAAACATGGCGGCCGCAGAAATGCACCCCATAGAGTGGAGCCTGGCTCCTGCCATATGCGGGTACTGTCTCTGCAATGTATTTAAGAAGACAGAAATAGTGGGGGGGGGGGGCAACCCATAGCAGATGTTCTGTTTCTCTCTCTCCTGGTTGTTTTCATCGGACACTGCCTTCCCACTATGGAGCACCTGAGGATGTGACTGCCCCAGGACACAGACCTGTCATCTTTTTTGTGTTCGTTTCTGGCTGTTGGCAAAGCTAGGGAGATGGCACTGTGTCTTAGAACGCCCTCGGTGGTGGTGCCGAGGGCAGCCCGGGGAGGGGCCCAGAGCCCAGCATGTTTGTTCTTCTCATGATATTGGCCATTCGTGGTAGAAGCTGCTGCAGGTGTTGATGGTCGGGTGGTGGCCCCGCTAAAACTGAAGAGGTGGGCTGAGCCCGGCCGACAGAGCTCTCGGTCACCAGCCACTGGGCGTCCACTCTCTGCCTGATCTCTAGCCCGGTGCTTAGACGCTCCTGTCCCTGGAGCCCGCTCTCTCGGTAACGCAGGGCCACCAGGGAAGGATCCTGAACCTGTTACGTAGGGCAATGGCAGATTCTCCAGGAGGGTTTTGAAAACCCTGGACCTTGAGGACATATTTAATACAGACCGGAATAGGCCATGGAGGGAAGTTTCAAATCTCTTTCAGGGATTTGGGGGGTGGGGGGATGGGGGGCAGATAGAAAATCCTGTCACCGCAAGTAGGACGGTAGCCTGGGTAATATCTAGGACACCCTTCCAAACTGCAGTCATTAATTTGTTGCACATTTTCTGCTAAGAAAGTGGAGACTACAAAAGGTTAAATTTCTCATATAAGATTAAGTCAGTCTCTTCCTGAGCGTGCCAAGGAGGCTGAAATGTAGAAAATGTAGCCACCTTGTAAGGAAGAATGAAAAGGTACAAAATGCACCTTTCTTTGCATGTTAGAGCCCAAGTATTTTGGATGCATTAAACATGGAGCCCTCGGGCAGTTCTGTTTTCTACGGTAGGAGTTATTTGCATGACCTGTGAGGACAGGACTTGCTAAAGCTGCTTGCATTTGTGGATCCCCGGTGGCTTCACGAGCACTGCCTGGGGTCCTAAATATACTACCTGGTGGATAAGATATGTCTCTTTTGAGTGTGTAACTATGCATTCAAGATGTAAATGCAGGAAGGGTTTCGCCCTTGTTTTAATTGCTCTTCTCCACAATGCATGTGATTTTTCTTATCTGATTTAAGCCTCCTGGGGGGTTGGGGGAAGCATTAGCTACGGTTACATAAAAACCAAATATCCTTGAAGTTAGATTTTTCAGATTTTCTGTCAGGGCCGATCTCTTTTTTCACATTGTCATAGTGTCATAAATTAAAGGGGGGGATTGGGGGGGCCTCCCAGGATTTTGAAGTTTTTCCCTCCCATTTCAAGTTTCATTTCTGCCATATAGCCTTAAATAATGCTGGTTATTTTTATGTTGACTCTTTGGGACAAAGAGGTTCTCTTAAACGAAAGATAATTGCAAGCTTTGTCCCTGGCCTCAAGTTTACTGCAGGGTTCCTCATCCCCTTTGGTTATACAGAAATGAAATTATAAACCACCAGTCGCCTTGGAAATTTCAATCGATTCCAAATGACTAAATATTTAATTCAATCATTGCCTATACTTGCAGGGATGACTCGGGTGTTTTTCTTTTTACTGAGGGCTCCAGGAAGCCGGGCACCGCAATGGCTGCTGAGGACTGTGTCTGTGGCCAGGAGGCTCCCCTGCAGTGAGGAGCCGGGGCGAGCCTGTTCCGTAGCAGAGCCCTTTTTGCAAATGGTAGTGGATTTTTGCAGAAGGTTTGTGGCCAGATCGCTATGTATAATACTGATGAAGCATTTTTGTTCCAGCTCTGTCTCGGAAGACCTAGGCTGTAGACGTGGGGATTTCAGTAGGAAACATTATGGATCTGTGGAGCTGGTAAGTTTACACTGTCTGTTCAGTGGTAGTACATTGATTTAGATTTAGAGCATCGCCAAGCTCATCAGATCTTTTGTTGTCTATTTACTGTCAGACCATGTGGATACAGTCTTAAGGCTTGGACGGGAATAAATGACTATTGAAAGGCCGTAAAAATTTGATCATCTTTATCTACTTGTTTTTATTGTTACATACTCTTAATCTGTGTCTTCCAGTTTGTTAAAAATATGCTGTGGCTTGGTATTTTTCTCTGGTGTATGAAATCGGGGTATGTAATTCAATTAAATGATTAATGAATTAAGAGAGGCAGCATTTGGTTTTCATATTATCTTATTCTTAAAAGTTCACGCATCGAGCTTGTGTGGTTTAAATGTTATTGAAAGACTCTGATTTTCTGTACCTTTGCTTTCTGGATATGTGATAGGGGTTAGAATATTGATGAGATTTTCTTTTCTTCCTATTAAAAGTGTATTTGTTGGGCTAAACGACTGTCATAGGTGATAGATATGTGAAGTGAAATGAAAATATACACATTTTCCTTATGAGAGACATCAGGGTTTATGTGATGATTTTTAAAAAAAAGAGTATGCTTTCATTTTAAAAGAGGGATAATGAAGGCATATTTTAGCCTCAGTTTTTGTTTTTTTTTTTTTAAGACAGAATTGTGATTTTGGGCCCCCATGGAAGTTTGAACAAATTTTTAGGAAAATGTGCTCATAGAATTCTCTTGGTTATTATTTAACACTATGAAAAAACATTACATGTATCTTTCTATTTACCAAAAAAATGAGTTGCTTGGATCCATTTGTGTAGAACCCAGTTATCCTCTCCTAATCTATGCTGCATTCTTGCAGCATTTAAGGAGTAGGAAAAATTATACCAGAGTTGTGTACCAGTAGGATTTTATTCGAACTCAATCATATATTATGGACTTGACTGTATTATGTGGCCCGGGGCTGAATATTCTTGAAAATAGAAAATAAGTGCAAGGTTTGGTCCTTGTTCTTAAGGAATTTACTGTCTTGAGCTGGGCAGATAAGATAAAAAAAAATCTAAAAAATGAATTTAGTCACATAAAAGACACCACTGATTGACTCAGTCAATGCGAGTTCTGTGTCCGGCATCGGGTGGCACCAGGCCAGCGTGGACCACCGCCTCTCCCGGAGGAGCACGTGTCTAACTGTAATTCGGGGTGGGAACTGGTAAACATCAGGAGAGAGATCCAGATAGGGCATGATGGGGGTAAGAGAAGGGAGGGTGTGACCCTTCCTAGCGGGGGATCTTGCGGAAGCAGCCTGCAAGGCCTCGTATAGGCTGTCTGACCTGGGTCGGTGGTAAAAAAAAGATCAACAGCAGATATTTGCAAACAGTGTGATTCTTGGCAGTGATATATTCCAAGGGCAGTGAGCAAATGGCCTTGCCTCTAACAGAGAGTGTGGGGCAGCAGAGCCGAGTGGCCACAGAGCTGGCAGCCTTTGAAAGTGGCCCGGCTGCCCATCCTGGCTCCGCCACCCACTGTTGTCTGGGAACTTCTCTGAACCTCAGTGGTGCCGAGAGACACATGCTCCAAAGCCATGCCTGCGTCATCATTTCCTAGCTGTATGGTCTTGGACTTCTTTTGGCCTCAGTTTTCTCATCGGTGGGGATATTGTATTCTTATATTATGTGAATGGAGATATTAATATTGTCTGCCTTGTAGAATTGTCAGGAGGATTGAATGAGATGGCACACATAAGCACAGTTCGTGGTAGCTAGCCATCTGTGGTGGTGAGGATGAAATTTGGTAACAAAAGTAGACCCCGTGACTCTCAGGTAAAGACTTTGAACCTGATCCAGTAAATCATGTGAAGCTCTTGTAAACAGTGAGAGTGGTGTTCGGGGAGAAAACAAAGTCATGAAGAATGGACCATTTATTTATTTATTTATTTATTTATTCAAATGTTTATTTTTTGAGAGAGAGAAAGCACACACTAGTGGGGGAGGGGCAGAGAGAGAGAGGGACACGGAGGGTCTGAAGCAGGCTCTGTGCTGACAGCAGAGAGCCGACGTGGGGCTTGAACTCATGAGCCATGAGATCATGACCTGAGTTGAAGTTGGACGCTTAACTGACTGACTGGGCCCCCCAGACCCCCAAAGATTGACCCTTTGTAGACCTGTGGCAACCACACACTGTGAGGCCGGGGAGGTCCTTGCGAGTGGTGGTTCAGACTTGAGCAGCCACCTACGTCACGTGGAGAGTCTATCAAGGCAGATTGCTAGGCCCCATCCCTAGAATTTCCAATCCAGTAGGTCGGGGGTTAACCCAGAAAGTGCGTTTCTAGCAAATTCCCAGATGATGGTGATGTGGCTGGTCCCAGAATCACACTTGAAGAAACCCTGCCTCAGCCCGAGGCTAGTCATCGTCACCNGTGTGTGTGTGTGTGTTTCTAGTTGGCTTTTTTAATATTATAAAGTAAATTTAAAATACATTTAAAAATTCATGTATGGGGGCCACTAGGTAGTTCAGTCGGTTAAGCATCAGAGTCTATTTGAGCTCAGGTCATAATCTCGAGGTTTGCGGGTTCAAGCCCCATGTCCGGTTCTGCACTGACAGTGCAGAGCCTGCTTAAGGTTCTCTCTCCCCCCTCTCTCTGCCCCTCTCCTGCTCACATGTATGCTCTCTCTCTCTCTCTCAAAATAAGTACATAAACATTTTTTAAAAATCCATGTATCATTCTCCTGCCCTGCAGCCCCTTTTTTTATCTCCTTTGGGTAACTTCCAGTCTCTAGAGCTACTCACCTCATTCCCACATAGCTGTAATCAAATTATACATATAATTTCCCATTTCTCTTTTTTTCATTTAGCTATATTTTGTAAATGTCTTTTTTTAAAACATTTATTCATTTTTGAAAGACAGAGAGAGCGTGAGTGGAGGAGGGGCGGAGAGAGGGAGACACAGAATCCAAAGCAGGCTCTAGGCTCCAAGCTGTCAGCACAGAGCCCAGCGTGGGGCTCAAACTCACAAACCGTGAGATCATGACCCAAACCAAAGTCAGATGCCTAACCAACTAAGCCACCCAGGCACCCCTGTAAATATCTTCTTGTTGTATAGTCTTCAGATTACCATTTTAATCGTGTGGTCCCCCAACATTGCCATAGATGATGATTCTCTGGGTGCCAGTTCCTCTCCTTTTGTGAAATTAGATTGTGTTGACTCTTGCCTTGTTAGAAATGACAGGCACTGGTGGTTGGAATGGCTGAGACGAATGAAATGAGCCAAGTTCCATTTTTGCCATCTAAGGATCTCTTGAAATTCTCACTCCAGTGTTTTAAGGAAGGAGACATTTTCTATCATCTGTGACCAACAGATATGTTTAAGTTAAAAGCCGTTTTGTGAATTCTCTGGTCATGAGAAAAATAAGGTTAATTTTTTGTTGTTGTTTTTACACACTTGAGTTGCTGAATGTTGTTGGAAACCCAATCAGTCGCGGGCATGCTGAAACTCAAAGTTGGCTAAAAGGTGGCCAGGAGCCTATAAAATTGAAATTTTTGCGTGGACTTCTTTTGACCTTGATCAAATGAGGTAGAAGTCCTTGTGAAGAACCAAGCTTGGCTGTTCACTTCAGCCCTGAGGACAGATTTCGGGGCTCAGTTGGCTTGATTTAAATTGGACATACACTTGGTGAGCGAGAACATGGAAGCCCAGACCTTTATAAGAAGACTCACGGAGGGCTTCTCTTTGCCCACCCAATAACCGCTCATTGGAGGCCTGTCACCCCACGGCAGGCACGGTGCTAGGCACTGAGAGGAGGGAAAAAGCATTTTCTCTGCCCTCCTGGAGCTGTGGTCTGGCTTCAGGAACCAGCCGCCTCCAGTGGTCAGTGCCGCGGCGGCTGCCTCCCCAGATCCCAGCTGTTCCCTCGTGAAAGAACAAAGACCCACTCAGTCCAGCTCAAGTCTCAGGCGACCCACTGAAAGCACATGGGTGGGTCTCACCGAAATGAAGCTCAGGAAGCACAGCTGGGCCTCATGTGACCGGGAAGCCATCAAGCATCTATTTTCTCCGGCTCTCTCTGGTCCCTGTGATTTCTCCTCTGCTCATCGGTGCTGTTCTCTCTGCAGACCAGCTCCCTTGATTACACAGTCGCCTCTCTCCTGTCTGTCTTCCCAGCAGTGGTGTTTTGTTTTGGTTTTTTAATCGTGGTCAAATATGCACAACATAAAATTTACCGTTTTTAAGCATACGCTTCAGGGGGGCAATGAGTATATTCACAATGTGATGCAGCTGTCATCATCATCCACTATCAGAGCATTTTTCATCACCCCAAAGACTAACTGTACCCATTAGGCAACAACGCCACATTCCCCTCTCTCCCCAGCCCCTGTAACCTCTGGTCTACTTTCTGTCTCTATGAATTTGCCTATTCTAAGGACCTTATTTAAGTGGAATGCTACCATTTTTGTCCTTTGTGTCTCGTTTATTTCACTTAGCATGCTTTTTTTTCAAGGTTCATCCATGTTCTGGCATGGATCAGAATTTCATTCCCATTGATGGATGAATTCTTATTCATCCTTATATACACCACATTTGGTTTATCCATTTATCCAAATGAATACTTGGGCTGCTTGCCCTTTTTTTAGCTATGGTGAATAATATTGCCGCGAGCACTGGTGTGCATTTGTTTGAGTCCCTGCTTTCAATTCTGTTGGGTCTGTTAGCTAGGAGTGGAATTACCAGATCATGTACTAATTCTATTTTTAACTCTTTTTTTTTTTTTTTTTTACAAATAGTTTATTGTCAAGTTGGTTTCCATATAACACCCAGTGCTCATCCCCACAAGTGCCCCCCTCCATGCCCATCTCCTCCCTCCTCCCCCCACATCCATCAGTCCTCAGTTTGTTCTCAGCATTCAAGAGTCTCTCATGGTTTGCCTCTCTCCCTTTCCCCCACAATTTCCCCCCTTCTTCTCCCTCATGGTCCTCCATTAAGTTCCTCCTAATTCTGTTTTTAACTCTTAAAGAACTCCCAAGCTTGTTTCCACAGTGGTGGCACCATTTTATGTTTCCATCGGCAATGCATGAGGGTTCCAGGCTCTCCACGTTCCCACCCAGATTGGCTCCATCTTGTTTAATAGAAATTCTAATGGGTGTAGAGGGGCACCTCCTCATTGTTGTGATTGGCCTTTCACTCGTGATCAGCAATGTTGAGCATCTTTTCATGCGCTTATTGGTCATTCGTATTTCTCCTTTGGAGAAATGTTATTCAAGTTCTTTGCCCTCTTTGCCTGTTTATAATGGGGTTGTTTGTTTTGCTGTTGAATTGAATTGTTTGTCTTGTTGTTACTGAGTTATAGGAGTTTCTTATATATTCTGGACATCAATTCCCTTATCAGATATATGATCTTCAAATCTTTTTTTCCTGTTATATAGGCTCTTTTCTTACTCTGTTGACAATATCCTGACACATCGAAGTTTTTAATTTTTTATGAAGTCCAATCCATTCATTTTTCCTTTTTTAAACATACATGCATACATACATTTATTTGTTTGTTTATGTAATCTCTACACCCCACATGGGGATTCAACTCAGGAGCCCCCAGATCAAGAGCCATATGTGCCTCCAACTAAGCCAGCCATGTGCCCCTCATCTAGTTTTTCTTTTGTTGCAGATGCTTCCAATATTACATTTAAGAAGTCATTGCCAAATCCAACTGCCATGAAGATTTCCCCCTGTTTTCTTCTAAGAGCTTGATAGTTTTAGGTTTTATGTTTTTATGTTTGATCCATTTTTTGAATTGTATGTGGTATATGGTGTAAGGTAGGGGTCCAGCTTCATTCAATAGGTTTATGGTCTGTTTGGAGTTATTTTGTGCGTGTGTGTGGAGTGACATAGGTCCGGCTTCATTATTTTGCATGTGGAGATTCGTTTTCTCTGCACTGTTTGTTGAAAAGGGTGTGCCTGGGTGGTCCATTCGGTTGAGCATCCACTTCTTGATTTCGGCTCAAGTCTCACAGTTTGTGAGTTCGAGCCCCACATCAGGCTCCTCACTTGCGCATGGAGCCTACTTGGGATTCTCTCTCTCTCTGCCCCTCCCCTGCTTACACACGTTCATGCACATACTCGCTCTCTCGCTCACCCTCAAAATAAGTAAATAACCTGAAGAAAAAAAAAAAGTCTGTTCTTTCCCCATTGAATGGTCTTTGTACCATTGTCTAAAATCCATCGACCATACATGCAAGGGTTGATTTCTGGCTTTCTCTTTCATCCTATTAGTCTGTATGTCTGTCCTTACACCAGAGTGATATATTAAAATGTTGACAATACAATGTCTTTTCTTTCCTAACACCCTTCCTTGGCCACCCATTTAAGTCTAGACCCTTCACAGAGCCATACAAGAGCCTGTGTGATCCGGTTCTGCCTTCCTCTTCCACCTTCTCTCATTCCGCTGCTCACTGTACTTCCCACATTTGGCCTTATTTTGGTCTCTAGAACATACTGAGTTCCTCCCTGTCCCAAGACCTTTGCACTTAACATTCCTTCTGCCTGGAATGGGCTTCCCCAGTCCTTCTCATGGCTGGTTTCAGCTTAAATGTCACCTTCTCGGAGAGGCCTCCCCAACCACTCTCCCTAAAGTGGACCTCTTCTCCGTGCTGTTCTCTAACTCAGCATTCCTTTTTCCTTTCTTAATAGTATTTAGCACACTCTATTTATTCACTTACTTCTCTCTCATCCACCAGAGATGAGGGTGGGCACCATGTCTGTCTTGTTCACGGTTATATTTCTAAGCCCTGGTACATACTAAATTCTTTTTTTTTTTTAATGTTTTATTTATTTCTGAGATAGAGAGACAGTGTGAGCAGGGGAGGGTCAGAGAAAGAGGGAGATATAGAATCCGAAGACAGGCTCCAGGCTCTGAGCTAGTTGTCAGCACAGAGCCTGATGCGGGGCTCAAACCCATGAACCATGAGATCATGACCTGAGCTGAAGTCAGATGCTCAAGCGACTGAGCCACCCAGGCGCCCCTCATACTAAATTCTTAATAAATATTGTTTATTACTAAATTGATTTCCAGCCCCCCAGTTTCCTTGGTCTTGCATCCCAGTGCGCACCACAGTCTGTTCATCCTTGAGCCCTTATTTCAAATTCCAAGTCGAATGGCTTGGTTCCTCTGGTTCAGGTGTCTCTCCCTGATTGACACCATTGTGTTTGGGGAAGTGGCATCATGTGGTATAAAAACCCTCCTAGACCCATCTCCCCAGCACAGTTTGTAGGTGGGGCAGCTTCTCTCTGAAAACGTTATAGACAAAATTCAGTTGCAAACAGCTGGACCCCCCACATGTATCTCTAACATTCCTTCATCTGGTAGATGATTTAAAAGCTCAAACAAAAAGCACCTGGTGAGAATTTCTTCTGCTGCCAGTGGACTCTTCTCCTGGGCACTTTCCTCAGTCCCACACACAAGGGGGTGGATTATAAACTCCCTAAAAATAGGAGTCATGGCTCTTTAGTTACCACTGTGTGCCTAGCACCAAGCACAGTACTTAACGGTCATTACTTAGTAAATATTGATTGAACGAATGAATGGTTCAATTTGGTTGACATCAGAAAGTAGCCTAACCCATCAAATATAAATAAAGGAAAGGAATAACGAGCCTCCTTGACCCCCCCCCCACATATAATTGGACTCATTAGCTTGCAGTGCATTCCATCTAAAACATATGCCATTTTTCTTCTTGATGAATTGAAATCCTGGTCTCTCATGGCAGCATTCTCGGCAAGGCATAGCTATTACACCATCGTCCATTCTTCACCACTTTATATCGAAATCTGTCAGGAAAAGCAAAGATTGTTTGTAGCTTTCATTGATCTTTTCTTGGCCTTTGACTCAACGGACAGGAACCTGATGTGTTATGAATGATGAATGGTATGGGCACAATATAGACCTCTCTCCTGCCCAGCCCAGCTGCTGATTTTCATATAACCCTACATCGTGATACTTCCGGGGGGTGTCACAATCTGCAAAGGGTAGGATGTTGTCTATTCCTTTTTAAACCTGGACCTTAATGACGCAAGCCTGCATTTGGACGAGTTATACGCTCCCCTGATGAACAGGAAAGATGCATAAATGCTTCTCTATGAGGGTGGCTTGGTTTTGTTGTTAGGAACTCACGGTGGCATCCAAGGCTATCTGGCGGTACGATCTAAATACTATCAAAAAGACGGTTTAGGGTGGACTTGCTTGGCATCTGAGGTTTTATCTGTGTGGGGACTCTTGAAGTCCGATATGTAGCGATTTGTATTTTTGCTCAGACATGAATTTGAATTATACCTGTGGGAGTCTTGTGCAGAAAGATGATTCTTGGCTAATGAGTGATGTAGCTGCCTGTCCCACGTCCCTGACTCCGTGCGGCTTTGTTCTCCGTTCAGGGTTGAGTAGGCTTTTTGTTTTCATAGGCGTTTGATGGGAGAAATTATATTCTGTGTCATATTACCAAATTGAGAGATTATTGAAGGCACCAGCGTATTTCCCTCAGGAACACCAGAGCATCAAGGCTTCGGCATTCTGCAGCTAAAATCTCAATTTTGGTAGATGTTTTCCAAAACTGAACCAGTTTGTGTCTAAGTCTGCAGTAGCAGGTTGACTCAGTTAGGTACCCCCAGACATGTTTATCTCAGAGCATTTACCAGTAAGTTAGCACAGCTTAAAAGTGTGGGTGCTTTTTCAGATATTTTTGGCATCTTGGTGGGTGATTGGTAATGCTGACTTTGAAACTCTTCCAGGCTAAAATTATTGCAACCATTTCCTGTGATGTAGAACCTTGAGACCTTCAACATGTAATTATGTATATGTATCATAGTGGAGCCAGAACTCTTCTATTTTGATAATTATTTTGTTATTCCTATTATTAGTATTAGCATTTATTGAATGTTTACTATGTGCCAGTCACTGAGCTCAATGCTTGGTGCATTTACCTCTTTAACCCTCACAAACAACTGTAGGCAATAGGCATTATTTCATTACACTTCACCTCGTGCATGCTCGGGGGACATTTATGGATCTTGAATGGATCCCTATTTGAATGATGATCTCATAGAGGTCCCACAGCCAGTGAAGCAGTAAAGGTGACATTTCAGCCCAGGTCTGCATGGCTCCAGGAGCCCCTGGGCCTCGTCGCTCAGTCTCCAAGCCACTGTTGATAGGCTGTTTTCTAAAGAAATGAAGTTGATTGTTAGAGTAGACAAGCCTGCCCTTGACCAATAGCACATAGTTTTAGGTTTTAGCGCAAACATATAATTTCAAGCTCTCTTCTGGCCAAACCTTAACCAGCTTGATTTTAAGAAGAATGTTGCTAAGGAATTCTCCAAAGAGACATCCATGCCATAAATGGTTTAAATTTAACTCCTGGATTAATGTCCACCATAAGATAGCTACAAGCACTTGGTCTTGCCGTTCTTGGCCTCTCTCTGACTTGCTTCTCTTGATCTGTGGCTTGGCACTACATCTTTAACTTGGCCTGATGGATAAAATGGGAAAAAAGCCATATGGATCTAGATGGTATGTCTCTCGTAGGATGCTCTTGAGGATTTTTCTGTCTGCCATAAAATGTCTCTTTTACGAGGGCCTATGAGGAAAGTTTCACTCCAAACCAAGAAGTACGGTGCTTCTCCCGAGGAGCTGCTCTGTTGCTAATTTTATAGGCAGTGGGGGGGTACTGTCAATGACTGGAGCTTTTTCCTCTTTGAATTGGCCTCCAGGAGGCTCAGAGCCCTGTTTATGGCTTGCCTCTCACCACCTTAATGGACTTTATAAGGGACATCCTAATCGGATTCTCTTGCTTTCACTTTATTTACACACACCTAATTTGCCCTTGTTTGAGTTTGCTCTGTATCTAATTTCATCCATTGAGAAAGATATATTTCAGTAAGCTGCTTTAAATATTTTTAAAAATAAGGTCGAGCATAAACAAACAAGGCATTTCACTCTGCAGCCCTTAACAGTGTATCTTTTGTCCCCTTTTGATGGTAGTCAGGTTCATGGAATGATTCTGACCCTTGTTTCCTCCACCCTATTTGTTGATATATTATGACTTATGACCTACTTTCCTAAGATCAGCAGCACCTGAGGAGAATTAGCACCATCTGACCAGCCATTTGGCGACCGTCTTGGGTAGTTGAGACCCAAAACGACACCAACTCCACAGGCTTAAACACACACTGTAGTAAGAAAATCAAACAAGTCCTCCAGATCTTCCCAGGAGAAATCTTGGAAACAGTCACGATATTCAGCATAAGCGTGCTCTCCAGTTTCAAAACTAGAACTGGAGAGGGGCACCTGGCTGGCTCAGAGGATGTGACTCTTGATCTCAGAGTTATAAGTTTGAGCCCTACATTGGGTGTGGAGTTTACCTGTACGTACACACGCGCGCGCGCACGCACGCACACACACGCACACACACACACGCGCACACACACACACACACACACACACCTAGAATTGGAGGTATTCCATTCCCAACCTTCTGCAGGTCTGGGCATGCTCATGCTCTTCCTTCCCGGCGGCCTCCCTTCCCCTTGCTGCCATGTTTTTCCCCACGACAGGATCTCCCTGCCGCTGTAATGACCGTGGCTCAGCTTCCCATCTCTGGCTCCTGCACCTTCTGCGGGTGTCCGGGGTCTTTTGTTTACTGACTCTGGTAGTCTTCAACTAGTGGGATACAGTACCCTGGCCTACTATAAAAATAACTTCTGGGGCACCTGGGTGGCTCAGTCAGTTAAGCATCCGACTTCAGCTCCGGTCATGATCTCACGGTTCATGAGTTCGAGCCCTGCATCGGGCTCTGTGCTGACAGCTCAGAGCCTGGAGCCTGCTTCAGACTCTGTGTCTCCCTCTCTCTCTGTCCCTTCCCTGCTCATGCTCTGTTTCTTTCTGTCTCAAAAATAAATTTTTAAAAAACATTTAAAAAAATTTTTTAAATAAAAAAAAATATTTCCAAATTCTGATCAATATGGATTTCAAATATACTGACCAATGAATAACAGTTTATTTTTTCGATAGTCAGAGGTACACACTGTTCACAGATTGCTTGGTAAATTCTTCACAGGAAATCACGTTTTCTGCCTTGATTGTGGTTTTACACATACCAAAGGCGGCAGATTTCTCACATGTGGCTCAAACACACAGTCTTGCTTACTGCCTGTTGGGTAACATCCTTTGCCTCTTTCATCTTGTGCCAGAGCGATCTCTAGCCTACGCTTGTTACCTGCTCCCCCTCCCCATTCAAGAAGATGGGGCTCAGGAGCGGGTACCGTCAGTTATGGCAAAAGTAAACTTTTTAACCTGCTCAAAAATATATCATGTTAAATACCTTTGTATACTGTTGTCATGAAGAGAAAATATTTTCATTGTTTTGAAAGTGTTCTTTTTTTTTAGTATGTATGTATGTATGTACGTATGTACTTTGAGAGAAGAAGGAAGCAGAAGTGAGGGTCAGAGTGAGAGGAGAGAGCAAGAATCCCAAGTAGGCTCTACACCAACAGAGCCCGGTGAGGGGCTCGAACCCATGAATGGTGAGATCGCGGCCTGAGCCAAAGTTGGATGCTCAACTGACCGGGTCACCCAGGTGGCCCTGAAAGTGCTTTTTAAGAACCTGTGGTTACTTCTGAATTTAGACAGGTCCTCTATCAAAACTGTGGGATCAGACAACCACTAATACACACACACACACACATACACACATGTTTGAAAACCACTGTTTTACTTCTCTCAGGGCTGCTAAAGTTGAAAAGGAATTTGGTCTTTTTTCCCAGAATTTCACATGTGGGCTCTGCATATTGAGAGCTGTTTGCAAGAGCAGAGAGCAGCTGTGGGTTCTACAATTTGTTTCCCTTGTTTTTCCCGACCAGGGGAGGTTAGGGCAGGTCCTGCCCCCCAGTCATGTCATGCCGACTGACCACAGAGGGCTCCCGGTTTCACGCCCACTCTTACTGTTGAGCCACAGCTAATATTCTCGTTTTTATATTGAACTGTCTCACCCGCTTAATTAGAGCAGTGACTTTGGCTTCCTTTATGTGTAACAAAAGGATTGTGTGCTTTCCCAGCTTTTTAATCGGTCTACTGCAGTCATCGCCATGGCGCATGGTCTTCTAAAATCATAATCTCAAACTCATTTGCCGAAGAGATGAGAAGATGTTTTAATTACTCTGGGAGCACATCTCAGCCGCACTTGGAATTCTCTTTTTCGATCCCAGTGATAGTTCCACAAGTTCCCTTCTGAGCCCCTCCTTTGGATGCCTCCCCTTCTTGTCCTTTGCTGAGCCTGCTCTTGCCAAGGTCACAAAGACCTCCTCGCTCCCTCATCTTAGCCGATCCTCGTCTTTATCCTACAGGACCACCCTGCAGCGTGGCCTGTGACCCCCTTCTCCTCCCACAGGGCCTCCTCTGCCTCCACTCCCTGCCTTCCCCTTCCTGCCTTCCCTGCTTCACCTGCTCAGCTTCTCTTCTGCGGGGGCCCCCACATTTTGAACAGGGTTCCATCTCGGACACACTGCTCCCCCACACTACATGCTCCTTGTTGGTGATCTCTCCTACCCTGTGGCTTCAATTATTACCTTCTGACTAGTGACTCACACATCCCTGTATTCTTCCCAGCTCCCTGTCCGCAGCATGTAGCACCATCTGCCTAAATGCCCACTGGATGCCTCTCTTAGGACAGGCTATAGGCAGCTGAACTCAGGCTGTCCTTCTTCCCTGCCCCAGCCCCCCGAGCGGATGGTACTACCTTCTTGTCAGTTGCTAATTCCAGAAACCAAGAAATCTCCCATACCCCACATCCAGTGTCTTACCAAATCCTGTTGGTTTTCTACCCCAGACAGACATCATGGCGGAATTGTCCTTTATGCACATAGGTATATACATACCATGCTAGACAACCTTTTAAGTGGTAGATAGGTAGATAGACACATGTACACACACGCGCACATGGCAATATGTATTTATGTATATATGCTAATTTAAATTCCACACCCACCTGATGAGTTGTTAATACCCCCATTTTATAGATGAGATAACTAAAGTTCCGAGAGATTAATGAACTTGTTGAAGGTTACACGACCAGTAAGTTGTAGAGCTTGTCCCCTCCACCCCCCACCTCACCCACAGTAGTACAGTAAAACTTTGGATCAAGAGTAACTTGTTCTGTGAGTGTTCCGCAAGATGAGCAAACATTTCTAATAAACTTTGACTTGATAAGCGAGCAATGTCTTACACTATGAGTAGTATGTGATACTGAGCATCACATGATCACAACTGAGCCAATGAGTCTCCTCTCGCACACGCACTGCTTTCTTGTTGGCGATGGTCTCCCATGCACAGATGCTCGGGCTCAGGCCTCGGTGTTTGGCAGGAATCAGTGGTTTTTGAGAACATTGGAAAATGCCCACCATGGGCATCAGTGTATTTTCTGTCATTTCAGAGCACCTATGGACAGTCCTTTGCTTTTCCATCCAAGAGTAAGCTTAGGAATGAATGCTTTGCGGGGTGCCTGGGTGGCTTAGTCGGTTAAGCGACTGACTTTCACTTAGGTCATGATCTCGCTGTTCGTGGNAAAAGGAATGAATGCTTTGCTTCACTCTAGGTCAAGCTGCCTGCAGATATAGACCCTTTCCTCTGCTGCCTTATTGCCAGTTACGTTAAATACGGTACAGGAGAAGAGTTTATTAATACTGTACTATAGTCAACATCCATGAGAGGGTACACAATGGCCCCCATGCAGAAAAAGGTTCCATTGAGCCAATAGATAACAGTGATTCCGTTAGTGATAGTGAAAGTCTTCCTACACCCTGACCCTCCTCTCTCTGGTCTCCCTCACATCAGCCCTGAAGGTTTTCAAAGGGAAGTGCAGGGTAATTTGTTTGTGTATTTTTTAATACTTTGTATTTTCTTTACTATTTTGTGTTATATTACAGTATTATAATCATTTTTATATGAATATTTTTGTGTTGTGGAATGAACCATCTGAGTTACTGTTATTTCTTATGGGAAAATTCACTTTGATATACCAAGCACTTTGGATTACAAGCATGTTTCCGGAACAAGTTATGCTTGCAAACCAACGTTTTACTGTATTTATCAAAAAGTTGCAGGGGTGCCTGGGTGGCTGAGTCAGTTGAGCATCCGACTTTGGTTCAGGTCATGATCTCAGTTCGGAGGTTCAAGCCCCACGTCGGGCTCCGTGCTGACAGCTAGCTCAGAGCCTGGAGCATTAAAAAGAACATTAAAAAAAAATAGAACATTAAAAAAAATTATTAAAAAAAGTTGTATTTACCGAAAAGTTGTTATCTTGCCATTTTACAGCCTCCTCCAGCGCCCCTTCAAACTTCATTGTGCATAAAACTCGCTTCAGAAGTTTGTTTAAACCTCAGGTTCTGGTTCAGTATGTCTGGGGTGGGCTGAGTAGTGTACAGTGTTTATAAGCTTCCATTGTCAAAGTGACTTCAAGGTCCTTATACATTTCCCATTTGTTGTCTGTCTTTTTTTTTTTTTTAAGTTATTTCTGAGAGAGAGAGAGAGCGTGAGCAGGGGAGGGTCAGAGATAGAGGGAAACACAGAATCGGAAGCAGGCTCCAGGCTCTGAGCTAGCTGTCAGCACAGAGCCCGACGCGGGGCTCGAATCCGTGAACTGTAAGATCATGACCTGAGCCCTGAGCCGAAGTCAGACCTTAACCGACTGAGTCACCCAGGCGGCCCCCACCCCCCATTTGATTTCTTAAGGAGATAGGAAGAGGGAAAGAACAGGAACGTTTGCTTCTGTGTACTCCCTTCTTTGTGTGACATTTGTGTCATTTCCTCTTTCCCTGAGCTTCTGGCATTTTGTCTTGTCTCCCTGACATCTCAAAAGATTGCATTCAACCAGCTTTGATAAGATTACATCAAGTTTGCCAGAATGCTCAGCTGTAATTAACCTGAGTCCTGGGGCTTTGATTTCCTTAATGCTGTAAAGAGTTTTTTCCCAGATATTCAGCTCTGTCCACATCCTCTGGATGCTTACAAACAAACAAGTAGCACCACCAACCAAAAGCCTCCAGTATGTCTCCTTTGTGTGCGGAATAAAGTAGGAACTCTTTCGCCTGACATTTAAGGCTTTCCACAGTGTCTCTCCAGCTTGTCTTTGGAGCCTTTGCTCACATGGCCCAGGATCCAGCCAAACAGGCCCTTACCCGCCATTACCCAGGTGCCGGGGGCCCCTTTGTAGCTCTCTTTCCTTCTAAAATGCCTTCTCGAGGGGCGCCTGGGTGGCTTAGTCGNTAAAAAAAATAATAAAATAAAATAAAATAAAATGCCTTCTCGAAATATGCACCTGCCAGGTCTGTTTTCCCAGCAGCCTTACCGATTCCCCTATGGGAAAGTCATCTTTCGCTCCCAAGAACCCTCCATTTCTTTGCCTTTCTCTATGGCACCTGTCATATTTTACACTATAATTATCTTTGGGCAGTCTTGCCCTTTTGAGTGGGCAAGGCTCATGCTTCTTTTGATATCATGTCCCCAGCGGCGTTAGCTCACTGCCAGAGGTCCATGTATTAGCTAAGAGAACCGTTTCGCTAAAAACCTGGTGTCTGATAGATTCTTTTCTCAGACTTTTTTATATTTACTTCCCAGTCTCTGTGTGTGTGTGTGTGTGTGTGTGTGTGTACGTACATGCCAACATACTTCTAAATATACTTTTCTGATTGTGAAATGAATACACATTCGTTATTGAAATTTTGAATTGCACTGAAAAGCATAGGAAAATTAAATTCATCTATAATCCTACCACCTACAGATAATCAATATCAAGATTGACTCTTATGTCCCTTTAGAAATTACACTTATATACAAAATGCGTTTGTGTATTTTATTGATATCTTTACTCAAAGACAACATATAATCGGGGTGTCTGGGTGGCTCAGTTGGTTAAGTTTCTGACTTCTGCTCAGGTCATGATCTCAACGTTCATGGGTTCGAGCCCTGCATCAGGCTCTGTGCTGACAGCTTAGAGCCTGGAGCCTGCTTCAGATTCTGTGTCTCCCTCTCTCTCTCTCTGCCCCTCCCCTACTTGTGCCCTCTCTCCCTCCCTTCCTCTCTCTCAAAAATAAACAAACATTTTTTTAAGAAAAAAAAATATAATCTTTTTGAAAGCATGGATTCTCTTCCACAAGCAACTTTTTTCTCCTCCCATACACATGTCTTCTTTCTCCTTCATGTCTGATTGTGTCGGCTGTGACCTCCAGAAATAATATCGTGGCATCCTTGTCCTAGAGTTCTGGTAAGTTTGAGGCAGTACATGAGGGGATGTCTTCTCAATCATTACGTATATGAGACCATCTCAAGTAATTCCTTCCAAAAGAATGACTTGGCTGGTTTTAACATTTCTCAATTATCACCTTTTTCTTTTAAAACTTGACACATCCGGGTCTGATTCACTTCATGGGCCTGCTGCAGCAAATGACCACCAAGTGGAAATGTATCCTCTCACGGTTCTGGAGGCCCGAAGCCCGAAATCAACACGACGGCAGAGCTCTTGCTCCTTCTCCGAAGGTTCTAGGGGAAAATCCTGCCTTACGTCTTCCAGCCTCTGGGGTTGTCTGCAAACTGACATCCTTCGGGCTTGTGGCTGCCTCCCTCAGTGTCTGCTNAACACCTCCCTCTCATAGCTCCTGGTGAAGACACCAGCCCTTGGATTTCCGTCCCACCCTAATCCTGTATGACCTCATCTTAACTTAATCGATCACATCTGCAAAGACCGTCTCTGCAAATAAGGGCACATTCTGAGGTTCCAGATGGACATGCATTTGAGGGACACTGTGCAACCCGCCCTGGTCGTCTTCTGCCTTACAGCGTTCCGTAGAGAATCCCGAGGCAGTTCATTTTCTTCTTCCTTGGTGCTCCTTCCTGCCTGCCTTTTTTTTCTTAGATTTTCTTTTCTCTACTTTTATTTTAAAGTTTCCTGTGTTTCTCTTTTCATTAATTTTTGCCTAATGCAGGGTGCCTGGGTGGCGGCTCAGTTAAGGGTCCGACTTCAGCTCAGGTCATGATCCCACATTTCATTAATTTTTGCCTAAAACATTACATCCCTTTGATTCTTGGTCCCTGGTCTTAGGTCAGGGATGAGTATTTTCTTCTGCTGTATCTCTGATTATTGCTCATCGTCCCCCCTCAAAACAGTAAGAAGGATCTTTTTTCTCTGCTCTTTCTTTCCATTCCGGAGAGGCATCTCAAATAATGAATATAATACTGTTGCTGTTTTCTGCAGTGAACATTTTGCTTCCTATCAGTGAGAATGTTAATTCTGCATTTGTATTTTTTGGTCCTCTTTTTTTAATCCCTTCCAAAAACTTTATGCACTTGTTGCAAAGATCGTGTCTTTCGTCCTACTGAGGATAGCAACTGCTTTTCTGAAATTTTGGTTTCATGGTTTTTAAAAAATGGTGTGCTTTCCTTTCTGGTTTTCAAGAGCATATGTAGCATTTTTTTTCATAGCTCCCATGATGAGTTTTTTGTCTTGTTTTTTAACAGAAATCTTCAAACGAAAACAAAGAGCTCTTTGGGCTTAGACCTTGTATTTTTCAACTGACAGAATCTATGACTGGCCATCAGCTCTCATTGTTCTTTTGGGCACCGCGTCTTCTCTGAGCTGGAGAGCTGAATGGCTGGTGGTTGAACAGAGCTCCCTAATCAATGTCGAGGGTCTAGCGGGTGTTTATCCCGTATAGCTCTGCAGGAGGAAGATAGGATGTTCTCCGTGCTTGGCTTTGGCTGCTCTGAACCCGTGGTTCCAGAATTTATCTGTGTAGCAGGGTCTTAGCGGGGGAGAGATAGCAGCAATCTGATGGGAAGAGGGATGTTGAAGTAATGTGTGCTCGGCTCTTCACATAAGCTTGAGAAAATGGCATCTGTGTGGATTAAAGGATAGGATGGAGATTATGATGAGGTTGACCGTCTCCATCCCAACCGCTCTTGGGCGTGCTGGCAAAACTGTACTCCCAAGATGCCTTGCTCCAGGACTCCCGTCTGTCTTCCTACCTGTGGCATTCTGCTTGTGAGGACTGCATTTCCTAACATGGACTTTCTCTCCCTCCCTCCCCACTTCCTTCCCCAGTGTTTTCTTGGGATAGGAAAAGGGGGCACTGGTATGGCTGTAGCTACTTTACTTTTTTTTTTATTTTTTTAAGCATTTTATTTATTCCTGAGAGAGAGAGAGACAGACAGACAGACAGTGTGAGCAGGGGAGGGTCAGAGAAAGAGGGAGACACAGAATCTGAAGCAGTCTCCAGGCTAGCTGTCAGAACAGAGCCCGACACGGGTCTCGAACCCACAAACCATGAGATCGTGACCTGAGCCGAAGCCAGACGCTTAACCGACTGAGACACCCAGGCACCCCTGACTGCAGCTACTTTCAAGTGCAGTAGCCAGGCAGTATAAGGATGACTCCCAGTATTTCATTGTTATTCTTCATTTTGACCCAACGTCTCTCAGCCAAGGTGAGACCGTGGAGGGAGGAATAAAGTGCCCTCCAGCTTTCTGTGCTGACCGCAGATTTGCTGTGTGTCCGGCAACAAAGTCCGTGATCATGTGTTTCTCCATTCTCCTCCATCAGCCATGTAGTAAGTAGGAAAAGTCCTGCTATTTTGGCCGGGGGAGGGGCAGCCTTTCTTCAGACTCATAAACTGCCATCTTTCATGTTGAATCTTCACAGGGATCTTTCCACGAGGAAGTTGTGTATCGAGGACTGAGAGCCAGAGATTATTTTAATGAGGAAACCAAGACAGATATGTTTTGAGATGGAAGCATCCTGACTGGCCTCAGACTTCCCGGTTAAATAGATCAAGAGGTCAGCTCTTTGAAGAAAGGGTGTGTCTGGGATGTTGATACGGTGATTGACTGGCCAGGGACAACATGGGAGATGTCCCGGAAAGGGAGGAGGGGATGAGAAAGGGATTAGGGATTGGCCATGCAGGTCTAGTTGGGGTCCAGTAGCCCGAGCCTGTCGTAGGCCTAGTCTCCTGGAAACTTGTATATCTTTGAACACAGAAGAGAAAGAGCGAGGGTATCCTCGGTACCAGGTGACTAAGAGCTGGGTCTTCAGGGGGGAGCATGAGACAGGTTTCAGTGTGCAAGACCCGTGTGCTGGTAAGCTCAGCATTGCCACAAGCGACCACGGCTCCCAGCCAGGACACGTACCCAAAATGCCAAAGTGGGTTACAAGCTATGTATGCGATGACAGAACGATGGCAGTATGAGAGAGAGCATGTTTGGGCTTTTAGCAGCAGGTGGCAAAGCCGTGACGTAAGCGAGGTCATTAGATTTGAGAAAGCAGAGGACATGAGCTCAAGACAGCAGGTGAATCCTGGTGATGGGTGCTGCATTTGCTGAGGGTGGTGACCAGGGACGGTGATGACGACAAAGAGTGTGAGCCCAGAGGGGCGCCTGGGTGGCTTAGTCAGTTGGGCGTCCGACTTTCGCTTAGGTCATGATCTCACGGTTCGTGGGTTCGAGCCCCGTGTCGGGCTCTGTGCTGACAGCCAGTTCAGAGCCTGGAGCCTGTTTCAGAGTCTGTGTCTCCCTCTCTCTCTGACCCTCCCCTGCTCACGCTGTCTCTCTCTCTCTCCTAGAAATGAATAAAACATTAAAAAAAAAATTAAAAAAAAGAAAGAGTGTGAGCCCAGATCTAAGGCCTCGGCAGTCCTCCCTCAGCCAATATCTGTGCTCCTGGCGGGAGGGTCTTCTGACCCACCTGGATGCTCTGACGTGTGTGCTGGTGGCCAGCTCTCCAGCTGCCCGAACCCCCAAGCCTTCTCCCTGCCCCTGGGCGCAAGCAGAGTAGGATCGAGGGGAAGAGAGGGAGAAAGAGAGCCTCTCTGGTCCCTCCGCCCTGCCCCTTGCCTCTCCCTACAGGCCAGAGAAGTGAACCAAGGGTGTCCAGGAGATGGGGGCCAGACGCAGCCCTCACCAGTCAGGGGGTGGCTCATCCTACTCATCTTTAGGCCCCATTCACCTCCACTCCCCGCCTTTTTTTTCTTTTGCTGAAGTGTAGTTAACATAGAGTGTGATATTAATTTCAGGTGTACAAAATAACGCTTCAACAATTTTTTTTAGAGTTTGTTATTTATATTGAGAGAGAGTGAAAGAGAGAGCATCTCAAGCAGTCTATGCACTGCCAACACAGAGCCTGATGAGGGCTCAAAATCACCAACCGTGAGGTCATGACCTGAGCCGAAACCAAGCCAGACGCTTAACCGACTGAGGCACCCAGGTGCCCCGACAATTATTTTTGATGGAAACATTTAAACTCTCTTTCATTCCTTCTGAGTAGTACTTTCTAAGTCAGATTGTGTGTGTGTGTGTGTGTGATTTGCAGTCAACACAGTCAAATGGGTTTTCTTGACTCATAATTGTAGTTTAAAAAAATCTGATTCTGTTGGAAACCATTTCTCAAAGGTCCTATAGACCTTCCAGAATAAATTTCATTAGAGCAATGAAACCTTCTCCAGTTCCCCCAGGCAGAGTGAGTCCCTCCAGCCCCTGACCTCCCCCAGAACCCCGCTCTTGCTCCCATTATGACATTTAACCAGGTTGTGTGGTGATATATCTGTTTATACGTGTGCTTCCTGCTAGGCTTTGGGCTCCTCCAGGACAGCGATCGTGTTGCATTTCTCTTTATAAGTTCAGCAGTTAGTGCAGGCCCTGAAAAATAGGTTCTCGCTCATGTTTGCTAGACAGACAAGTGTTTAAACAGAGCTTACAAGCATTCAAATTAAACATTAAAACAGTTTAATCATACTAACTATAATAATCAGGGAATTTTATTTTTTATGAATATACTTTATTGTCAAATTGGCTTACATACAACACCCAGTGCTCATCCCAACAAGTGCCCTCCTCAAGGCCCATCACCCATTTTCCCCTCTCCTCCACCCCCCATACACCCTCAGTTTGTTCTCTGTATTTAAGAGTCTTGTGATTTGCCTCCCTCCCTGTCTGTCTGTAACTATTTTTTCCCCTTCTCCCATGGTCTTCTGTGAAGTTTCTCAAGATCCACATATGAGTGAAAACATATGATATCTGTCCTTCTCTGACTGACTTAGTTCACTCAGCATAATACCTTCCAGTACCATCCACGTTGCTACACATGGCCAGACTTCATTCTTTCTCATTGCCAAGTAGTATTCCATTGTATAGATAAACCACATCTTGATCCATTCATCTGTTGATGGACATTTAGGCTCTTTCCATAATTTGGCTGTTGTTGAAAGTGCTGCTATAAACATTGGGGTACACATTGGGGTGCCAATCAGGGAACTTTATATTAATCATCTTGTTATTAGTATTAGTATAGATATTGCTATAACATTTGTTGAGTGCTCCCTATGTCCAGGCACTGTTCTAGACTCATTACATGTTTTATATGATTGGATGTTCTCCACAAGCCTCGAAGTGGCTACAATCATTGTCCCTGCTTTAGAGATAAAGAAACTGAAATTTAGAGAGGAAAAATTGAGTGATTTGCCCAAGGTCACACAACTAATAAGTGCGTAACTGAGACTTCAGTTTGATGTTGAAACCCGCACTCGGAACCACTCATTGTAAAGAAAGAAGATGGGGAGGGGAAGGTGTAGCAATCTGAAATATTGGGGCACCTGTCCGACTTTGGCTTAGGTCATGATCTCACAGTTCTCGAGTTTCAGCCCCACATCGGGCTCTGTGCTGACAGCTCAAGAGCTCAGAGCCTGGAGCCTGCTTCAGATTCTGTGTCTCCCTCTCTCCGCCCCTCCCCACCTCCCTTCCCCTCCCCTCTAGTTCTCTCTCAAAATAAATAAATAATCTTAAAAAAAGAGAGAGATGCCAGGGAGTCCTAGAATGGAAACAGACACCAGCCCAAAGAACCAAAGCAATTAAGAGAAAAAGAGCCTTTTGTTTTTGAAACATTATGTATTCATATTAACTTAGGAAATATACTCATTAAATTGCCTATAATATTAAACAAATAATACCATTCCCTACAGTAGTCAATGAATAACATTTTATGCTTCCTGGTGTTTTATTTTTTTCTTTTCAATTAATTTGTTAAATCATACAAATGGATATAATTGCTTGGATATTACCTTTTTTCCAGAAATAAAACATCTAATACATTGAACACAGTTGAGTGTTAAGTGAATCTGTTATGGTTTGGCTGAGTTTGGACCAAAGCCTCTACTCAAGATGTTTTATTTCCATGAATTTCCAGCGTTCTTAGTGTATTTAACTAACTGAAGGAGTTTCAGCCTGAGAAGCCTGTTTGGTCCCCATTACCCAGAGTGGCCTCCATGTCCAGCACATCACAGTCCTGACTGACAGAACTTTCTGGAACTGTGGAAATCTGTGATTTTTATTGTCATAGCCACGTGGAACCACGGAGCATCTGAATGTGCCCCTGACGAAGCGAACGTTGTTTTATTCTCTTGTAAGCGGTGCAGAAGTAAATTGAAATGAGGCTCATGGCTGCAGCACCAGACAGGATGAGAACACTGAAGGGGTCCCTCACTGGCCAAATGGTCATTTGATTTGCCTTTTTCTTTTTCTCTCTCAGGCAGGTTTCCTCAGCACGGCCCTTCCTTTGGTGTGTGACCAAATCAGAGATGTGAGACAAGATAAAGGAAAATAAAATAAAAATCCTGCCCCCTTTTCAGAGGATCACAGATGTCATGTATATGTTAACCCCCCTTTCCCTGAACTCCAGCATCGAAACTAATGCAAAGAGATTCTGCTCCCTTATCTTCTGAGGGGACCCTTGGAGGCTTCCCTGTGAGTGAGGATGCGCTGTCGAGTAAGGGACGGGGCCCTGAAACCCTCAGCAGCCCCCTCTGAGCCAGGGCCCCCTCTTGTGGGGCCGTGTTCTGACTACTGCCCCAGCTCTACGTGTGGCCACTGATATCTCATTTCTGAAAAGTGTTTTCATTATGTGCGTCTTCCTGGAGAAGGTCTGTTTCCTTGAAGGCTTTGGTAATGCTTGCGTCATCTCATGGAGCATTCTGTCTGCCTTTTTAAAAAAATCTCCTCCTCCTTAGTTATATTTTCCTTATCATGGCTCTGCATTTGTGTTTGCTCTTTGCTTTTTAAAATCAGACTTGCCGGCGATTTCTTGGATGCGTTTATTGATTCTACCGTCTTCTTAAATCTATAATTTCCACTCTGATCTTTTATTGATTCCTTCCCCTTCCTTTCCCTGGGATTTGTTCATTGTTCTTTTTGGCATCTCCTAGAGGAAAAGTTGAGGCATAAGGGCCTGGCTCCCTACGTGCCAGCCGGAACTTTGATCCACCTTCTAGTGGAGGGAATTAAGTCAAACAGCCACCTTGAGGGACACTGGCCTAGCCATGAGCCCAGCTGCACTCCTGTGCTTTAGAAGATGGCCAAGAGTGTATTTTGGTGGCCAGAACTCTGCACCACGTAGGAAGAGCTGGGGCAGGGGGCTTCTGCGTTGTGTGGTGTTGGACATTTAGATGGGTTCTGATAGACACGGTCTCATTCCCGAGTCAAATCTTCCAACAATGGAGAGAGTTTCGATTTCCTCTAGTTTTAATTGGCCCGATCACAGGTATAGGGAATAACAGAAAGGAAACTATGGGCAGAAACAGCTTCTGTGCTGCAATGAAAGGATTTTTTTTTCTGCATTGTTACCGTCCTCGTTGTCAAGTTCAGTGGAGCACTGTGTCCTTTCACATCAGCTGGTATACCCGTCTTCATCAGGACCAGCCAACATGGTACCTTCTGCTTTACTTAGCCAGCTGCCCAGACCGGCTGGGAGGGAGAGCCCTGGGACTGCCATTCTGCGTGCCAGCGCCACATCACTTTGCCAGCATGACTTCTGAATCGCCTGCCCACCTACTGCCCTCACCCCCACACTCTTCTCAGGCAGGCCCTGCCAGCAGGAGCCCAGGATGTCAGTCTGATGTACTAGATCTGATTCAGTTACCACGCAGCCTCACTCTCCCTTGCACCTGGTGATTTAGGTCCTGTGGCCTGTCCTTCACTTTGGCCTTTCCTTTATGATAGACCTGGAAATTTCGTGCTTGAGTCATGAACCTCTGGTTTCCAGGACTGGCATGGGTCTTGCCCACATTTTTATATTCCTTTGATCATTTCGGTAGGAATTTGCCCTCTGTCTATTCACGTATTTCTTATTTGCCAAGTAGTTAAGAATGAACATCTATACAGTCAGGCTGTGTGCTTAGCTCTGGGGATGCAGTGGGGAAAAAATCCAACATAATCGCTGTCTCCGTGGAGCTTATGGTTGGGGAGTGGAGGGAGCACGTGAGGAGAAACAGCATGAATCAAGTAATCACACAAAGAAATGTAACTCACAACTGGGCAGGAGTGCTCCGAACTTACCGTGGGGTCCTTTTCCCAGGCGGTGAGGGCAGGGAAGTCCCCTGCCTGCAGTGAATATGAAAGGTGAGCAGGAGTTCTTTAGGGGAAGATGGGAGAGGGCCTTCCTTGCACGTCCTCTGGGGGGAAGGAGCAGCGTGGACAGAGGTGAGATCGTGGGACGGTCACCGTTGCAGTTTGCCAGAATTGCCGGCTGCGGTGTACAGACTGGGCCGGAGAGAAGCAAGGGTGCCTGGGGTGCACTGATATCATAGGAGGTGGTTACAGTCATCCGGGGGAAAGATGACAGCGACGTGGGTGCGGATGCTGGTAGTAGAGACGGGAAAGGTGAGAGAGTTAATTAACCAGGTCGGCCTGAGGCCCGAGTTTAGTGCCTATGGGTTTCAGGCTCCTAAGTTAAGTTCAGAGGGAGCCAAATTCCTTCCAGCCATCGGATCATTGACCATGTCCTTCCTTTCTGCTTCTTGAACCTTTTAAGCAAGACAAGCAACAGCCTTCTTGTTCAGATCTCAGCATGGGAAAGGGCCTTATTGCCTGTGCCTGTCAGTGTCTGGAAATAGAGTGTAGACATTCTGTGTTTGTTACGTGAATGAATGAGTGAATCAGTGAATGACTGTCACTTCTCCCAAGGCTTTGAGTTCTGGTTGTTACTAGCTCAAGAGAGGACCGTATCTACCAACCTCCAATTCAGGGGAGTGCTCATCCCCCGTCTCTTTATACACCTGTGTCAGACGTAATTAATTGATTGCAGCTCTTCTCTCTCCAGATGTGACCTCAGAACACTTCTCCCAAAGCCCTCGAGGCAGCCAACACCAAGAACACTTGACTTGAAACCTATTTGCTATGACCTAAATTTTAATATTTTAACAGACCATGAGTAGAAGCTCACAGGCAAAGAAGAGATTGACACCGAATCCTCTATACTTTCCCCTGTGAAAATGGCAGTGACCCCAGGACACCTACGTTCACCTTGCCCTTATACTTTAGAAGTGGTCTCTCTAAACTAGGCAGCAGCCCACCAGACCTCACTTCTGACATTAACTGCAGAGTACAGGGGACCCCAGGGCCACTCTCAGGTTTAGTCATTTGCCAGAAGGGGATTCACGGAGTCTAGGGAAGGCCGTTAAGCTCGCTTAGGGTTCATCACAGCGAAAGGTTATAGATTAAGATCAGCCAAGGGAACAACAGGCATGTAGGACAGAATCCGGGAGGGTTCCAAGTGCAGCTTCCTGGTGTCCTCTTGCAGTGGGGTCTCGGACAGCATCAACTCCTCGTGGCAAGGACATGTGAGAGCACGTGCACCAGGGAGGCTCACCTGAGTCTTGGTGTCCAGAGGTAGATCTCATACCATGTAACCCAAAGCCCTCACCATAAGTCATGTTATTTTCCTGCGTGGCTCAAAGTCCCAGGTAAACAGACACTCATGCAGAACATTCCCAGGGCTCAGAGTTCACCTCTCAGGAGCCAAGGCCAAAGCCACACTTCTGTTGGGCAAGGTTAAATTCTTTTTTTTTTTTAACTTTTTTTTTTAATGTTTGTTTAGTTTTGAGAGAGAGAGAGTGGTGTGTGTGCAAGTGAGTAGGGGAGGGGCAGAGAGAGGGAGACAGAGATCCGAAGCAGGCTCTAGGCTCCAAGCTGTCAGCACAGAGCCCTCTGCAGGGCTTGATCCCACGGACCATGAGATCATGACCTGAGCCAAAGTCATACACTTAACCGACTGAGCCACCCAGGTGCCCCGGGCCAGGATAAATGCTTTACCACACAGCCTCTGTGGCTCATCTTCAGTTTACCGACCGCGGGATAATCTGATGCCATAAATAGCTAGACATACATATAAAAATCCTTTCATTTGTTTTTAGCAATGGTTTTGCAGGATAAAGAGCAGGTTTAAAACATGGGCCTTTTCACAGACCTTCCCCGGAGAACAGTTAGGTGAGGATAATGGGTTTCTGAAGTCTGCCTGCCTGTGTTCACATCCCCAGGCCTACCATGTACCAACCCGTATGTGACTGCAGCTGGCTATTTTACCTTTCCTTGCCTCAGTTTCCTTATTGATTTTGAGAGAATGCATGTGAAGGTCAGAAGAGTACACGGCATGGAGAAACGCTCAATAAATAGGAGATACTGTTATTTTTATAATGATCATGGAAAAGATTTAACAGCCTTTTGCCAATTATTGTCCTTGGGAAAATGTATAGAATTTCCCTTGATTTTTTTCCATTTCCACACCTTTATGTCTCTTAACACGAATGAAGCTATGAGCTAACAACCCTTCTTAAGAAATTGTGTATGTTTGACCAAGTGAGCCTTGAGTTAGAGCAGTAAGAAGCACCCCCCACCCCTGCCGGGGCAAGCGCTTTCTAATGAGAAATGGAAATTCTTGCCACATCTTTGCTACAAATTGTGGCAGTTTCTTTAAAAAAAAAAAAAAAAAAAAAAGACATGTCATTTCCCCAAGTTGCTACTGAGAAATCTAGGAGTTTGGGGAGAAAGTAAATTAAATCTCGAATCAGTCATTTTAGGACTGAACTGATGCACAAGGCCCTGATCTCACTCATCTCACCCTACCAGTGAGCTCCTTGAAGATGGCCTATTTGCAAGCGACGTGTTGCCAGAGCTCAAATAGAGCCTGCCTGCCTCGGAAGGGGCTAATTGGCCTTTTGGAGGCCATTTAAAACTGGAGCACAAGAGCTTTCTGTGATGTTAGTAGAGCCTTGAGTTCATGCCAGCCATTAATTATTTTTTAGGCTTTCCTGTGAAGACGGCTGAACTTGAGACTTGGCTTTCTTTCGGTTTTGCCATCTGTGAGCTGCCCTTGTCCACGTGTGATGTGTTTTAAGGTTGTTTTTCCAGGGAGCATCCCTTTAATAGTTTTCAGCTTTGGAATATGCTCACGTTTAGATTTTATTGGAAATGCTCACATTTAGATCTGATGCTCTTGTTTTCCGACACTTGTGGGTTGTGGGGGCGCAGGGGATCCTCACTCTTCAGCTTCCTAAAGACTGTGGGGGCCGACTGTGTGAGGGCTTGGCTGACAGAGCTTCAGAAAGACCGTTATCTTCCAGGCTGGGCCCTCCAGCGCTCATCGGATTTGGCTTACTTATAGGACGGACACAGACAGACAGAAGGGCCTTCCGCATGGTGACCCAGATACCTAACCGAGAGCTCTCTTGTCTCCTAGCTTATTTCCAGTGACGCCGATGGAGCCATCCAAAGGGCTGGAAGATTCAGAGTGGAAAATGGCTCTTCGGATGAGGTAAGGAAGCCCCCTCCCCCCATACTGTCATAAGCACTTGATTATAGCACCAGGAGCTAAGGCATGGCTGTAGCACCTGTGACACAGCAGTGACAAGTCTGTGATGCTTTGTGATGCCACGAACACTTGCCTAAATGCAGCCTAGGAAGAGCTAAATGGAGCTCTTCAGGGTTTCACTTGAAGCAGACGTGAAGGGGAAATGCCATTATTCTTTGTATGGACGGTGCTCTTAATCGAGTGATGCGAACCCTTTAAAAGATCTATAATAGCCACCTGCGTGGCTCAGTCAGTTGAGCGTCCAACTTCAGCTCAGGTCATGATCTCATGGTTCATGAGTTCGAGCTCCGCTTCAGATCCTCTGTCCCCCTCTCACTGCCCCTCCCCCGCTTGCACTCTCTCAAAAATAAACAAGCATTAAGACAATATATTTCTATAATGAAGACAAGGAGACAGAAAGGTAGTCTGCCAGCAGTGGAACCGAAGAAAAATTCACAGCCATGACACCTTTTGTGGAAGGCCCCAGAATCCCAGCTTGTCCCCTTTGCCAAGCTGGTCAGCTCGGCTCGGCCATGTGAGCAACACGGGGTTCGGGAGGGAGATGCAAGAGTTACTGCAGTTATCCAGCGTCATCTTGATTCAGAGACGATACCAGGGCTAGGTATCTGTCTGCCATACTTGGGCCCAAGCCCTCTTTCTGGGGTCTCCTGGTCTTCCTTGCTGCTGGCCACAGGGGCTCACCTTGCTTGCCTTTCTTCGGACTTCCACTCCCACTCTACTCTTGGAGATGTACCCCCAGAACTACATCCAGAGTCTACTATCATCCCCTATTGTCCTTCTTTGCTACCTCTCTGAGAGATAGGCCATCAGAGTGCTTTAGCGCCCTCCCCCATCCCACCCCAGCTTTGGAGTCAGACAAGCCTGGGTTCAAGTTTTACAACANGAGCAAGTAACCCAGCCATTCCAAGCTTCGGTTTCTTCGTCTACACAATAGAAAGTGTCTCAGGATTATTGAAAAGAATCAGTGAGCCAAGCTGGAAAAGCCACTGGTACTATGCCCGCCATGCAGTAAGCACTCAATAAATGGTGGCTAGAATGGCGATCGTGGTTGTGGTTGCCAACACGATCGCCGCTGTGTTGCTGGCCTTGCTTTCCTGACTGCCTCCTTGATCCGATTCCTGGTGAAGGCCCGTGGATTTAACTTGAAAGGCCACAGCATCCAGGAGGCTATCGCTCATCTCAGCTGTGGTCTTAAGCTCACACACCCAGATGTGGTATCCTCGCCGCTGCTCCGTGAGAAATGAGGAGGCCGTCCCATCTTCGGCCGGAACTCTGAATAGGTGCCCACCTACTCCTTTTCCAAAACGATGTCAACTGACCCACACAGAGGAAGCAACCCCCCGGGGAACTTGCTTCTGAAGCTTGGAGACAGCCCTCCCCAAAAGGCCCAGCTCCTGAAACGAGACAGTCTTATTACCGCAGACTTGAGCAGCCAACTGTGTCCCCAGAGCAAGAGCACTAAGTCTTCATTCTCCAGCGCTCACAAAGCAAGCGCCACCATGCTGAGTTTCTGGTTTGAGAACCTAAGTACCAAGAGACGCCAGAGGATTTTGTGCCTCATGACGTCCTCGCGCTACCCAAAGTTTTGCAGAACGTTAGCCCAGCCTCGAATGAGCAAACTCTACTGGACTTGCCCCACCGCACGGAAGCACCACTCTGCCCCCTCCCAGAACCAGTCTCTAGAGGAAATCCACACTTCCTAAGAAAGAAGAAATGTGGTCCTAGGCTCACCAAGCACACCGCACACACTCTGGACCTGGTCAGGAATTAAAAACTGCCTCTAGAGGCCCTGGAGTCAGACCGACTGGGTTCAAACGGTGAGTCCACAGCCCACCAGCAGGGGGACTGTGGGCAGTTCACTTGACATCTTTGGAACCATTTGGTGGAGTTATTGATGTACAAATCACTGTGGACTGTTGTGGACTGTTGTGTTCAAAACACAGCCCTGTCTCGGATTGCTTCTTTGGGAAATATGATAGCAAGGCTCAAATACTGTTTTCAGTTTTGTTCCTCCCAGAACCACTGAGCAAGAGTGCTGAGTTGGAGCACCACGCCTGTGTTTTGTATTGATGGCCTTCAGTTAAAAGCCTCCGGCCAGTGTTAGTGTGCACCCTGATAAAAGACCTTGGTGCAACGTGAGACTGAGAGGGAAGAAAAAAGCTGGCTTGCTCTGAGTTAGCGAAAGCCGTCAGTGCACTAGAAGGGACAGTGTATGTATGGAGATGCTTAAAATTTTTCAAACGCACAAAGAAACAAACTGCAACGTAATTTCATCATTGGGCTATTTCTCCTTTTTTATTGGATTTTAAGAGCTGTTTATACCGTATGGATCCTAGACCTTTATCAGATACATGGTTCACAAAAACTCTCCCCCATTCCACAGACTGTGTATTTTCACTTTCTTGATTGTGTTCTTTGAAGTGCAGAGGTTTTTAAATTTAATGATGTCTCGTCCATCTATCTTTTTCTTTTTGTTTCTCCTGCTTTTCATATCATTTCAAAGAAACATTGCCTAGTTCAAAGTGGCTCAGTCACTTCCTTTTTTTTTTTTTTTAAGTTTTTATTTCTTTATTTTGTGGGAGAGGGAGAGAGAGAGAGCACAAACAGGAGAGGGGCAGACAGAGAGGGGAGACCGAGAATCCCAAACAGGCTCCATGCTGTCAGCACCCAGAGCCCGACTCGGGGCTTGATCTCATGAAGTGTGAGACCATGGCCGGAGCCAAAACCTAGAGTCAGACAGTTCATCTGAGCCAGCCAGGTGCCCCGGCTCAATCACTTCTTTTACTTCCCGTTCCATTGAAGATAATGTTGAATTTGCCTTGACTTCTTTGCACATTGTCAGTACACTGATTTTACCATCCGTGACTGAGAACTGCAGTATGTGAAGCTGGCCCGTGCTCACGGTGTGGTGGTGGCCTGGGTTTCTCTGTGTGCGCAGCCGCCTAATGGTGTGCTGGTGTTGTTCTAGAAAATGAATTTTCAGGACCAAGAGGAAGCCTAGGTTGCGCTGCCTTTGAGTAGGGAATGTTTCACTGTGATTCAAAATAAGAACTGTATATTTGGTCTTTGGCCCACTTCCAAACACTTGCTGTCCTAAGTCGGGTGATAAAGGTGTCTTTTGTTACATTAATGAAGTGACTATAGGAAAGCCCCTAGGGATGGAGGCCTGGTTACCAGAGAAATCTCCCACATAATTACAGGGGGTAGAACTTTCCATCCCACCCCTGGCTCCCAACCTCCAAGGAGAAGAGAAGGGCTGAAGATTGAGTTCAGTTGCCAATGGCCAAGGACTTCATCAATCACAGCTCAATCGGTGATTTAATCAATCGATGAGGTCTCCACAAAATCCCAAAGGACGGGATTCAGAGAGCTTCTGGGTGGAGGACATGGGGAGATGTAGGGAGAGTAGCAGGCCAAGAGGGCATCCACCTACCTTGTCTTATGCGTCTTTTCCATCCGGCTCTTCCTCAGTTACATCCTTGGGTAAGACATCTAGTTAGTAGTTAATCCAGTAATCTAGTCAGTAAAATGTTTCTCTAGAGTCCTGTGAGCCACTCTAGCAAATTAATTGAACACAGGAGGGGGTCATTGGAACCTCTGATCTGTATCCAGTTGGTCAGAAGGACAGGTGACAACCCGGACTTGAGATTGACGTCTGTGGCGGAAGGAAGGCAGTCTGGTAGGATGGAGCCCTTCACCTGTGGGATCTGACGTTGTCTCCAGGGAGATGGTGTCAGAATGGAGTGGAGTTTCAGACACCCAGTTGGTGTCGCAGAAATCCTTGGTGCTGTGGGGATAAAACAAATTTGAGTTGATGTCAGAATCGGAGTGAGGGTCCGCGTTTGCCAGACACCAGCTTGAGACTGCCCGAGCCACCCCGGTGGTGCAGAACAGAGCTGAAAGTTTACGTGAAGCCTGGCCTGTGGACACAGCACCTCAGAGGCACTCCCTGCTCAGCTCTGCTCAGCACTGTGGCAACCTGCCCTCTAATATTTGTGGTAGAGGGGTCTCTTCTGGCTCACGTTTTCCTTCCACGCGTAGCCCTTTGGGGCCCTAGTGTAATGTGGGCTGGGTCTCCTACCTGCTTCAGCAGGTCTGGGATTTTGATTCTATGCCTTCTTGCCCCAAGTTTAGTTTCCCCAGGATTGACAAATATCCTCAAAAAAAGATATCCATGGTCCTCTTACCTCTCTGGCTTCCCACCTGCCTGTTGGGGCTGGTAATTCCCGACTATCTCACAGGCACCCCAGGGCTTTTAAGGAGATGTTTTTAATATTTTTCTAGTAGTTTTAGTTTTTTTAGTGGGAGCGTTGGCTGAATAACCTACCCCATCGTTACCAAAAACAAAAGCTATATCAGGAATGCCTTTCATGTAATAAGTCAAGTTACTCATTCAACCTTCATTCTCTGGCTCGTTTCTCGGTGCCAGATAGCCTGTGCACTGGTCACGTAGGAGTAAGATTGCGGATATCCCTGCCCCGGAGTCCTCATAGATTGGCAGAGGGAGCAGTCAAAAAAAAAAAAAAACAAGTAACACAGACAGATAAGAGGATAGCAAATTTTGGGAAGTACTATGGGGAAAACATTGAGGGGCATAGTGCAAAGTAAGAGGAAAAGCCCTACTTGCATAGGATGGTTCCCAGGGGTATCACAGTGAGGCCAGGGCCTCTGAGCAGTGTTTCTGAGACCACTGATGGTAAAGGACCCACTTTTTTATTTCCGATCGGTTGCAGAACTCAGTGTGGCCCTACTATGTGCAACCAGTATGCAGCACCCCGTTGGTATAACTCCCCACCAAATTTCATAACACCCGGATAGGTCTGGATTCTATTTAAAGACATGAATCCACTGAACGTGACTTTGGTGTCATAGGAACGTCAAATTGCTAGTAAATGTTCCTAGGTGCTTGCTCTCCGTATGCTTGGCCATGGACCGATAAGAAGTTTGCAGATCAGCGCCCATCCATTGACTGTTTGCTGCCTTAGAGTTCGTCTAGGCCAGGCCCCTCATGAGATATGAGTCCCTGCAACAGCTTCGCCACAGTGAGCTCATCAGCCCCTGCTTGAATACGCCTGCAGGAAAGGGAAACTCGCTTTCTCCTCGATCAGTTGTTTTCCACTGGACACCAGCTGAGTGTCCTACAGTTCAGTTCATTTCTGACCCTAACTACCCGGCGTGAGCTCTACAAGGCTGCCCTCACTTCAGACACCAGGCGCCAGCATCAGGTCCCCAGGTCACCCACACTTCTGTCCCGCTTGGCTACAAAGTCAGGGGTTCTTACACACTGCCCCCCCACCCCCGCCCCATCCTTCCAATAATTTCCTAAAACAACTCATAGAATTTCAGAAAGCACCTTACTTACTATCACCAGTTTATTCCAAATGGTGCGACTTAGGAGCCGCCAAATGGGAGAGATGCACCAGGCATGGACCTTCCGTGCTCCCTCCAA